>NW_023270323.1:37325530-37408632 GCF_011800145.1 Mirounga leonina | reverse complement strand
AGATCTGTACCTCTGAAACAAATAATGCAATATATGTTAAGAAAAAAAAAAGAAGAAGAAGGTAGCGGGAGGGGAAGAATGAAGCGGGGGAAATCGGAGGGGTAGACGAACCATGAGCGACGATGGACTCTGAAAAACAAACTGAGGGTTCTAGAGGGGAGGGGGTGGGAGGATGGGTTAGCCTGGTGGTGGGTATTGAGGAGGGCACATTCTGCATGGAGCACTGGGTGTTATGCACAAACAATGAATCATGGAACACTTCATCTAAAACTAATGATGTAATGTATGGGGATTAACATAAGAATAAAAAAAAATTTCTTCTGCAAAATGGAAGTTTGGAGTCACTGATGGCAAAAAAAAATACTTTTATCTTCCTCTGTAAAGAATTTTACTTTTTGGGGCGCCTGGGTGACTCAGTCGGTTAAGCGTCTGCCTTCAGCTCAGGTCATGATCCCAGGGTTCTGGGATCGAGCCCCACATCAGGCTCCCTGCTCAGAGGAGTCTGCTTCTCCCGCTCCCCCTGCCCCTCCCCCTGCTTGTGCTTGCTCTCTCTCGCCCACGCTCTCAAATAAAATCTTTAAAAAAAAAAAAAAAAAGAATTTTACTTTTTGTTAAGAAGCAATTACTATCCTCTTCTAGTATAGACCTTGAAGGCAGGGATCCTAGCCAACTTGTCCACTACAGCAGCATCAGTGCATAGAATGGCGCTTGGCTCAGAAGGTAGGCACTCAATGAATATATATCGAATGGATTTATGAATAGGCAAAAGGAGGTGTTGTACAACCACAGCACAGAAGATCTCCATACAAATGAATTCCTTAGATAAACCCTGCTATTTCACAAAATACAAGCATTTTTCAAACCACTACTGCTAAATTCATGATGTAAGGGAAGATTTTTGCCTTTCTGAGAGACATAAATTGGTGTTGATTTGCATTCCTTTTATCAAGATTTTTTGTAAGTACTATATTCAGAAACGGTTTTGTAAATCCGCTACTTTCCCCTATTTGTAGGTATTTAGCCAAAGGATGGTGGTTTGCCCACTCCTAGTTTATAGAAACAATCTTGCCCTGGTAGTAATGCATGGTAAACTTTAATGGCCATAAAAAAAAAAATCACCTGGGAGATTTGATTTTAAAATAAGACACTCAAGGGGCACCTGGGTGGCTCAGATGGTTAAGCATCTGCCTTCGGCTCAGGTCATGATCTCAGGGTCCTGGGATCGAGTCCCACATCGGGTTCCCTGCTCAGTGCAGAGCCTGCTTCTCCCTCTCCCTCTGCCACTCCCTCTGCTTGTGCTCTTCTGTCTATCTCTCTGTCAAATAAATAAATAAAATCTTTAAAAAATAATAAAAAATAAAAAAAGACACTCAAGATTCCTTTATACTCTAGAAATTCTAATGTGGTAGGTCTGGGGTACAACCTATATTCTTAAAAAGCTCTCCAGATTATTTGGATGAGGACTACACTGTGAGAAACACTGTATTTGAGGCTAAGAACAAACATTATTTATTTAGTTTTTTATATGAGGAATGTTTGTGAATGCTGGAACAGAATATGTTTTATGAAATATTAGGAAGTCTAAATAACCTCAGATTTTCAGTTAGTAATTATACTACCAAGAGTTCTTCCTTCCTGGAAGAATACCAGTTATAAATTCTATGTTCTAAATTAGATAGGTATCATTACAAAGAATGTTAGTGAGGAGGAAGAAGACAGTATTATATATTACAAATACCCCATCCCTGTGTGATCAGTGAGAAGGCCTGAAATCTAGCATTTGATGTGTTATGAATTAATTAAGTGACCTTGAGAAAATCACTTAATCTCTATCCCTAATTCCTCATTTATAAAATGGGATTAACTTGTATCTACATACTTCATAAAAATGTTTTAGGGGAAAATATAATATGTAACAGTGATTTGGATTGTTCAAAAGGAAGATATTTTATAAATAAAGTATTGGGATTTTGCCCTACTTCAATAAGTTTGACACTGTGAAGGAGAGTTAGAAGCAGGAAAGCTCCCACCAAAATAACTATTCAAACTAAGTAAGCCTGCCACAGTTTCATGGATACTGACAGAAGATATGAAACTCTTGAGTCAGAGACAAAGGACGTTATTAGTTGCAGCAAAAGGAATAAGAGGAGTAGCAGTATGGCTGTACCAGTGCCCAAGTCCCACAGGGCAATGTGGAGGGCCGGGGAGCCTATATATCCAGAGGGGTGGGTCACAGGGGAGAACCTAAGCTTAAGGAATCTGTTGCTTTTATAACAAGCAGTAAGCAAGCTTGCTTGTCTGGGAGAAGACCAGGTGTAATACAAGAACTGAATGTATTATCTCCTCAGGATTGCCAACTGTATAATCAATCCTGAAAGTGGCCCAGGTGTAAGAATAGCCAAAGCCTTGGGATTTGGGCACATCCAGCAAGACACAGAGGAGCACAAGAGGCTCATATCTGACTGTACCTAACATACAGGGCATAATAATACAAATGAATAAAATTTTAAAATAAAGTTCCATGTTTATTTAAAAAATTAGGATCCTAGGGGCGCCTGGGTGGCTCAGTCATTAAGCGTCTGCCTTCGGCTCAGGTCATGATCCCAGGGTCCTGGGATCGAGCCCCACATCGGGCTCGCTGTTCGGCGGGAAGCCTGCTTCTCCCTCTCCCACTCCCCCTGTTTGTGTTCCCTCTCTCACTGTGTCTCTCTCTGTCAAATAAATAAATAAAATCTTTAATAAATAAATAAATAAATAAAGAGTTAGGATCCTAGTTCCAAAGGAAGAAAATGCAAGGAGGAAATTTTACCATGCTATATTTTTCATTGTCTTTGGAAAGAAAATCACAAGATTAAAATGTGAAGACTCAGGGGTGCCTGGGTGGCTCAGATGGTTAAGTGTCTGTCTTCGGCTCAGGTCATGATCCCAGGGTCCTAGGATCGAGGCCCACATTGGGCTCCCTACTCAGCGGGGAGTCTGCTTCTCCCTCTCCCTCTCCCCCTGCTTGTGCTCTCTCTGCCTCTCTCTCACAAATGAATAAATAAAATCTTTAAAAATAAATAAAATAAAATGTGAAGACTCCTGTCTTTCTATTGTTTATGTTAACAGGTAACAATTTGAAAAGCCACTACTTGAATCTATAGACTGGAAAAAATGATTAAAAATTGCTGAAGTAACTGCCACATCACAGAAATATCCTCAAGATAATGGTTAATTTCTACGAACTAAAAAGAGGAGAAAGATCAACATAACCACCATGGAATCATGAAAGTGAAGCCAAGAATAAGTATGGGATAGAAAAGGAAGGAGAAGGCATGTGGAAGGGAGAAGTAATATATGGATGACAAGCATTATAATAGAAAAGGTCTGGTTTTCAAGACTCAGTTAGACTTAAAGCAGCACAGAAAGAGCAGGAGAATTCCACATCCTGTTTTCTCTCCTTTATATTGTGAAAGTGTGGATGAGGGCCATTCTCAGCCAGGTTTTGAAGTGCATCATTTGGCTGCCAGATGCCCATTATACTAATTGGATCACCAGCCTCCTCTCTATCTCATTGACACAAGGATTCCAGGGCTATCCATTTCTTTTGCAGCATTAAAATTTAAGAATACCCACCCATACAATAAACTATAAAATATTCACATGGGCCTGTACTCTACTTTTGTATTATACAGTAACTCCAGAATGATTCTTCAGTAGCCTGCTGGAGTGATGTGAAGGAATGCCAATACTAAATAGGTTTCTCGTGCTAAAACATTTAATTTTATACTTCCAGAGCATATACTTGAAGCATTTGTGAATATCTAGTTTTACTGGAATCATCACCTTCCTTAAGAATTTTTTTCTTGTTAAGCCTATACGTACAACTGCTCTAACTCAATAAAAACAAAAATTACTTTTGTTAGGAACACAAAAAGATTTAATACCTTCACACTCAGAAATCAAAATGTTCATAAAAATACACATATGGCCATATATGTATATTATATTTTGCACTCTAAGAAGGATCTATGAACATCACAAACTAGTTATAGATACATTAATTCATTTTTTTATTTTACTCCCCACTTAAAAGGATAAATTTGAATAAATATTAATATCAATCTTCATTGAATGAAACGGTGCTTAATGAGAGGAACTTTCCATAAAATTTTCTAAATATTCATGATTTCTAAAATGAGACTTTCTGTTAATGTGACACTATTTAACTTTTTCCAAGAAAGACTCACACACACAATGGATCTTATATTCAACAGGGTTCTGGGTTACAGACAACAGAATCCACTTTTATTGGTTTAAGAAAGAAAGGATTTACTACAGGTATTAGTTTACAGAATCTTTGGAAAGGTTAGTGAAATAGTTCCTAGGCCAAACATCCAGGAACAACTTGGTGAAGATGCTGAACAGACCCCAGAACCATACTGTTCCCACCACATTCAGGAAACTGGAGCCACCACATCTGAACAAAGAATCATGTGTTTTTTGCCAATTATTGCAGCACCAAAATGGATGCCCCATGTCCTACTTTCCCCCCCACATATACTAATATCAAGAAAATATATCTGTCAGAATCTAAATCATGTATCCATACCCTAAAAGAAAGGTGAGGGAAGGGGCTGGAAAAGGTAGATTTTTGTTTTACTGTTTTGTTTTGATTTTATATTCCTCATTGAGATGGTGGGGTTTACATTATTGGGGGCTATAAAAATGTAGCCATTTCAAAGTGTAGTCATGTCCAAAAGATTGTGGGCAACCTCAAATTGTAAATGTCAACTTCAGATCTTTATCACAAAATTTAGGGTACTTTACTTAATACATTTTGCATGTTTTTCTCATTCTAGATAAATAAGTGGACTGTTCCAGTGGTCCAGTCATTTTATTGTTTTGTTATTTTGTTTATAATAAATTTTGGTCTTCATCCTATTTTCAGTTTTAGTCTCCTTTAGATTGGTTTGAAAATTCATCATTATATTACAGAGTTCCAAGCACAAACCCCAAACTATTACATATTTCTTTTGGTCAATATTGAATTTGTAACATGCCTTTTGTCTTTGAAGTTCTGTTAAACTGTACATACCATCTACCACTGTTTTTCTTAGGGGATTGCTAAGACCTAGATAGAACATTTGTGTGTCACTTACTCTTGATAGACTGTTGTCTGCCAAAGTTGGAACTGTACTTCATTTTGCAAACTATGAAATGACCTATTCGTCTTTAGATACAGTTGAATCTTAAAAAAATAATAATAATAATAATAAATAATAGCTTAGAGAAGAGCTAAAAGAAAATGATTATGAGGTTCTGTATTAGCTCAGATCCCTTCAAAGTTTCTGATAACCAAAACCAGAGTAGATTTTATGTGTTCTCCAAATTCTAGCCATTTTTTATGTGGTAGATGTTGGTAGTTATAATCTTCCTTATCTGGTGGGGGGCACCTGGGTGGCTCAGTCAGTTAAGCATCTGACTATTGATTTCAGCTCGGGTCATGATCTCAGGGTTGTGGGATTGAGCCTCACATCAGGCTCTGAGCTCAGTGTGGAGTCTGGGATTCTCTCTCTCCCTTTACCCCTTCCCCCTCTCTAAAATAATAAATAAATAAACCTTTAAAAAATAATCTTCCTTATCTGGATTCATGAGAACTTGGTATGATTCTAATAGAGCAAAACTTCTCCTAGGGAAGGGAAGGAGGAGACATTGATGGTGAGGAGATGGTCTTCCCCAACATTCATGAAATTGCATGCTATTAGGTCCCCCACCTCTTTGATGAAATTGGCAAGGAACCCATCAGAACCTAGCTTGCTCAGCAAAGCAATCAGGATAAACCACAGGCCAGAAAAAATTAAATCTGATGGTGCCTGGCAGTCTTTCATTGGAAGATATTAGCAGTGAGAAATTTAAACATGCCTTTTTCCTCTCTTCCAAAATATTAGGTTTTAATAGACATTAATACTGCACCTGTCTGCTATCTTTAAGAAAAAACTATGATGTGACTACTAAATCTTTAAAATACTTGCATTTTCAAAAGGTCTAAAAACAAAGATGGGCTCATACCACCTCATACCATATACAAAGATTAACTCAAAATGGATCAATGACCTAAATATAAGACATAAACACTATTACACCAGAAAACATAGGGGTAAACCTTGGGTGTGGTAATGGATTATCAGATAGAACACCAAAAGCACAAGCAGCAAAAAAAAAAAAAATAATAATAACTGGGCTTCATCAAAATTAAAAACTTTTTGTATCAAAGGACATTATCAAGAAAATGAAAAGACAACACACAGAATGGGGGAAAGTGTTTGCAAATCATATATCTGACAAGGGTTTAATATCCAGAATACATAAAGAATTCCTACAACAAGAAGATAAGCTAATTCAAAAATGGGTGAAGGACTCGAGTAGATATTTCTCCAAAGAAGATATGTAAATGGCCAATAAGTACATGAAAAGATGCTTTACATTCTTAGTCACTTGGGAAATGCAAATCAAAACCACAATGAGTTACTACATCATACCTACTAGGATGGCTGTAATTTAAAAAAGAAAAGAAAGAAAAACAAGTGTTTGTGAGGATGTGAAGAAATTGGAACAACTGGAACCCTTGGGCATTGCTGGTAGGAATGTAAAACAGTGCTAGCTGCTGTGGAAAACAGTTCAGCAGTTATTCAAAAAGCTATAGAATTATCATATGACCCAGCAATCCCACTCCTAGGTAACACATTCTCCAACTCCCAATTCTGGCAACCACTGATTTGTTTTCTTTCCCTATAGTTTTGCCTTCCACAATATCACATAAATAGAATCACAGAATCCATTGCTTTTTGTGTCTGACTTAGCAAAATGCATTTACGATCTCCCTGTCTCACAGGAATCACTGGTTTCTTCCTTTTTATTGCCTAGTTATATAGATGTATCAGTTTGTTTATCCACTCACCTGCTGATCCATAATTTTATGGATAAATAACTTTGTATAATAGAGTTTTGATACTATAAGGCTAAAGACAAAACACTGGACTCTAGTTGGTAAATATGTATCTCACATGGGTCCAGTTCAGCAATTCTGAAACTACTTTCCACACAGAGTTGAATAAATAGGTAAATATATTGTAGATCATGACAGCCAGGTTTGTATCTATGAAAGAAAGAAATTACAAACAAGCAAAGGGGAATGCCAGAATATACCCTATGGTAACAGGCTGGAGTAAAAGATACCAGTATGAACGAATGTTTTTGTTAGTATATATACAGATGGAGATATAAAAATAGCTCTACACACTGAGAAGGTCTAGAAACAATGACTCTCTAATTGCAATAAGAACACTGAGATGCCAGATTTGGGTTTCTAAATACCATTCTCCAATCAAAGGATCCACGATTCTTCAAAAATGACTAATTCATGGGCTAGGGCACAGAAAATATAAGATAAAAGCCAGGAAGAGCATCTTATAGTTCCAGAAAGTAAGCTAGTGCATAAGAAAGAAACAAGAAAAGAAACAAGATATGGGTTCCTCGAAGTGTCACAGGAACCAACTCTTAAGAGCTCCTGATGGCCAAAGCTGGGATAATTAGAGCAATACAATAAACAATGATAGTAATTAATTATAACCCCCCAAATAAAATATCCATAAGTCAATAAATATCCATGAGATCATACTGATATAAATACACAAATGAATGAATAAATGAAAAGAGGCAATTCTTCCTACAGAAGAACTATAATTACAGGAAGAAAGAGGAAAATGGAACATCATCATTAGAGTACTGTTGGCTTTAAAACAAACAAACAAAAAACCAGGCAGCCATTTTACCAGCAAAATTAGTTTATTCAAAAATAGCTGAGAATTGCAATGCAGGACAAGCAAACTATGGAGAACCATAGGCAAGTCCAGAAAACAAAAGAGAGGGGTTTGTTTTTATGGAGGAAAGGAAGAAGTTGGGAGGGGCTATTTCAAAGAATTCAGGGTGGTGACAGCTTCTCATTGGCAGAGTGTGGCAGTTTCTCAACGACTGGGCTGTTGCTGGACAAGGTTCTTTGTTCCTCATACTGGGGTATGTAAAGTAAGTTTCCTCCTGTTTAGGGTCTGTGAGAGCTTCCCCTTCAGGATTTCTGGACTCCATCTTTAATGAGGTTTCCATTATTTGTTTTCACAGTACCAAAGTAAAAATTGCTATAGGCAACATCCATTGATGAATGCTAAAATTTGGGAGTGAAACTCACAGGGTATCCACATTGCCTCATAATATCTCTCATCAAATATTTATTAATAACTGTGGTGTTTTTAACATATGTCTTCAATTTCTTAAATACTCCCTCCAGGAGATGGATCTCAGATCCCCTAGACTGGACTGAATAACTCCAGTAGTCTAGACTTAGTAATTTACCCCCAAAGAACGGAGTATGGAAAGAGGAAACTTGTAACTTTACACTGGGGAGACCTGGCACACAACCTAAACCAAGTGATCAAGGCTAAGATCACCATTAATAAGATATATTGATCTCATGTACCCCAAATCTGCAACCTCAGTCTAATCTTGTGAAAAAAAAGGGAAACCCAAACTGAAGAACGTACTACAGAACATCTAACCAGTACTCTTCAAAAATAATTAAAGACAGGGGCGCCTGGGTGGCTCAGATGGTTAAGCATCTGCCTTTGGCTCAGGTCATGATCCCAGAATCCTGGGATTGAGCCCTGCATTGGGCTCCCTGCTTGGCAGGGAGCCTGTTTCTCCCTCTCCCTCTACTGTTCCCCCTGCTTGTGCTCTCTCGCTCTCTCTGTCAAATAAATAAATAGGGGCACCTGGGTGGCTCAGTCGTTAAGCGTCTGCCTTCAGCTCAGGTCATGATCCCAGGGTCCTGGGATCAAGCCCCGCATCAGGCTCCCTGCTCCGCGGGAAGCCTGCTTCTCCCTCTTCCATTCCCCCTGCTTGTATTCCCTCTCTCGCTGTGTCTCTCTCTGTCAAATAAATAAATAAAATCTTTAAAAAATAATAATAAATAAATAAATAAATAAATAAATAAATAAATAAAATCTTTAGAAAAAAAGTAATTAAAGACAAAAACCTGAGGAGCTGTCACAGATTGAAGGAGACTAAGGAAACATGATAACGAAAGGCAGTGTGGTATCCTGACCTGAATTGTGGAACAGGAAAAAAAAAGCCATTTAGTGGAAATACCAGGGAAATCTAAATAGTCTATAGTTAATTGCATTTGTTGAACCAATCTTAATTTCTTAGTTTTGACTACATGAGATGTTAACATTTGGAGAAGCTGGGTAGACAGTATATAGGAACTATCAATACTATCTTTAAAACTCTTCTGTAAATCTAAAATTATCAAAATAAAAAGTTAAAAAAAATTTTTTTAGCTTCAGATAAACTTAGGGCTTACACTCAGTAACTTGGAATTAGTGGGTCTCATTCCCAGATGACTCAAACCAAAATAAAGACGTATCAGTAGTAATCAGTTATCACTATTCATCATATGCAATTTGAATGTGCAAGTTGCCCAAACTGAAATCTCCCCGGAATCAGGCTGGCGTAGCTGTCTGATGGTTGCTCTGTGAGGTGGCCCTATTTCAACACACCCAGCTGCAGACCCCAGAGTACACTATGAAGAATCAATACCTTTCTCCTCCTAGCTGCAGCATCATGGATATAGATCAGCACTGGCAGGAGGATGGCTGAGGTGGGATGAAGCAAATGGAAGCTGGTAGTTGGCACTTTGTAGAAAGGTGGTTAGAGCATAAGGAATGTAGTTACGTTCACCTCAGTGCTTTCTCCTTACCTAAAATGCATGTAGCATTCAGGTATGCATCTACCTTTAGGACAATGCAGAGGGTATTCTCTGGTTTACAATCCCTTGGTTCCCTGAATTATTCCTATTTGATTACATACAAATTACTCATCACTACCAGTGTCTTTCTGACAACAGCCAGACCAGGGATTTCCAATGTGTTACTTCTAGAGCTAAAGAATTAAAAGGGGTCTAAGGGTGAATAGGGATTTTTTAACTTCAAATATTTTCAAAAATCTAATGAGATCATGAATTTACCTGTACTAAAGCTGCCCAGAATAATATCACTTTTATTTGCTATACTGGAATCATGGCAACTCAGCATGAACCAAAGTGCTGATTGATAGTAAAATATATTTTTGATTTGGAAAAGCAGAGAGATAAATTAACTATTAATAAATGACTTTTGTTAGTAGGCAAAAAAAAAACCAAACCACAAAACCCACGGGGGGTTCATGGGTGGCAATGATGAGAAGCCAGTGTGCTACTTACTGCATAAGATACCCTGCCCTCAGCTCTTGCCCCTACAAGCCACCCACCATCAGAATCCTCAGCCTCTATCTCCCTAGCACTTCTTCCTACCCTGGAAAACCTTTTCTGGTGAGGTCTGCCAGTACATTACAAGTGCTCTGTAATTTAATGCCATCTTGATTGCCTTATGCATACTCAAGAAACTGTATACTTCATAGTATGTCTATGATTCATAAAGAGTGGAGTAAATATAGTGCCTATTTTTATAGCTTCAGGAACATAAATCTCCACTTAAAATAGGTTCCATGAGAAAGATAAATTTAACTTCCATCATGTTTGTTTATGCTACTTTTTCCAAGTTATATTTTCACTGTTGAGGACTATCTGTACCCACACGAGAATTTCAGCTCTTAGAAACAAGAACTTCCATGGCTATGATATTTACTAGGGTTAGATCCTCCCAGGCTAAAATGGCACAGGTGAATTCAAGATAATTTGACAAGCACAGAAAATATTGACCTCTAGAACTGTCTGATGCCAAAGATGATGAATACTTATAATACAGCACTTTATTTTTTAGGATACTCCAACATGCTTCATATCTTAAAATGTTTAAAAATCAATACCTCTTTTTACTTTATAGCTGGTTTACAAAACATCCTTTAAAGGCTAAAAAATGACAAATGTAAATCCAATTTACCTAAGTATATTAAAATCTCAATAGCAGCAGAGAAGTTCCACCTAATCTCTTAGAGGCAGAAATCCATATCTATATAACAGATCACTGAAGTTTGTTCAAAGATTAGTAAGTTAAAATTATAGAAAACATTTTCGTAGGCTTAAATAAATTGATTTATATTCAAAATCAATTATCTCAAATACAGACCTCAAACGTAACACACAGTAGCATCCCAATGATAAATATTTCTTTAATCAATGGATAAAATAAATGGAAAAAAAGAACAGCTTCACCAAACCAAAAGAAAATATAAATATCCCAACCCTCTTTATTTAATCCCATTTTGTTTTCTAAAACCCTAAAATTAAGACAAGGATTAGAAGAGTAGAAATATAAGAAAAATAATTTGGCATAATGTTTTTATAGTGTTAACCTGTATTTTCTTAAAATGATAGAAAAGCATAATGGATAACATATTAGAATAATATATTTCATATATTGCAATAATCATATATCAGGAAAAAATCTATTTCTTTACCTCTCTGAGATTTTTCTTGGTTTCTTTGTTTAGGTTGAATGAACAACAGTATTTTCAGCTTTTTGAAATCTTTGCTCTGTTAAACAAAGTGTATTTACATTAATGCATTCTACCTGTCCCCATAGACACAATTTCTTCCAAAAATCTGGACAGGATTTATAGCCTAAGGAATATGTTATGTTTATGTAATTTTAACTTTACACATAAACTTTGTTGAAATAACTTTTAAAAACAGATTTACTTAAAAGAATTGAAGTACCGGGCACCTGGGTGGCTCAGTCGTTAAGCGTCTGCCTTCGGCTCAGGTCATGATCCCAGGGTCCTGGGATCGAGTCCCACATCAGGCTCCCTGCTCGGCGGGAAGCCTGCTTCTCCCTCTCCCACTCCCCCTGCTTGTGTTCCTGCTCTTGCTGTCTCTCTCTGTGTCAAATAAATAAATAAAATCTTTAAAAAAAAAAAAAGAATTGAAGTACCAAGTACGGAATTCACTGGTCATAGACAGACAAGTTCGATTAAAACTAAGACAATAAAACCACTATAGCAAACTGAGAATTGCTTGCATGATGAAAAGCTATTGATTGAGTCACCCTATGAATGTAGTTGAATCTCATGTCAACTCAGTTAAATAGAGATCACAGTCCCCAAAAAGACTCCATGAACCTATTAAAGAGCATCAATAGTCCTTTTCATCTAGGGAATTCAATTTCAAAACAATGTTACAGACTAAGGGCTATGCTATAAGGTGAAATGCAACTTAGTTCAGTTGAGTTTATTTATCCCAATAGAGTATCTTTCTTTAACATTTTATTCCAGGTCTCAGGCATTAACATGAAATAGTATGACCACCCTCCAATATCTTGATAACAATTTACTCTTCACATCCCATACCCAATGATGAGAATCTGAATATAGATCTAAGATACTCCTAGATTATTCTGATAACTTGTTTGCTCTTCTTAACAGTAGTAGTAATTATAATAATTTATTGAGGACTTAGTATGTTTTAAGCCTTATTTCAAGCATTTTGCATGTATTAACTCAGAAAAGCAGTTCACATTTTAGGCTTCCTATATAAGGAGAAAACTCTCCTAGTTATTTAACATACCTATGAATGACAGAATTTGCTGACTTAATTCTTTCTTCTGGTTTTCAGCAGCTATTTTTAAAAAAGGAATCAATGACAGCAGCACCATAGTCTACCAAAGCAATACAGCAGGGATGATGCAATACATAATCTTTAAATTAAGGAACTTTGCTCCATGATGCCTCCTGCCGACATTGGGAACTACATCGTACAATGTGAAACAAATTAACACTCCCATCTTGGCTGGCAATGTTCTAATGAGATCTCGTAATGTTATTCACATGAGCCCATGAAAAATGAACTTTCAACCAGTTTAATCCTATAATCTCAGATGAATGCCAGCAACCGGAAGAAAAATGTTATTGATATGATTAACATATAATAATTTAATTGCATCAAATCTCTTTAAAAAACAGAGAAGAGTGAATTGTTTTACTTGATGTCAATATATTCCCCAAATACATATAGGAATTTAGCTCTATAAAGCACAATAAACTATAATTTTCAGAATTAAATTTCACTCTGTGATAGAATACATACAAATAGTAAGTTCAAATTATTTTTGATATTATATTAAAATTCAAACAGATATATGAAATATGTATCATTGTGAAAAGAACATCAATACATTCATATGTATATAAAGAATGATAGAAAATATACCAAATTGTTACAACTGAACATCTGTCATCTTGGGGATGGAATTTTTAGTCATTTTATTTTCTTCTTTATATCCTTTATATCCTTTCTGTAACGGCCAAATTTCCTATACTAAACTTGTATTATTTTATTTCAAATTTTTAAAAAGCTACAATTCTTTCTGATTATATAACTAATATATTTACATTTAAAAGTGAAAATCTAATGAAATTCTACTTACCATTATTCACCGTCTTACCAAGTCTGCATTTAGTTCCCTTTATATGCACTTCAGCCACAGCCTACACCATAAGCACTTCAATGCTAATGTTAACGAACGTTTAATTGGCTGTCTTCTTTCCTGTACCATAAACTACATGAAGACAGGAACCAACTACATCTGCTTGATTATTATAGCCCCGTTCCTATGGCAATGCCCAGCAGAGGCAGGCACCCAATAGTTGTTGAAATATGTTGTTCTCCTTTAAAAATTACAAACTATAATAGGATCAACATTCCTGCACATATAAATTTGTGCACTTATCCAGGGTAAATTTCTAAAACTAAAGTTGCAGAGACAAAGGTATGCACATTTTGAATTTGAATATACATTGTCAAATTGCCCTCCACAATCCCTGGAAATATTTACATTCCATTCCCACCAAAATGGATGAAAATGTCCATCTCCCCATATCCTTGAGACACTGAGTATTGCCACCATAAAAACAAAATAAAAAAACAAAACAAAACAAAAAAACCACTTTTTTGAAGGAGATATCATTACTACCCATCACTTTTATGTCAGAAAAAAATTTTTTAAGATGGTACAGATTTTGCTATTCTCAAAACTAGATAGCTATTAAGATGCGGATAAAAAATACTAACCAAATTATATTTAGAATGATTGCTCATGCTGAAAACTAGTTCATTAGCTGAATGATTCTTTATGTTCAATAAAACAGTGCCCATTCTTATGCTCAACTCTTTTCAATGTACCCAAAGGGGAGACAACACAAATATGTAGAAAAAAATAAATATAGAGTAAACGTGTAAGAAAACAATCTAACATGGAGATAAACTGACTGGGGTAGAACATATACAGGTTCACGTGCATGTTAGGATCTGGGAACGAACTCTTAAGGTATGGTTTCAAAAAATAAGGTGAGGGGGAGGAGCAAAATGGTGGAGGAGTAGGAGACCTAAATTTCCTCTGGCCCCAGGAATTCAGCTAGATAGGAATCAAACCATTCTGAACACCTACGAACTCAACAGGAGATAGAAGAAAAGAATAGCAGCAACTCTCTGAACAGAAAAGCGACCACTTTCTAGAAGCAGGGACCCAACAAGCGGCAGATCCAGGGTGACTCCCCTTCCTCCCCCAGGAGGAGCAGCGCGGGAGCGCACAGCAGGGATCTGCTGGGTTTGGAGACTCTACACGGGGTCATGTGCCAGAGATAGAAACGCTGGGTCACAGGCCAGGTGAGCACGGAGTGCGGCCAGAGACCGGGGAGACAGGAGTGACTGACTGCTTTTCTCTGGGGCTCATTGAGGACCGGGGCCCGAGTTCTTGGATCCTTAGGGGTGGAGACTGGGAGGCCACCATTTTCACTCTCGTCCTCCAAAGCTGTACGGAAAACTTGCAGAGAACAAAAGCTCCCGAGAGCAAACCCGAGCAGATTACTTAGCCCTGACCGGCAAGGGCGGGGCAATTCTGCCTCCAGCAAAGACATTTGGGAACCACGGCAACACGCCGCTCCCCCAGAAGATCAGCAAGAACATCCAGCTAAGACCAAGTTTAGCGATCAATGAGAATGGCAGAACTCCAGCGCTAGGAGAATACTGCACATAGAATCCATGGCTTTTTTACCATGATTCTTTAGTCTTTCAAAGTTAATTTTTTTAATTTTCTTTTTTTTTTCTTTTTCTTTTTCCCTTTCTCTTTTTTTTTTTTTTAGGTCACAGTCCAACTTTTTCTCTTTCTTTTTCAACCAACATCTTATCAATCCCTTTTTTAAAAATCTTTTTTATTTTTCATTTTTAGAGTCATATTCTATCCCTTCATAGTAGTTAACCTTATTTTTGGTATATATATAAGTTGTTCTCTTTTTAAAATTTTGGGATACAGTTTCTTCTAACAGACCAAAATATACCCTAAATCTCTAGTGTACGGCTTTGTTCTAGTCTCCTGTCTGATCACATTCTCTCTCCCCCTTTTTTTTAATTTCTCTTCTTTCCTTTTTCAACCAACTTCTTACCTTATCAATTCCTTTTATAAAATCTTTTATAATTTTCATCTTCACAGTCATACTCCATCCCTTCATCGTATTAACCCTTAGTGTTGTAAATATATAAGCTTTTCTTTCTTTAAAATTTTGGGAGGCAGTTTCTTCCAACAGACCAAAATATACCCAAAATTTAGTGTGTGGCACTGATCTATTCACCAGCCTGATCATATTTGATCATATTCTCTTTTTTTTTTATCTTTTTCTTTTCCTTTCTTTTTCTCTTTTCTTTCTTTCCCTTTCTTTTCCCCCGGTTTCAGGTCTCTTCTGATTTGTTTAGTGTATACTTTTCTGGGGTCGTTGTTACCCTGTTAGCATTTTGTTCTCTCATTCATCTATTCTCCTCTGGACAAAATGACAAGATGGAAAAAATCACCTCAAAAAAAAAGGACAAGAGGCAGTACCGACTGCCAGGGACCTAATCAATACAGACATTAGTAAGACGTCGGAACTAGAATTCAGAATAACGATTATAAAGATACTAGCTGGGCTTAAAAAAACCATGGAAGATACTAGAGAAACCCTTTCTGGAGAAATAAAAGAACTAAAATCTAACCAAGTTGAAATCAAAAAGGCAATTAATGAGGTACAATAAAAAAATGGAGGATCTAATTGCTAGGATAAATGAGGCAGAAGAGAGAATTAGTCATATAGAAGACAAATGATGGAAAATAAAGAAGCTGAGAAGAAGAGAGGTAAACAACTACTGAATCTCGAGGGCAGAATTCGAGAGATAAGTGATGCCATAAGACGAAACAATATTAGAATAATTGGGATCCCAGAAGAAGAAGAAAGAGAGAGAAGGGCAGAAGGTATATTGGAGCAAATTATAGTAGAGAACTTCCCTAATTTGGGGAAGGAAACAGAAATCAAAATCCAGGAGGCACAGAGAATCCCCCTCAAAATCAATAAAAAGAGGTAAACACCCTGACATCTAATAGTAAAACTTACGAGTCTCAGAGACAAAGAGAAAATCCTGAAAGCAGCTTGGGACAAGAGGTCTGTAACCTACAATGGTAGAAACAGTAGACTGGAAACAGACCTATCCACAGAGACCTGGTAGGCCAGAAAGGACTGGCATGATATATTCAGAGCACTAAATGAGAAAAATATGCAGCCAAGAATACTATATCCGGCTCGGCTGTCATTGAAAATAGAAGGAGAGATAAAAAGCTTCCAAGACAAACAAAAACTAAAGGAATTTGCAAACACGAAACCAGCCCTGCAAGAAATATTGAAAGGGGTCGTCTAAGCAAAGAGAGAGCCTAAAAGTAACATAGACCAGAAAGGAACAGAGACAATATACAGTAACAGTCACCTTACAGGCAACACAATGGCACTAAATTCCTATCTTTCAATAGTTACCCGGAATGTAAATGGGCTAAATGCCCCAATCAAAAGACACAGGGTATCAGATTGGATAAAAAAACAAGACCCATCGATATGCTGTCTGCAAGAGACTCATTTTAGACCCAAAGACACCTCCAGATTGAAAGTGAGGGGGTAAAAAACCATTTACCATGCTAATGGACACCAAAAGAAAGCTGGGGTGGCAATCCTTTGATCAGACAATTAGATTTTAAACCAAAGACTACAATAAGAGATGAGGAAGGACACTATATCATACTTAAAGGGTCTATCCAACAAGAAGATCTAACAATTGTAAATATTAATGCCCCTAACATGGGAGCAGCCAATTATATAGCCAATTAATCACAAAAGCAAAGAAACACATAGACAACAATACAATAATAGTAGGGGACTTTAACACCCCCTTCACTGAAATGGACAGATCATTGAAGCAAAAGATCAACACGGAAATAAAGACTTTAAATGACACACTGGACCAAATGGACTTCACAGATATATTCAGAACATTCCATCCCAAAGCAAGAGAATACACATTCTTCTCTAGGGCCCAAAGAACATTCTCCAGAATAGACCACATCCTAGTCATAAATCAGGTCTCAACTGGTACCAAAAGACTGGGATCATTCCCTGCATATTTTCAGACCACAATGCTTTGAAACTAGAACTCAATCACAAGAGGAAAGTCAGAAAGAACTCAAATACATGGAGGCTAAAGAACATCCTACTAAAGAATGAATGGGTCAACCAGGAAATTAAAGAAGAATTTAAAAAATTCATGGAAACCAATGAAAATGACAACACAACTGTTCAAAATCTTTGGGATGCAGCAAAGGCGGTCCTGAGAGGAAAGTATATAACAATACAAGCCTTTCTCAGGAAACAAGAAAGGTCTCAAATACACAACCTAACCCTACACCTAAAGGAGCTGGAGAAAGAACAGCAAATAAAGCCTAAACCCAGCAGGAGAAGAGAAATAGTAAAGATCAGAGCAGAAATCAATGAAATAGAAACCAAAAGAACAGTAGAACAGATCAATGAAACTAGGAGCTGGTTCTTTGAAAGAATTCATAAGATTGATAAACCCCTGGCCAGACTTATCAAAAAGAAAAGAGAAAGGACCCAAATAAATAAAATCATGAATGAAAGAGGAGAGATCATAATCAACACCGAAGAAATACAATTATAAGAACATATGATGAGGAACTCTATGCCAGCAAATTAGATTATCTGGAAGAAATGGATGCATTCCTAGAGATGTATAAACTACCAAAACTGAACCAGGATGAAATAGAAAACCTGAACAGACCTATAACCACTAAGGAAATTGAAGCAGTCATCAAAAATCTCCCAAGAAACAAGAGCCCAGGGCCAGATGGCTTCCTAGGGGAATTCTACCAAACATTTCAAGAAGAATTAATACCTATTCTTCTGAAACTGTTCCAAAAAATAGAAATGGAAGGAAAACTTCCAAACCCTTTCTATGAGTCCAGCATTACCTTGATCCCAAAACCAGACAAAGACCCCATCAAAAAGGAGAATTACACACCAATATCCCTGATGAACATGGATGCCAAAATTCTCACTAAGATACTAGCCAATAGGATCTAACAGTACATTAAAATGATTATTCACCATGACCAAGTGGGATTTATTCCTGGGCTGCAAGGTTGGTTCAACATCTGCAAATCAATCAATGTGATACAATACATTAATAAAAGAAAGAACAAGAACCATATGATCCTCACAATAGATGCAGAAAAAGCATTTAAAAAATGCTTGAAAAAGCATCCTTTCTTGATCAAAACTCTTCAGAGTATAAGGATAGAGGGTACATACTTCAATATCATAAAAGCCATATGCAAAAACCCCACAGCGAATATCATTCTCAATGGGGAAAAACTGAGAGCTTTCCCCCTAAGGTCAGGAACACAGCAGGGATGTCCTATCACCACTGCTATTCAACATAGTATTAGAAGTCCTAGCCACAGCAATCAGACAACAGAAAGAAATAAAAGGCATCCAAATCGGCAAAGAAGAAGCCAAACTCTCACTCTTTGCAGATGATATGATACTTTATGTGGAAAACCCAAAAGACTCCACCCCAAAACTGCCAGAACGCATACAGGAATTCGGTAAAGTGGCAGGATAGAAAATCAATGCACAGGAATCAGTGGCATTCCTATACACCAACAACAAGACAGAAGAAAGAGAAATTAAGGAGTCGGTCGCATTTTAATTGCACCCAAAACCATAAGATACCTAGGAATACATCTAACCAAATAGGCAAAGAATCTGTACTCAGAAAACTATAAAATATTCATGAAAGAAATTGAGAAAGACACAAAGAAATGGAAAAAGGTTCCATGCTCATGGATTGGACAACAAATATTGTGAAGATGTCAATGCTACCTAGAGCAATCTACACATTTAATGCAATCCCTATCAAAATACCATCCACTTTTTTCAAAGAAATGGAACAAATAATCCTAAAATTTGTATGAAATCAGAGAGGACCCTGAAACCCAGAGGAATGTTGAAAAAAAAAAAAGCAAAGATGGTGGCATCACAATTCTGGACTTCAAGCTCTACTAGAAAGCTGTAATCATCAAGACAGTATGGTACTGGCACAAAAACAGACACATAGATCAATGGAACAGAATAGAGAGCCCAGAAATGGACCCTCAACTCTATGGTCAAGTAGTCTTCGACAAAGCAGGAAAGAATGTGCAATGGAACAAAGACAGTCTCTTCAACAAATGGTGTTGGGAAAATGGGATAGCCACATGCAGAAGAATGAAACTGGACCATTTCCTTACACCACACACAAAAATAGACTCAAAATGGTTGAAAGACCTCAATGTGAGATAGGAGTCCATCAAAATCTTAGAGGAGAACACAGGCAGCAACCTCTTCAACCTCAGCTGCAGCAACTTCTTCCTAGAAACATCGCCAAAGGCAAGGGAAGCAAGGGCAAAAATGAACTATTGGGACTTCAGCAAGATAAAAAGCTTTTGCACAGCAAAAGAAACAGTCAACAAAACCAAAAGACAACCGACAGAATGGGAGAAGATATGTGCAAATGACATATCAGATAAAGGGCTAGTATCCAAAATCTATAAAGAACTTATCAAACTCAACACCCAAAGAACAAATGATCCAATCAAGAAATGGGCAGAAGGCATGAACAGACATTTTTCCAAAGAAGACATCCAAATGGCCAACAGACACATGAAAAAGTGCTCAACATCGCTCGGCATCAGGGAAATCCAAATCAAAACCTCAATGAGATACCATGTCACACCAGTCAGAATGGCTAAAATTAACAAGTCAGGAAATGACAGATGTTGGCGGGGATGCGGAGAAAGGGGAACCCTCCTACACTGTTGGTGGGAATGCAAGCTGGTGCAGCCACTGTGGAAAACAGTATGGAGGTTCTTCACAAAGTTGAAAATAGAGCTACCATACGACCCAGCAATTGCACTACTGGGTATTTACCTCAAAGATACAAATGTAGGGATCCGAAGGGGTACATGCACCCTGATGTTTATAGCAGAAATGTCCACAATAGCCAAACTGTGGAAAGAGCCAAGATGTCCATCGACAGATGAATGGATAAAGAAGATGTGGTATATATATACAATGGAATATTATGCAGCCATCAAAAGGAATGAACTCTTGCCATTTGCAGTGACGTGGGGGAACTGGAGGGTATTATGCTGAGCGAAATAAGTCAATCAGAGAAAGACATGTATCATATGATCTCACTGATATGAGGAATTCTTAATTTCAGGAAACAAACTGAGAGTTGCTGGAGTGGTGGGGAGTGGGAGGGATGGGGTGGCTGGGTGATAGACACTGGGGAGGGTATGTGCTATGGTGAGCGCTGTGAATTGTGTAAGACTGTTGAGTTGTTGTAAGACAACTGTGAATTGTTGTAAGACAGACCTGTACCTCTGAAACAAATAATACATTATATGTTAAAAAAAAGAATAAGATAGTAGGAAGGGAAAAATGAAGGGGGGAAATTGGAGCGGGAGACAAACCATGAGAGACTGTGGACTCTAAGAAACAAACTGCCGGTTCTAGAGGGGAGGGGGTGGGGGGATGGGTTAGCCTGGTGATGGGTATTAAAGAGGGCACGTATTGAATGGAGCACTGGGTGTTATACGCAATGAATCATGGAACACTACATCAAAAACTAATGATGTAATGTATGGTGATTAACATAACATAATAAAAAAAATAAGTTGAAATGGGTAACTTACTGTGAAGGCAGGTACATGTTGCCCTGACAAAGGGAGTTGGAAAATGCTCTGTCTTGCTGCTCTAGAACTGCATTTCCCAAAGCCTATTGTCACTGTCCACAGGAATGCTTACCCCCAAGTCAGTGTGTCCAAAATAAAACTCACATTCCTCCTCTATTCCCCAGAACACTTAGTTAATTTTGGATGCAGGCCATGATGCTATATCTAGACTAGCATGGTCCAAAATGTAAATAGGGCTAGTCCAAATTGAGGTGTGCTATAAGTGTAAAATATCCACTGGATTTCAAAAACTTAGTATAAAACAGAATGTAAAATATATAATCAGGGTCGCCTGGGTAGCTCCGTCGTTAAGCGTCTGCCTTCAGCTCAGGTCATGATCCTAGGGTTCTGGGATCGAGCCCCGCATCAGGCTCCCTGCTCAGTGGGAAGCCTGCTTCTCCCTCTCCCACTCCCCCTGCTTGTGTTCCTGCTCTCGCTATCTCTCTGTCAAATAAATAACATCTTTTAAAAATAATAAAAATAAAAAATAAAATAAAATATGTCATCAATAATTGGTATATAGATTACCTGTTGAAATGATCACATTTTAGAGATACAGGGTTGAAAATACATTATTAAAAATAATTTCGCCTATTTCTTTTCTCCCCTTTTTAAGTGTGTCTACTAGAAAATTTAAAATTATATAAGTCGCTCCCATTTGCGGCTTGTGTTATATTTCTATTGGGCAGAAAGGGTCTAGACCATTGAGATCAGGGGCCAGATAAAGCTAAGCATCAATTGTTGAACCCTAAGAATCCTCCAGAAAGTAGCAAAGAAGTGAGAGGAGAAAGATACCTGTGAATTGGGTCTGGCTTGGATTTCAAGGAATTGATGAAGGGGATTTCTAGGCATGGGAGACAATGCAGAAGCTGAGCAGGAGTATAAAGCAAAGATAACAAAACTATGTTTTGAATGCCAGATCATCTAAAACTATTGCTCTCATTGTGTTCTCTCTGGGTTGCTTTTGCCAGAGCCTTCAGCTGTGCCTCCGAATATTCTAACCACGTCTAACTACACCACAAGGTAGCAAACTTAGGCTGAAGAGTTACAGTGGGAAGGTGTATCTCCCACAGTCAGGAATGACCAAGAAGAGAACCAAGAGGATGATGAACTTAAGGACAAAAATCAGCTGCCCTACCTACCAGGAGATTCCTTTTCCAGTGCCATCCCTGGAGTTCCAGGCTTTGGTGGCGAGTTTTATTTGTATGTTTTTATTTTGGTTGGGCATTACAAGGATGACATCACTTTCCCAAGGCCTCCTTTAACTTGAAACAAAACCCCAGACTGCCCTAATCCCGAAGTTTACTTGAACCTCATCTGCATTCACCTCACACTTTGGAGTATGCCAAAGTTGTCATCAGAGTCCAGCTTTGTCCTTTGTATCTGTTTCCTTTCCCAAGAGCAGATGGCAGCCTGGACCCAGTTATTTCAACCTCCCCTGTGGTCTTATCCCATGGAAATCCTCATATGCCTCAGGCCTGGGCAAGCTCAACAACTCAGTGACTGAAATGCATGGCTTCTAAGGTCTTTGTCAACCTTATGTTACTCTAACAAGAGCAGATCAGTGATTGCGTAGGGGCAGGATAGGAGGTATTACAAAGGCGCTGAGGAAACTTTGAGGAGTAATGGATATTTTCATTATTTTGACTGTGATGATGGTTTATGGGTATATAATGGATCAACTTACCAAATGTACACTTTCATCCTGTCAACTATACTTCTACAAAGCTGTTAAAAACAATATTAACATGTTTCTTTCTCATAATCCATTTCCTGAATCAAGAAACCAATGAACAAACACTTATCTATCACCTACTCTGGCTATCTGCATCCCTGATAGGAATAAAGTATTCTTGGCCAAACAGCATCTCAGGGAAATCATTCTATCATTTCCTTTACACAAATGAAGCACTATTTTAGCAGCAAAGCTTCCATAATATATTTCATTATGTTAATCAGAAGAGGAAGTCATCTGATACATGTTTGAAACCAGTGGATTGTCCATCTTTCCAGAGAAAAACATTTGTCTAGTGAATAAAGAATAAAACTCTGAAATCACAACCCAGTGTAGCAAAGTAGTTGTGTTAGGCTGGGTTTCACAGAAATAGCCTGAGAGCAAGTGATTTGAGGTTCTCAGGTAAAAACTGTTAAGTTGGTAAGCAGAACAAGAAAAAGGGAAGAAACAAGGGAAAGATGTGGGTCCAGCAGCAGTCCCACCCCACAGGGAGCTGCAGAGCAGAAATGACATGGCAAAAGGGTTCCTCTTTAAGGCAGGAGGTACCCCAATATCTGTCATCCTTTAGCTATAGACCACACCTGGGAGTCTTGGGGTATAACCTCCTGGGCAGTTCTTGGCAGGGCAGCTTCCATCAACAGGCAATTCTTGAGAGAAGGTATAGCTGTGAGCTGTTGGCAGCCTATATTCACAGCACTGGGAGAAGGGGGGCACCTACCTACCTGAAAAACTGTTTCAGTTTTCCTCCATAAAGTGCGACTAATGATAGCAGCTCTTTCATATGCTTGTCAAAACTAAGTAATAATGGATGGAAGCATTCAGAAGAGCACTTTATATTACAAAGTATATGTAATTCACTTATAATCATGCATGGCACATTGCAAATGCTCAATAAATGTTATGTTACCGTTGTTGCTGTTATTGTGTCCTCAGAAGTACCCATACCAGGTGTCTCATTGCCCAAGTGCTATCCAGGTGTCCATGAGTGAGATTTCTATTCAAACATTAATTAAGGGCAACCAAAAGATTCCACATCTAGGTGACTGCCTAGATAAATGTGTACATTATTTTTATCTGACACTTTCTCCAAGTTCAAAATCAAGTAAGGGTAACCTTTTCTGTGTTTGTCATTAAAGAATAGGGATGGGTGTGAAAAAGAGAGAGCTTTTCCTCTAAGATCAGGAAAAAGACAAGGATGTCTACTTTCACCACTTTTATTCAACATCATACTGGAAAGTCTAGTGGTAGCAATCAGACAAGAAAAAGAAATAAATGGTAATAAGTTGGTAAAAAATAAGTAAAATTCACTATCTGCAGATGACATGATGCTATATATAGAAAACCCTGAAGACTCCACCAAAAAACTATTAGAACTGATAAATTCAGTAAAGTTACAGGACACAAAACTAATATACAGAAATCTGTTGCATTTCTATACACTAATATAGCAGCAGAAAAAGAAATTAAGAAAACAATCCCATTTACAATTTCCCCCAAAAGAACAAAATATCTAGGAAAAAACTTAATTAAATGAGGTGAAAGACTTATACTCCAAAAACTATAAGATACTGATGAAAGAAATTGAAGATGACACAAACAAATGGATTGAGAGAATAAATATTGTCCATACTACTCAAAGCAATCTAGAGATTTAATGAAACCCCTATCAAAATACCAACAGCATTTTTCACAGAATCAGAGCAAATAATACTAAAATTTGTATGGAACCACAAAAGACCCTGAATAGCCAAAGCAATCTGAGAAAGAGCAAAGCTGAAGGTATCACAATCCCAGATTTCAAAATATACTACAAAACTATAGTAATCAAAACAGTATGGTACTGGCACAAAAATATACACATAGAACAATGGAACACAATAGAGAGCCCAGAATTAAACCCACATTTAATATGGCCTACTAATCCATGACAAAGGAGGCAAGGATATACAATAGGAAAAAGAGTCTTTTCAACAAATGGTTTTGGGATAACTGGACGGTTATATGTAAAAGAATAAAACTGGACCACTTTCTTATACCATACACAAAAATGAACTTAAAATGGATTACAGACCTAAATGTGAGGCCTGAATCCATAAAACTCCTAGAAAAAGGCATAGGCAGTCATTTCTTTGATGTCAGCTATAGAAACATTTTTCTAGATACATCGTCTCAGGCAAGGGAAACAAAAGCAAACATAAACTATTGGGTTACATCAAAATAGAAAGCTTTCACATAGAAAAGTAAACCATCAACCATCAAAAAGGCAATCTACTGAATGGGAGAAGATATTTGCAAATCATATGCCTGATAAGCAGTCAATATCAAAAATACATAAAGAACTTATACAACTCAACACCAAAAAAAAAAAAAATTCTGATTTTAAAAATGAGCAGAGGAGCTGAATAGATATTTTTCCAAAGAAGATATACAGATGGCCAACAGACACATGAAAAGATGGTCAACATCATCAGGGAAATGAAAATAAAACCACACTGAGCTATCACCTTACACCTGTCACAACGGCTAGAATCAAAAAGACAAGAAAAAACAAGTGTCAGCAAGAATGTGGAGGAAAAGCAACCCTTGTGCACTACTGGTGGGAATGCAAGTTGGTGCAGCCATTGTAGAAAACAGTGTGGAAGTTCCTCAAAAAACAAAAACTTAAAAATAGAATTACCATACGATCCAGTAACCCCACTACTGGGTATTTAGCCAAAGGAAAAAACCACTAATTCCAAAAGTTATATGCACCTCTATGTTTATTGCAGCATTATTTACAATAGCTAAGATATGGAAGCAACCCAAGTGTTCATTCATGGATGAATGGATAAAGATGTGGTATATCTATACAATGGAATAATAGCCACAAAAAATGAGATCTTGCCTTTTGCAACAACATGGATGGACCTAGAGGGTATAATGCTAAGTGAAATAACTGAGACAGAGAAAGACAAATACCACATGATTTCACTCATGTGGAATTTAAGAAATAAAACAAACAATTAAAGAAGACAAAAAAAAAAACACAGGCTCTTAAATACAGAGAAAAACTTGGGTTGCCAGAAGGGAGGCAGGAGTGGGTATGGATGAAATAGATAAAGGGGGTTAAGAGTACACTTACCTGGATGAGCACTGAGTAATGTACAGAATAGCTGAATTAGTATACTGTGCACCTGAAAGTAATATAACACTGTATGTTAATTATACTTCATTTTTTTTAAAGGAAAGGGTAGCTGAATAAAAAAAGAGTGGGTGTTATCTCCACATTGGCTGAGATTTGCTTCTGTGGCAGACCCTCACTAGATGGATTCTTCACCTAGCTCCTGATAGAAAAACCAAAACCAAAAATAAAACCCCTCTCTCACCTACGCTGTGTGACCCCAATCACAAGACCAGAGTCTTCCTCAAGAGTTCCCACAAAGCTACACCCCATGCTTGGAGGGACACTTAAAATCAGCCCCAGGGGCCAAATCCCTGATTCTCAGAGGCAAATATAGAAAATTTAGACTCTTCCTCCTCTTCTATCTCCTAGTTTTGGAAACCAAACTGACCTCTTAGTCACAGCTGACTAAAGAGGGTGGGATGGGGTCAGTGGCGAGTAGACACGGTTCCCAGCAGAGAGACGGCAGCGATTTCCCGGTCTCGGAATGCCAGCAAATGCGAGGAGGGGGCGGGCTTTCTCGCGATGGCTGCTTCTCCCCCGGTCCTGGCGAAGGAACCCCGCGGTCCCGCTGGCTTTCGGAACCGGCACACCAAGGGGAGCCCCCACCGGAGCGGCGGCCCTGGCCGGGGCGCGCGGGCGCTTGGGCGGCTGTAACCTTTCCGGGTACCGGGTCAGTCCGCAGAGGAGTGCTAGGGTCCCGCCCCCCGGAACCTTCCCTTCGCCCCCGCAGGCTTGGGACCCGGCCATTGCCACCCGGGAGCCTCCGGGCTCGCCCTCCCCAGGGACGCGGGGGGCTCCGCTACCTCCATCGAGGCTGCGGGTGGGGAGCGGCCTGAGCCACGCTTTGGGTTTCCTCCCTTTGGGCTCCTCAGATTAGGAAGCCCACCAGTTAGCCAGGGATGGGGAGGAAAGTGCTAGCGTGGCAACGTAGCGTGCATGGAGGTGGGAGTATCTGAACCTTTATTTTTATTTGGAAACTACTAAGGATAAGCTGTGGAGGTAGATGTAATATTTACATTCGTTCTTAAAATAATGTGACTCTAAAATAAATTTAGCGGGAGTGAGGGAGATCCTCAGGGTGGCGACCAGCAGGGAGGTGCCCTTAGGTGCAAGTTTAAGAAGCGCCGTCGCGCATGCGGGTGCTTCTCTTAAGCACGAGCGCCCGCCTGGCGGGCTGCGCACAGGGTCCGGCTCTAGGACACGCCCCCGGCCTGCGCTCCTCGTGGAGCCCCGCCCCCGCCCCACAAGCGCAGATCCGGAGAGCACCGCGGACCCGCCGCACGTCAACCTCCTTTACTGGAGAAGTCTGAATCTCGCATCTGGGCCCTTATGGAAAACACTGAAATGGTTGGGGGATAAAAAGCCATAAGCAGAACTTTAGGGAAATGGGCGCTGCAAGCCAGCGTCTCTACTTCGGCTCCAGGATGAATGGTACCGATGGCTCAAAGGGGCCTGGAAGTTCTTCTCCTAGGCTGATTTATAAATTATTGCTTATGGTTTTGATGGGGGCAACTTCACAACAAAATAAACCCATTTGCTTTCCATTTCATGGGAAACGAAGCTAAATACACTTTAGTTATTTTTAAGTACTTACAATGCCATCTAGCAAGGGTCGCATAATGAGCTGGTCCTCCGCAGTGTTCACAGGGTGTTCCATTAGAGAGGCCTCTAAATAGACTCCTGCCAGAACTGTAGGGAATCGCGATGGCAATGTGCGTGACTGGGAGGAAATACAAATGTAGAAGGAGGTTGCCTTTTTATGTTCTCTTGGCAGAAAAGTGTAGGAAGTTTAAAGCTTCATGAAGAGTTGAGTTGTCTTTGGAAGACCCTCCAAATGTGAAGGGCCCTAGGAGAGAAACACAGTGAATTGGAAAAACCTATCAGTTCTCTTCCTGTCTTCCGCCTGTGCTTCTCCTTTGGGACTCACACAAAACACTTCGTTTCTGGTCACCAAATGTAGGGAAGTTTCTCTCCACATCAAACAATTCTCTGTGACGCCAGCTGAGAGACCTACAATTTAACTGGATTTGAACACTATCTACGTGGACACGTGTCAGATCCCACAGGTGAAGGACTTGGTTCTACAAGACTGCTCCCACCCTACTTCAGATGCCAATTGCAAATAGTAGGTTACCAACAATATCTGTCCAATCTGGCTGCAAACTGGAGTTTCCCATGATATTCTTCCCCTTGGATTTGATTATTTGCTAGAACAGCTCACAGAATTCAGGGGGAAACTTATTTACTTTTACATTTACTAAAGGATATGATAAAGGATACAGATAAACAGGCAGATGAAGAAGTACGGGGGTGGGTGGGAGGGAGGTCTGGAAGGGTGCTGACCACAGCAGATTCTGTTCCCTTGGAGTTGGGGTGCATCACCTTCTCTGGAAGCTGTCCAAACCCCATGCTATTGGCATTTTTATGGAAGCTTCCTCATGTAGGCACAATCGATTATCAACTCCCATTTCTACCCCTCTCCCCTCTCTGGAGACCTGGGGGTAAGGCCTGAAAATTCCAAGCTTCTAATTATGGCTTGGTCTTTCTGGGCACCAGCCCCCATCCAGGAGCCATCTAAAAGCCTACTCAGAGTCACCTCAAAAAAACAAAAGATGCTTCTAGTGCTCTAAACACCTAGGAATGGACAGGTTTTTATGAGCCCTGTGTCAGGAATGGTTCCTCATTGGCCTAGGATAAACTCCTAACTCTCTCATTAGATTTTAAAGGCTTTTTCTAGTTGGCCTCACTCCTTCCACTTTCTTCTTTAGCCTCTCCTCTTTTTACCCTCCCTGCCTATCTCCTGCCACACCTCCTTCCCAATAGCTCTTGTTAAAATACTGATTTCCTCTAGGTATAGGAATGCTTCTGTGATTGCTCAGCCTGAAATGCTCTCTGGCCCTTTTTTTTCCCTGGCTGGCTCCTACTGTTCCATCAGGTCTCTGATTAGATGATTTTCTCCAGGTAGTTTACCGGTCTCCACTCCAGAGGCTCTTATAACCTCCACCACAACACCTAACACAGTATTGCCCATTTCCCCCTATTTCACCACCAGACTAACTACTAACCTGTGCCCAAAAGGAGGCTGCCCCTGTAAAGAGCTTGAGCTTTCAAGTTCAAGAACCTGGTTCCAACCCCAGTTCCTGCATTCCTAAGTTGTGTGCACTTCAGCAAGTTTCTTAACCTGTTTGGGTGTCAGTTTCCTATCTGTAGAGAAGGAGAATCACTATAAAGATTACTGAAATAATGCATGTGAAGCATTTGCATGTAGCCAGGCAATTAGTAGATACTCATAATAGTTGTTATAAATGGTAACAGTTCTGCCCTAAAGTATCCATCCTAGACTGAACTCATCTCAAAAGAGTGGACACCTTCTCATCACCACTAAGTGGAGAGAGGAGAAGAAAACTATGATTTTCCTGACCACCACCCCTCAAAATCCTCATTAGCTATATATACTTAATGGAGGTTATTTGGTCTTTCATTCCTCAGTTTCTTTACCTGAACATGCATAATTAATATCATCATAGGATAGACATGAAAGTATTTTGAGCATTTTGAAACAACACCTTTCCCTATTTTTTTATTGAAAACAATGTGATTTTAGAACATTAAAATAGTGAAACCGGTTGGGGGCTAAGAGACCATAAATAATGTAAAACAACAAACCCCCACTTTTAGCCATGACTCTTAACATTTTCCTTCCTGCATCCTTTTTACCAGAAAAAACAAGAAAAGTTGTAAAACAAGTTGTTGGGAATTTCACCACATTTTCTGTCCCCACCTACCAAGACAGTAGTGAGTCAAGCCAAGCAAATGAGCAGCTCATATAAAAAGCCTCAATGGTCAGGAAAATGTATATCTTGCACAACACAGCCTTAGATCATTGAGATTAGATTTTTTTTTATAATTTATCATCCATCTTAGACAAACTATTAGAAGTGGAAAATGCATTAGCATTCTAAAAGAAAAGAGAAGATTAATCACACACATATCTAATTTTGCTTCTTGGAATTTCTATAAAAATGATAGTAAAAAGGTTGTTTTAAGACACACAGATAAAAAGAATAAGAGAGGAAACACCGCAGCAAGATATAAGCAGCTGGTGAACAGTGAATGAGTGATAATTGATTCAGAGAGCTGATCTAGACCTAACTACTAAGCCTGCAGAGGAAAAGCAACATCCCAGTTCTACTACAGAATCCCAGAAAGATCTAGAATTGGTGGCACCAGCTGCCTCTGAAAGTGGGGGCAAACATAAGGCTATCAAAGGACTGAGTATTGCCTGTTTCAGAAGCAGTTAGATCCTCAGATCACTTTCTCCCCCTCTGTGCAGCAGATCAAATGTTTCTCCACCACCCCATCCAAATACTGGAAGTTTACTCTCTGAAGATAGAAATCAGGGTTTCTGAATGAGGTGACATTAGGCACAGATAAGGACAGAAGTATTGTACCAAAACCAGAAATATTAACAGGATATTTATATACTGAATATTGTTAAAAAAAAAAAAACAACAACCACCCCTGTCCAATCTCTTTTTTTGATGAGCTCTGGAATGAACAGCACCAGGGCTATATCTTTCAAGCAGGGAATTAGAAAATACTTCTTTAGGGAACATGAGTAATCCAAATCAATATATCTAAAGATACCCACAAAATTTCCCTGCCAAATCACCCTTCAGTGAATTCCATTGTCAAAAGCCCAGAGATTCCAATCAGTTCAGGGCTCTCAAATATTTGCAGATGGTCAAGGATCACCAGATATCTGAAAGAAAGCCTTGTATCATAAAAGTCAGATGAAAACAAAAGGGAGACAACTTGGAGGAGCAGAGACCATGTAGGCAAAATAATGCCTTAAATAATTATTGTTAATGTGCTCAAATAGGAAAGTTATTTTACCCAATCAGAAAGAACAAGACACTATTCCACTTCAAAACTTAGTATAAAGTTATAGTAATCAAGACAATGGGTATTGGCAAAAGAATAAACAAATATATCAATGGAACAAAATAGAGGACTCAGAAATAGACCTCCATAAATGTAGTCAACCAATCTTTGACAAAGAAGCAAAGATAGGGGCGCCTGGGTGGCTCAGTTGTTAAGCATCTGCCTTCGGCTCAGGTCATGATCCCAGGGTCCTGGGATCGAGCCCTACATCGGGCTCCCTGCTCAGCAGGAAGCCTGCTTCTCCCTCTCCCACTCCCCCTGCTTGTGTTCCCTCTCTTGCTGTGTCTCTCTGTCAAATAAATAAAATCTTTAAAAAAAAAAAAAAAAGGAAGCAAAGATAGTCCCTTCAACAAATAGTGCTAAAACAACTGGACACTCACAGGCAAAAAAAAAATGCATCTAGATGGAGACTTATACCCTTCACAAAAATTAATTCAAAATGGATCATAGGCCTAAATGTAAAAGACAAAACTATGAAAGTCCTAGAAGATAACATAGCAGAAAACCCCGATGACCTTGGGTAAGGAGAGGCCTTTTTAGGTACAACACCAAAGACACATTCCATGAAAGAAATAATTGATAAGCTAGACTTCATTAAAATTAAAAACTTCTGCTCTGTGAAAGACAGTAGCAAGAGAACAAAAAGACAAGACACAGACTGGGAGAAGATAATCTGCAAAAGACACATCTTATAAGGAACTGTTATACAAAATACTTAAAAAAAAAAAAAACTCTTAAAACTCAACAATAAGAAAACAAAAAACTTGGGGCACCTGGGTGGCTCAGTCGGTTAAGCGTCTGCCTTCAGCTCAGGTCATGATCCCAGGGTCCTGGGATCAAGCCCTGTGTCGGGCTCCCTGCTCAGTGGGGAGTTTGCTTCTCATCCTTCTTCTACCTCTGCCCCTCTCCCCCTGCCCGTATTCTCTCTCTCTCAGATAAATAAATAAATAAATAAATAAATAAATAAATAAATAAAATCTTAAAAAAAAAAACCTCAATTATAAAATAGGCCAAAGACCATAACAGACACCTCACCAAAGAAGATATGTAGATCACAAATAAGCACATGAAAAGATGATCCACATCATGTGTCATCAGGAAAATGTAAATTAAAACAAGATACTACTGCAAACTTATGAGAATGGCCAAAATCCAGAACACTGACAACACCAAATGCTGAAAAGAATGTGGAGCAACAGGAACTCTCATACATTGCAAGTGGGAATGCTCAATGGTACAGTCACTTTTGAAGACAGTTTAGCAGTTTCTTATAAAACTAAACATACTCTCACTATATAATCCAGCAATTGTGCTCCTTAGTATTTAAGCAAAAGGGTTGAAAACTTATGTCCACACAAAAACCTGCACATAGTGAGTATAACAGTTTTATTCATACTGCTAAAACCTGGAAGCAACCAAGATGTCTTTCAGTAGGTGAGTGGGTAAATAAACTCTGGTACATCCAGACAATGGAATATTATTCAATGCTAAAAAGAAATGAGCTATCAAACCATGAAAAGACATGGAGGAATATTAAATGCATATTACTAAGTGAAAGAAGCCAATCTAAGAAGGCTGTGTACTGTATGATTCCAATGACTTGATATTCTGGAAAAGGTAAGAATAAGGAGACAATTAAAAAATCAGTGGTTTGGGGTGGGTGGAGGTTGGGGTGGGTGGGGAGAAGAATAGGCAGACTACAGAGAATTTTTAGGATAGTGAAAATACTGTGTATGATATTACAATGATGGATACATGTTATATATTTGTTCAGACCCATAGAATGCACAGCACCAAGACTGAATTCTAAGGTAAACTATGGACTTTCGGTGATTATGGTGTGTCAATGTAGGTTCATCCTTGGTAAAAAAAAAAAAGGGGGGGGGACACCATTGTGGTGAGTGGTGTTGATAATGAGAAAAGCAATGCAGGTGTGGGAGCAGGAGTTATATGGGAAATCTCTGTACCTCCCTCTCCATTTTGTCATAGACCTAAAATTGCCTTAAAAAATAAAATCTTTGAAAAAAAGCAGTCCTTAAAAAAAGAATAAGATGTTCTTTTTAAAAAAGAACATTCAGAAAATCAAAAGTTCTTGGAAATTACATGTGTAAGAGCAGAAGTTAAAACTCAATAGAAAAAAAAAAAGAAAAAAAAAAAACCTCAATAGAAGGATTGGGAGATAAATTAAAGAAACCTTCCACAAAGTATAAAAAGCAAAAACACATAGAGTGCTCATTTCAGCAACACATATATTAAAAGTGTTTAAATTTAAATATAGGGAAGATCAGCATGGCCCCTCCCAAACATGACAACACACAAATTCACAAAGTATTCCAAATAATAATAATAATAATAATAATAATAATAATAATAATGGCAACAAGTACTAGTGAAGAGGTGGAGATATCAGAACCCTTGTGCATTCCTGGCAGAAATTTTAAATGGTGCAGCCACTATGGAAAACAGTCTCACAGTTCCTCAAAAAAGTAGACACAGAGTTACCATGGGGCACCTGGGGGGCTCAGTCAGTTAAGCATCCGACTCCTGATTTTGGCTCAGGTCATAATCTCAGGGTCGTGGGATCAAGCCCCACATCAGGCTCCATGCTTAGCACAGAGTCTGCTTCTCCCTCTCCCTCTGCTCCTCCTCCCGCTTGTGTTCTCTCTCTCTCAAATAAATAAATAAAATCTTAAAAAAAAAAAAAAAGGTAGACACAGAGTTACTATATGATCCAGCAATTCTACCTCTGGGTATATATCCAAAAGAATTGAAAGCAAGGACTCCAACAGATACTTGTACACCCACGTTCATAGCAACTTTATTTACAATAGCCGAAATATAAAAGCACCCCGAATGCCTGTCGATGGATAAATGACAAACAAAATGTTGTATGTGCATGCAGTGGAGTATTATTCAGCCTTAAAAAGGAAGGAAATTCCGACACATGCTCCACCATGGATGAACCTTGAGAACATGATACTACATGAAGTAAGCCAGACAAAACAGACAAATATTGTATGATTCCACTTACATGAGGCACCTAGAGTAGTCAAATACCTAAAGACAGAGAGCGGAATGGAGGTTACCAGGACCTGGGGATAGGTGGTAATAAGGAGTTATTGTTAATGAGCCACAGAGTTTCAGTTTGGGATGATGAAAAAATTCTGGAGATGGGCTGTGATGACGATTCCACAACAATATGAATATCAATATGAATAAAAGATTTTATTTATTTATTTGACAGAGAGAGAGTGCACAAGCAGGGGGAGCAGCAGCAGAGGGAGAGAGAGAAGCAGAGTCCCCGCCAGGCAGAGAGTCCAACGTGGGGTTCAATCCCAGGACCCCGGGATCATGACCTGAGCCAAAGGCAGACGCTTAACTGACTGAGCCACCCAGGCGCCCAATATGAATATCTTTAATTCCACTTCACTGTATACTTAAAATGGTTAAAATGGCAAATTTCATGTTATGTATATTTTACCACAATTTTTAAAGCTAGCAGTTCAAGCATATAACTTAGAGATACAGAAACAAATATTAAAAGTAACAACTCTGAGAGTTGCCAAGTGTTTTCCTCTGATCATAGGAAAATGGTAGGGAATGGGATGTTGGTTTTCAAACAAGCTTTGTTAAACTACTTATCTCTTTAAATTATGTGCATGTGAAATTTTGATAACACTATAAACAAATAACAAAATAAGTTTGAAATAATTTTATTTAAGTCTCTCAATTTTATAGATGACCGAATCATAGAGTGGGTAAGACCATTGGCCAAGGTAATCTAAAACAGTAAGTAGCAGATTAAGAAGTTGAACCAACGTGTTCTAAATCAAAGTTCAGCATCTTACCACAACATATTGCACCCCATAATAGCATCGTCCTGAATGTCCTAAAATAAACTTCTGGGAGTCCTGCCTTAAGCCTTCTTAAATTACTTTTCTTCATGTTTTATTAAATGCCTAATAATACTACAGATTTTTCCATTTTGCCTAGCACTCTTCGTTAAAAATGAACTTTTTTCTAGTCCAAACACACTTCTTAAGTAACATACTTTTCTCAATTTTCTTCTCTATCTTCACAATTCAAAGTGAAAGGAATTTTTTAGGCTGGCACATAATGTCGCTCCTTGAATGGAGAGTCTTTGCTATTGATGAAGAAGACACTGTCCTTTATTTCTTGTGTGCAGTATTTCGTATTGAGTCTAAAAGCCTAACCGTGGTAACCTTTACGGCAACAGAGAGCATTTCCATTTCAATTCAATGCAAGTCACCAATTTAATATTAATTTTAATGTTATTTTTTCCCTTAGAAATATGATATCGTTATATAGAGCAGTTAGACTAAGCAATGATATATAATTTACCATGCTTCAGACTTTAGAATAAAACCCTGTGTGGATACTTCTTCCAATAATACTCCATTAGCTATCAGTTGAACATACACTGGGCATCTATAAAATAATTTTTTAAAAAACTGTAAGGACCTGTCATAAGCATATTCTTCAAAACTAACAGTGCTTTTTCCCAGAATAATGTGCTTGACAAGTCATCAATCTTAGAACTCTAAATGAGATTTATTATGCTTTTAAGATAGCACTCTCTAGTACAATAGTGCAGATTACTATGTGTGGATTCTAATCTATGTGACAGTCTCAACCAGGTTGTGTGCTTCCTGAGGTCAAAGCAGCACAGGACTACATACATAATAAATGCTCATTAAGCATTGTAATAACTAAGTAATGAATCAGAGTCTGGGATCATGGAATGTTAAAGCTGGAATGGGTCCCAGGGATCTATGGGTCTGACTACCCCTTTTTACAACTGAGGAAATGCTAATGATCACTTGAGTATGCACTTGGGTCAGACATTTCATGTGCATTTGCTCACAGCAACCCCTCTAGACAGATAAGGAAAGAGAACTAGAGACTTCAAATTATGTGACCAGGATCACTCACTTGGTCAGTGCTCACACTGGGACTCTAACCAAGGTGACAGGAGACCAGAGTTTGTGCTTAGATGAAGGGCAGAGATAGACGTTGACTGACTTAATGGAATCATATGGCTGGCTGCTGGCAGTCAGGCCTAGACTTCAGATTGGCTGACTGCCCAGTACAGTAGCTCATTGTCAGATCCACTAGTGTATATATTAAGTTGAAAATGAGTTTCTGTCTGCTGACATTCTTGACTATAATTCTTCATTTTTATATAGTGAAATTTGAGAAGACTGTACATGTACATTACTCCTGAAAATTGTTTCTTTGAAACAATTGTTTCTTTGAAACATATATCTTAGCTGATGGAAAAACATCAGCTTTCATTCTTTTCCATTTCTTAAATAAAGCAACAGAGGCTCAGAGAGATGAAGAAACTAATCCAAGACCATGTCAAAATGCCACAGCTAAGGAGAGACAGGGAAGTGGGACCAGGTCTCCTGCCTCCTAACACAGGGCTGCACCTCATACCCACTCTGGTTCCATGTGTTGACAGAGATCTCTGACTCCCATGATCCATATTCCAGACATATCCTTCTGGAACTTTCCATTTCTCCAATGATATTCATTTGTACTTACAAATATTTCCAATCTCTGATTTACTCTTTACCCAATATTCTCTGTACCAGATCTAATTTATGCTCATCCTCACATTAGTTCTTTGCCACTTGCCACTTGCTCAGTGGAAAGTTCTGTCTACCTCCCCCACTGCCTCTCTCCCTCACACTGCTGAAATTCTCCTTCTTCGAAGGGGGAGACTGGAGCTGGCATGGCCTCCATCATGCTCAGAATGGCAGCAGCCACAGCAGCTCCAATTCCAAATCCAGTCTTAGCAGATCCAAAGAGAAACTCTGTGCTGCAAAGCATGGAACATGAGTTCCCATCAGCTGTCCAAAGGGGTCAGTTAACACAACAAAAATGGTGCAAACTTTTTACCAATGAGAGTCATAAGGCAGGAAGGAACCAAGTGATAAATTCATTTTCTTTCTTTCCTACAATGAATTGCCTCAGTGTATAGTGGTTCCCTAAAGCCTATCTGGAGACATCCTATTTGACCAAGTAGAAGCTGTGTTTTCTTTCGAAGCTTTGTCCAGTGCAGTAATGTTCCACCCTCCGTCTCTGCCTCACACTCCTTGCCCCCTCACTCCGGCTGTCCTGGGATTGCTTTTCCCAAATAAAACATTCTCATGCACACTTTGTCTCGGGGTCTGTTTTCTATCCCACTCATATCATAAAAGCTTAATTTTTGGAAGAATAAAACTCTTACAAACTAAAAATATCCTTTCACAAATTCAGCTGGCAATTATTTAGATGAACACTTTTTTTCTGAGGTCTCCTGAGTCCTGGCAACAGGGAGAGGAGACATACAGGAGGAAACAGAAGAAGTAGAAGGTGGTGGTAATGCTCATCTCAGGCCTCACTTTTCTCTCCACTTTAAAAGCTAAAGTGGAGTTAGCTTTAGTTAAACATCTTTGCTATCAGCAGATATTTGATACTTATTAATGAACCTAGAGCCTTTAAGGTCTTCAAGTGAGGTGAGGAAATGGATGTGTACATTCCTCTAAAATATCTAGAATATCTAGGCTACTGTGAGCTCTTTGGATTGTTCTTAAGTTCAGTGACAAGGGCCAGAAACTCCCTTCCCTTTGAAAGCTAGATGTTCGCTACCCCGTCTGAGCTTGGAGGAGGAAAGAAGTTTAATCTATGGGAAGAAAGGCCCAGGGAAGCAGCTGGTAACCCTCAGAACTCAAAAACACCAGCCTAGCTGTATTAATCATGGTTTCTATTTTCTCTATTTTATAATGTTTTGACATTGTGGGGGTCTTGCAGACTTCCCTCCTGGGTTAGCTGATTTCTAAGGACTCTTTTTAATTTTTTTTTTTTTAAGATTTTATTTTTAAGGAATCTCTACATCCAACATGGGGCTCAAACTCACAATCCTGAGATGAACAGTTGCATGTTCCACCAACTGATCCAGCCAGGTTCCCCAATGTTAGCTAATTTTTAAAGATAGCAAACAACTCATCCCTGAGCATGCCCTTATATGCAAACCAACCAACTCAAAGCCCACACCCCAATCACTTTCTTTATCAAACTCTCATTCACCAAGCCAACATTCCCCCTGCCCTAAATCACTCCAGGGCCAGGTACTTGATAGCTAGAAACCACTTCCCACAGCCCAGAGCCTATAGAAATGCTTCAAACTGTCTGATCCTAAAACATGCCCTGCCTTGCCTTTCCTGAAGATACCACAGCAAAGGCTTGTACCCATGCTTTCTCCTCCTTCCACCTCCTGACCCACCTTGGTGCTTCCCATGTTGTCCTGCATGGAATGCTATGTCTCCTTTCTCCAGAGGTCTGTGAATATGAACTTCTTCCTTCACAAAAGTCATGTCTGTGTCTGTGTGCTTTACCTTACCTGATTAAAAACAATCCCAAGTACATTTTTCAAGACACCAGCCAAACAGTGCTCCTCCTCAGAGACGTGATTATCAGTTGCATGGGGCCTCTTCTCTAAGTTTCTAAGTTTTAATAATTTCAACCTCCTTCCTTTGCTTCCCCAGTCCCAGAGAGTGGTGGTTGCTTTCTGCAGCTGCTACATTCAGGACACAGAGCTTCTTTTAGCTTTTCAGTTAAAGATTCTTCTTATCTAGTCAATAGTTCTTCATATTAAATCTTCTCTGTCAAAATTACTGTTGTGTTTTTCAGCCTCTTGACTAGACCCTGATGAATACACAATTTTATGGTTAATCCTGGCACTTGGGTTTGCATCAGAGCTTAATAATTTATCAATAGCTCATGAGATATTGCCAAGGTAGGGGGGAGGTGTGTGTGGAATAAGCCCAGCCAGTGAAAATTCTGGGAAATCAAAGAGATTCAGATCAACTTATGATGTGTCATTCTCAAGAAAAGAATGCTAAATTCTTCATACTTGCCAATTCCTCATCTTAGGCAGCAATGATATTCTAAATCTTCACCTTTTATTAAATCAATACAGGAGACATATCCAAGTCTCTATTGTCAACAAAGATCATGATACATTTCTAATCTTCTGAAAAGCAAGAGGGTTTCAAAAACATATGTCTTTGTCATTGGGCCGCTGTAACAAAATACTATAAACTGGGTGGTCTATCAACAATCACTTATTCTGCGCAGTTCTGGAGGCCAGAAGTGTGAGCTCAGAATGCCAGTGTGGTCAGGTTCTGGTGAGAGCCCTCTGCTGGGTTGCAGACTATAGACTTCTCTTTGTATCCTCACATGGACGAAAGAGAGTAAACTATCTCTATAGCTTCCTCTTATACGGGCATTATTCCCATCATGAGGGCTCTACCCTCATGACCTAAATACACCCCAAACACCCCACCTCCAAATACCATCAGATTGGGAGTGAGGACTTAACATATGAATTTGGGACATAAGCATTCAGTCCACAACCATGTGTATAATAGAGAACAAGATCTTGCCCTGTTACAAACTTCTCAATGACATCCTTATGTTCCTAGCCCATGAGAATCACTCAGTTATGCCACCTATTATTATGATGATGGGTAATGGGAAATACAGGTATCCCCTGCTTATCAAAAGTTTGCATTAAGCCACTTTGCTTCTTATGAAAGACCTACATTATTGCCTGTTTTTGTTAACTGAGAAAAAGCCAAAGACCATTTTCGCTTTTATGCAAAGAGGGTGAAAGACCTTTTATGCAAAGGGGGTGAAAGAAAAAGAGCATTCAGCATTTTTTGCAGCAAGCCATTACAGGGGCAGCTCACATCCCAAGCAGCAAAAGCGGAACCACCAAGCTCCTTCCCCAGGAACTACACTCAGCATCTCAGCTTCAAGCTTCAATGGTTTTGAACTGTGCCTGGGAACATCTGTGCTTTATCTTGATTTATTTTGTGTATCTGCCAGCAAGATGTGTCCTAACGTATAAGAATGCCTAAGAGAGGTTATTTTTGGGGTCTGAGAATGCTCAAAAATTTTTCCATATGAATTAAAAACTGTTTCATTTCTTCTCACCATTTTGGCTTATAAAAGTTTTCATAGGAATGTTCTACGTCCAGGTGGGGGAAAGGTATACTCTGGAGCAGGTGGCAAATACCTGGGTTCTAATCCAGCTATACTACTGCATACTGACTTAATAACCTTGGGAAAAGCATGAATTTCTCTGAGCTTCAATTTTTTTATCTGTCAAATGGGGTTATTAACACTAATTATTCCACCTACACTGTAAGCTTACTCAATTCACTAAATATTTATAGATCATCTATAGGTAAGATCTTATTCTAGGCATTCCATGACATACAGAGAAGTAAAAATGTTCCCTTCCCTCAAGGAATTTATAATCCAGTATTTTTCTATCATTCAACAAACAGTTGTAAAATACCTCCTACCAGGCACTGTCCTGGAGCTAAGAATATAAAGCTGTCTAAAATATGGTTCTTTCCTTCAAGGGGCTTAAAATCTGATAGAGAGATAAAATAAAAGCACAGATAACTAGAACAAGAGGTAGAGTGGGCAATGAAAGTTTGAAACAAATCAGCATGGCAGTTAAAGGAATCGAAGCTTACACCTAGTTGAGAAGGTCAGGAGAGGCTTGGTGGCTCTGGTGCCATTTGAATTGACCATGAACAAAAACCTGAAAGAAGAGAAGATGAAGGCAGTGACCAGAAGAGTGCCTAGTTAGCTGTTATAAGAGCCTGAAGTGGAGTGGAGGTGGTAGAAATCAGAGAGAAACAATGAATATGAGTGATATTTGTTGAACAATGCTTGGCAATCCACATAGGACAATTATAGTAGTAACTGAGAGTTATGGATAAGGATACAACAGTGAATAAGGTGGGTGTGGCCTCTGTTTTCAAGGAACTTTAGATTGGTTGGGAATATAAAAAAAGTTTAAAGTTCCCCTAATACCGTCTTTGTTTTAAAATAGAGTTTAGAAATGGAACATTGGAAGTTCAGTAAGGCTGACAGATCAGGAAACAATTGTTATATTCACAGATGCCAAGAGGAGGGGCCATGCATGCCACACCACAGGGAGATGCACAGAGAAGCCCCGGGGTCTGTCAGGAGGAAGAGGGGGGACGCATGGGCAAGAGTCTTTACTTTGGTTTGCACGGGGAGAAATGGGTGAGGCAGGATAATCAGGTTTGGGATTGGCTAGTTTGATTAATTAAAGTGGGCTCTGGGGCTGAGGAGCTGTCCCCAGACGCCTGGTACTTGGCCCTGGGTAGATTATGACAGGTGGCCTGATAAGGAAGGTGATGGGGTTATGACTCCTCTAGGGTCAGCAAGGCTCCGGATGTCAATGCGTCAGAATACAGAAAATAAAACACACTGTTCATACAATCTCCTTAAAAGTAGGAAAGTTTATTTAGTTTTGTATCCCTGGCATCCACCACAATACTTTGTATATAGTATGGAAAGACTCCATAAGTGTTTGTTGAATGATGAGGTTAATATATCCCTTCTTTGACTCTTTAACTTTATTGAAGTTGGACAACTTTAACACATCCTTGGGCATCAGCTTGGTGGTCACTTTGTTCTGGAGGTCCTCTTTAGATTCCTCAGACTCAGCTGGGCACCCCTGCAGTGGGTACTACAATGCATTGCCCCAATCCCCCTCCAGCGAAGGAGGGCTGCTAGAGATTGCCCTCAGGAGATTGTGAATAAAAGTTAAATAAATAAATGATCCTTTTAAAAATTAAAGATACTATTAAAATAAAAAATGAAAAGTGAGTAATATTTCTTTTGTGGCAAAGCTACTTTATATCCTGGTTAGTGCTCTTTCAATTTCAAGAGACAGAAATCCAACTTGAACTTGCTTAAGAAAAAAAAGGGAATTTAGTGGTAATATGACTAGAAAACCATCTTCAGTCATGGCTGCTCTCCACTTTCCCTTGTCTCTCATATATATTTATCTCTATGTATGACCTCATCTTTTTTTTTTTAACTGAAAATAGCCTCTCTGTGTTTGGGGACAATGGACTCAAACAGCTCCAGCTTACTTTATGCTTATAGTGCTTGATCCAGTAAGAGGAGAGAGAAACCATCTTTTTTTTTTTTTTCCAGAATCTCTGCATAAATTTCAGAGGAAACTGTTGAATCCAGTCTGGAGATGGAAACCACACAGGTTCCTTAAACAGAAAACAGGTACAAAACAGCAGTTACTAACTGTAGACTAAGGACGGGTAAACAATAAAATACTAAGGACTAAAGGAGTCCCCTCCCCATCAAGAATGAGATTCAGGCCTTTTGAAGGGGGCGTGGCTAACACAGGAACCAGACACTTACTGGTGGTAGGAGAGAATTGCCACGGGGTGCTGGAGGCCGGTCTCCGGAAGCAGCTTGCCGTCGTGGAAGGGTGTGGACAGGCTGCAACTGGTCTGTACAAGAAATCCACTGCTGCCAGAGGGTATGGGCGGCTGCTGATGGGAAGAGCATGGCCTGAAGGTTTAGCTAGAATTCCCCTGTGTAACCACTAGGCTTCCACCCTGAATATCAGTAATAATGGAGGACCAGAACCTGGAAGGGACTTGCCTTCCTGCTGCTATTGCCTCGCAGGGTCACTCCATTGCCCTCTGCTAATGCACTTTAACATTCCATCAGCTAGCGGGTGAAAGAGATGGGTTTACAGGGCCCATCTGCAAGATCACAAAGCAAGGCAAAGAAGGGTGGATTTGAAGCCGAGAGACAATTGGTGAGGCCCTATCCTGCTCGGAGCATATGCACAGCCCTGCGCCAACCACTGTGACCAGGGGCAGGAATGTTCTTATTAGCCAAGACGAGGCCAGGGTCATGTGCTTGTGCCTGTGCGATGGTGAAGCAAATGGCAGGGGGGGCAGCCCCACGGCCACACATGGAATGGCTCCTCCATGGAAAAGATGGATTCTGCTACCCGAAGAAAGGAGGTTGCGAGGCAAAGAGGAAACAAGTACGTATCCTTTGTATGTTGTATGTTGACCTGTGTATGTCCAGTTCCATTTGGAGTTGTTGGTATAGGCAAGGGAAAACCATGGCCTTTCTCTAAGACTGATAACTGCATTTTAATTCATTTAAGAGACATTTATTAAGCACCTACTATGAGAGGAGTCATCCTTCCTAGTCCTAAACTACTGGCATCTTTGTGGACACAGGTTGAATTGAAAGGCCTTAAAATGAAAAGGCAGTTAAAAAACAGGGTGAGACAAGAAAATAGTACCTTTATTTACAGATTAAAATGTCCTAAGAGGTAGATCTACAACTTCGTAGCGAAGTTTTTAAATACTACTCATGGTCAAGTTGGAACAAAGCAGTATGGTCTAGTGGTTCAGAGCACAAATTATACAGCAAGACTGCCTGCATCCAAATCCAACTCCACTACAATGTGAGACTGGGCAAGTAACGGGCCACTGGTAGGAAAGTTTTCTCATACATAAAACTGGAATAACAATAATACACACCTCATAGGACTATGGGAAAGATTTTTAAAAAGCCAACATCTATAAAGTTTTTAGAACAACACCTGGCACCTAGGAAGCGCTGTACAACTATTACGCACTTATTATGAATTGACTATTATTAGTTGGATATCAAGTAATGTGAGGTTTTTTTTTTTTTAAGATTTTTTTATTTATTTGACAGAGAGAGAGATAGCCAGAGAGGGAATACAAGCAGGGGGAGTGGGAGAGGGAGAAGCAGGCTTCCCGTGGAGGAGGGAGCCCAATGCGGGGCTCGATCCCAGGATTCTGGGATCATGACCTGAGCCGAAGGCAGACACTTAACAACTGAGCCACCCAGGTGCCCCAAGTAATGTGAGTTTAATGTGAGTTTCTCTCTATTAACTAATTGGAAATCCTCTTATCTCCAAAATACAAAACAAACAAACAAAAAAAACTTGCTTAAAAACATCTAACTGCGACATATATATATACACATATATATTAGCACCCATTCTATAGAAATAATTTTATTATTTTCACTACCTTACAACATTGAGGTATTCTCCTTTTGAATGTAAGTCATATATTCCTGGGAACCAAATAAAGCCAAACAAAAACTTGTTCTTGGTGTTATTCTGCAGCATACGAAGAAGATAGAAAACTTTTCTTTATAACCTTTCCTTAAATGTTTGTAAAAATGTATGAAAAGACGAAATCTTCCCCGAAAATAAATTTGTATATATATCTTGTCAAAAGAATATTTTTTATAAGTACTTTTAGAATTTCTTTTTCTTTTTCCCTTTTAATAGGAAACTGCTTCTATAAATCCAATGTTTTAAAATGACACTAGAACATTCCGAGCAAGAAATGTACTCCATCTCTGGCTGAGTCAGAGAAACCCTTTCTTAATGAGGACTCTGGCACTGACTGTGAACCACTGAAGCCTTCCTATTGTGACATATTCGGCAATATTAGTGATAAACTGAAGTCCGAGATATCAAGTATCTCAGCAAGTCCTCATCAGTGAGTGGTAGAATGTTGGGGAATGGCGGGCACCAAAAGAAGGAATTGCATTTCTTTTCCTTTCAGGGATAGGGCTGTATTCTCTAATAACTCTTACAACAGAGCTATGGGACTATGTGGAGCATCCATAACTGGAAAAAAAAAATGGAAACCAGAGAAAACACTGGACGAAGTACATCTATTTGGAATTTATCCTAAATCACCAAAGTGATTTAGTCCATTTGGGCCACTATAACAGAACACCATAGGTTGGGTGGCTCAAACACAAAACATTTGTTTCTCACAGTTCTGGAGGCTTGGGAAGTCCAAGATCAAGGCACTAGCAGATTTGGTGTCTGGTGAGAGCCTGGTTCCTGGTTCTTTTCCCTGTGTCCTCCTCATGGAAGGAACAAGGGCGTTCTCTAGCATCTCTTTTATAAAGATAATCCATTCATGAGGACTCTATCCTCATGACCTAATCAACTCTCAAAGGCTGTACTTCCTAATTCTATCACATTGGCCGTTAGGATTTCAACATATGAATTTGGGGGGGAAGGACATACATTCTAGACTATTGCACACTCACATACATACACAGACACACACACACACACAAAATATTTCTAGACTAGAATTACCAAGAACTACTTTGATTAAAGAACAAATATTTCTTGGATTAAGTAAAATATGATATGATATAGTAATAGAATTTTTTATGTATAAAAAAGATTATTTTGATACCAACATTGTCCTGATTCCTACAAATAAAAGACTAAGAAATATAACACAGAACTGACAATTTTCAATCTGCATGTAAAGTAACATAAAAAGGTATCATGTTCAGGACTCTCATAATGAAAAAGGTTTAGTTACAATAACATATTATTACTAAAGACATTCTTACCAAAGGTAGAAGCAATAAATATGGGACAGAGATGCATTACCCTCCTTGTCAAGCATTAAGGAGGGCTACCGTGTTTCCACAGAATACTGTTTCCTCCTAGGAAAAATGGAGACAATCATATATCTTAGCTTTGCTGGAAGACTAAATTAAACAATCTATATTGCAATGGCCAACACTCAGAGTCTGGCATTGATTAGTGCTGATAAATAGTATTTTCTCTTCTCTCCTGGAGGCCATTCCAGGACTTAGTAATACGAGGGCATACACAACCATGGCCTTTTGCTTAAGCAAAAGGATGCGAGTCTAGAAAGAAGGCACAGAGTTGGGGCCTAGCCTGTATCCACAGTGTTTACCACCCTCTCATCATGCCCCTACAGAGCAGCCTTGAGAAGAGTAGAACTTTGGTCTACAAACTCCCAATTAGGCCAACTCTGTAATTCCAAGGAACAATTACCTTAGCCCCCAGCTCTGTGCAAGCCTACACTCCTATAATTTGTGAATGTGCAAAAGGGAGAATAATATTATCACTTGTACACATTATTATCCTGTTACCTATGAACACTTACTCCTCAATACCTTAAGCAAATAAATTCTGTGGTTGCAAGAGAGTGTAAAATTTTTATAGACTAGGTTGGGAAGTGATTAAAACAAAATTCCAAAACTGAAAATTGAAAGAAAAATAGTTCTTTGGTCTCTAAAAAAAAATTGTAAGAATAAAATAGATCTGGACTTTTTACAGACTTAGATATTATAGTCCACTCTTCTAGTTGTGGGTCGTGTGGAATCCAGGCTTCAGTTCCTCAGTTAACACAAAAGTTAATCTGTGAGTCTTTACAGGACTCACAAGGAGGCCTTTTCTTCTGAGTAATTTGCCTCCCTGTACACCAGCTGGGCTATATCTACATAGACAAAATCTTCATTATTTTACCCAGGATGGTAGACTGGCTGGACCTCATAATGAAACAGTAGGTATTAAAAATTCCTTCTCTAGGGGCACCTGGGTGGCTCAGTAGGTTGAGTGTCTGACTCTTGATTTCAGCTCAGGTCATGATCTCAGGGTCATGGAATCGAGCTCTGCATCAGGCTCCACGTTTGGCGTTGAGTAGGCTTGGGATTCTCTTTCCTTCTCCCCCTGCCCCTCCCCCCCACTCTCTTTCTCTCTAAAATAAATAAATAAATCTTTAAAAAAATATTGCCTCTCTGTGGAAAATACATTTAGGGGATGTTGGAGTTTTAAATATAAGGGTTTCCAGAAAAACACCATTTTTTTCCGAATGGTTTCCTCATCATCATCCCCATTGACAATTCCATAGCATTTTAGAAAATAAATTTACAGACTAGAATGATCTTTGGCCATGAGGAAAGAATGTTTTTATAGCACCATTAAATACCTTTTTTAAAAAAAAATTTAAGTAATACCTACGCCCAGCATGGGGTTTGAACTCATGACCCCGAGATCAAGAGTCACATGCTCTACCAACTGAGCCAGCCAGGAACCCATTATAGTTCTCTTAAATATCTTAGTGAACACTTTCGGGGGTCTATTTGTTATTTTTCTTTCTTTTTTTTTTTTTTTTTTAGTTTTTTAAATCGTTTTTTAATTTTTTTTTATTATTTGTTATTTTTCTATAACCTCTTCTGTTGATGTTAGTTTCTAAAGGTTTAGTACTGTATTCCTCTTCATTAACAAAGAAATTAGGGGTATCTAGAGATTTTCCTTGTTTCCATTTTTTGATGAATTGCCATTTGTAATTCTTTTAAGTTTGAATCCTTTGATTCTTTATAACTTAGATAATGTTTTGATAGATTGGTCTCATAGAATGATTTAGGATCTTAAAAAAGACATTTATTAGCACTTTAATATGACTTTTCCCCTAGGACTGTCAAACAAATCAGTACAATAAGAATATTCAAACCAATTGGCAAATCGTTCCTGAACACATTTGTTGATAGCAAACATTTCAATTTGGAACTAAAAGGTCACTATGTCAGTTCCTGAACCTCTAATTTCAACATTACCTAAGACCATACCAGAATACATAGCCACTCTTAAGAACTTTCAGAGAAAGTTGTAGTAATTTCCTTCAGAAGTGCTGTTGAGACTATCACAACTAAAGTGCATGCATTCATGGCAACAAGAGCAAATGGATATTGATACAGGATAAGTCATTGGTAAGACTAATAACTGTCAAGTCCAGCTATGAGGATATATAACAGTTATGGGGAAATATAAGCTGCAAAATCAGCCATTCAAAAAAAGAAAAAGTCACTATAAAACTGATTCACTTATTTGTTCTTTTGTAAATATTTACAAATAAAGTGAGTGAATAAATGAATGCAGGAATGTTGAGGATATGCTAGACACTGCATATCACATATCCTGGTTGTATGGTGAGCAGGAAAAACATGGTTCTTGCCCTCATAAAACTTACAGTCTAGCAGGAGAGAAAAACATTTTAAAAAATCACATAAATAAGTATCTCATTAAATTTCTTTTTTTTTTTTTTTAAGATTTTATTTATTTGCCAGAGAGAGACACAGTGAGAGAGGGAACACAAGCAGGGGAAGTGGGAGAAGGAGAAGCAGGCTTCCCACAGAGCAGGGAGCCCGATGCAGGGCTCTATCCCAGGACCCTGGGACCATGACCTGAGCCCAAGACAGCCGCTTAAGGACTGAGCCACCCAGGCGCCACTAAATTTCAATGACAATGCTGTTGATGAGTGTTCTGACTGTCATACCATTTTTTTTGTTCTCCATAAGAGGACTAAAACACCCAGGAAATAATTTTTCAAGTGTAAAAGCTGGAAAAAACATCTTTTCTGAAAATCTCCCTCCTGTGATATGGGTCCATTATCTCATTCCCTCCGTGGAAGTCGAAAGTCTTTGTGTTACATTGACTCTCCCTTCCACCTTTCATAACCAAGTAGGTACCATGGCTTATTGATTTTATCATCCAAATATATCTTATATTCATGCCCTCTTCTCCATTTCTTTTTAGAGAAGGGGGAGAGAGAGGTAGGGGGCGCAGAGAGAGAAGGAGAGAAAGAATCTTAAGCAGGCTCCACACCCAGCGTGGAGCCTGATGTGGGGCTCAATCTCACGACCCTGAGATCTTGACCTAAGCTAAAACCGAGAGTCAAATGCTTAATCAACAGAGCACCCAGGTACCTCACCTTCTTCTCCATTTCCATATCCAAAAGCATAGTACTAGTTCTCTGTTACTCTACCCAAATTGTTTTATCTTGACTCCCAGAATAGGAGATATTAAAGTAGGAAAGGACCCTAGAGATCATTCTTCAGATGGGGAAACTGAGGCTCAGAAAGACAAATGTCTCACCCAGGACCCCACAATTCAGCCTAGCCACAGCCATGCCAGTAACTTTTCTCTAGAGCAGCTAATATGGAAGCCATGGAACACTACTCATTGCCTGCTTCCTGTCATTCCCAGCCTCTTCTTCCTTGTTAGAAAATCCCCTTTCCCATGGTAGGAACCAAAAATGACATATACTTGTTTCCTAGGGATGGCCCTGTGACCCAGTTTTGGCCACCAAGATATAAAGGGAAGTCTCTGGCTGGTTTCTGAGAAAGAGTTTGCTTCTAACATAAAGTGAAATCAACTAGAGCAACCAACCCCCTGATCCCCTGTCTTCCTGTCCTTGGAGCTGAACAACAACAGCCTAAGGACAAAAAGCCAACAGCTGAGAATTGAAAGAATCAAAGCACTTGGGACCCTCATCTATGAGCCCTGAGCTAATCTTGAAACTGCCTACTTGCAGACCTTTTATAATGAGAGATTGTTTGAAGTCTTTCCTACCTACAACTTTATGTCATGTGCTCTGTTACTTGTAGCTGAGTGCACCCTGAATGGTCACTGGTTTATTTCTTTATTTTCCCTCTACCCCTCTAAGCTCTTCAGGAGCAAGGAATTGACCTTTTTTTTTTTTTTTTTTCATTGCGTGTTCCCAGTTCCTAGAACAGAGCCTGGCACAAAATCAGCCCTTGAGAAATAGTTGTTGAATGAATGAATGCCCAAAAATCTTCACTGGCTCTCTAATTCTGCAGAATAAAGTCCAAAAGATTAATCTGGCATTCAAGGCCCTTCCTGATCTAGCCCCAATCCATCTTTCCAGCCTTATCTTTTACTTTCACACATGCTACCACTCAGAAAAACTGACTACTTCCAGTCCCCCCAAACACCCACTGAGCTTTCTGATGCAGGGCTTTGGCTCACAGAGTCTGTCTGTGGAATAGGCTCCTTCCCCTCCTCCACTTTGACACTTTTTCATTCGTTCTTCAAGCTCCAGATAGATCTCCTATTAGCACTTCCTCTGATACTTTTCAGGTACAAATATCTTTTCTATGTTCCCTTTTCTTTTGTGCCATTTATCACTTTTAAACATTCATGCTAATTATTACAGTGTACTCATCTCTATCAGATTATAAACTCCTTGGGGATAGAAAATTCACCCTCCCAAGAAACAAACAGAAAGCTTTGCCCCAGTGGATACCTAGTACGTTTTTCTTTGTGAGTAGGAGCATAAACAACATCAAAGTGAGCCCATTTAAACAATAATTCGGACCCAGGAATTGGTGCTGACTTTCACTGAAGCAGAGGTCTGATGCATTGCAGGAGGGGAAAGAAGGAGGGCAAGAGACTTGTTGGAAGCGTCAGGAGCTAGCACTGACGCTTTGTCTCCTGCCGATGATAGCAAAGTTCTTAACGGAAGATGATCCCAGTCAATAGAGCCAGACGTCTGATTTATATAATGGAGTCAAGCAGAAGCAGTGGTCTTCCTCCGCAGAGCGACGGAAAGGGAAAAGGCTACTAGACTGGAATAACCGAGGGACTCCACAAGTAGAGCTGCCGGTGTTCAGAAACGCGTTCCCCACCAGCAAACCACAGGAGAGCTCCCGAGAGCAGCCTCCTTGAGCCTGGATGCTGAGGAGTGACGGTGGGGCGAGTGTCGCTGCTGGGTTTTGGCCGCCGCCGCAGCTGCCAGGGGCACGCTGCGCAGTGAGGGGTCTGACCGCGCACCGACCGCCCTCGGCCCTCCGCTCTCCGGAGCCTGGGTCTGGCTGGGAATGAGAAGTTAAAGGGAGCCAGGGCTGGGAGGCGCAAACCCCAACAGGAAATCTAGGGAGCGAAAGGAGAGCGACGGTGATCTTGAGCCAGGACATCAGGCCAAGTGGACCTGGAGGAAATGTCATCATTGGTAAAGGAGGACTTGGAGAACAAACTGTTTAAGCCGCTCTCGCAGAATCTCTACGAGTTTATTGAGATCGAGTTCTCGGTCCAGGACAGGTATTACCTCTGTGTGTCAGGTAATCTGTTCTTTCTGTTATGACTTCAGAACGTAAATAACTCCAAGAGGCATGGGTGGTGGAAGGACATGTTTGTATGTATTTTCCGAAATAACAACAGCACGTGTATCTTCTCGTGATAGAGCTTAACTATGCCAAGTTTAGGAATTCAGATTCCACAGGATTTTATTTTCAGTGCTAAAATGGAAGACAGAAAAATAATATCATAGTAAGAATATCTTGGTTGGCTGTTCAGAATGAAACCGGGTATGTATTTTCCTGCTTTGATTATTTTGTCTCCAATCTTTTATTTAACTCACTTGCATGGTATACAATCTTTATGTGTAAGAGCTTATTTTAAAAAATTCAACAGAGAGCTTTCTTTATATTTTTAAATACACTAGAGAATTGAGTTATACAGCTCTATTTCCAACCAGCCTGGACAACTAGGAGATTCTCCTTTTTCATGCTAGGAAGGAAAAAAAGACCTTAGATTTTCTTCTAAGGGCTTATTTAGACTTCCTGGTGGTTTATTTTGAAAAGAGAAATGATCTTCTAAAAATTCTTTCTCTTCTAGGAAGTATGCTCACAGAAACAATACTTTAATCATAGAAATTAGTTCATGAAGATGGAACTTTAACGATAAGGGGCTGCTCTCTAAACTACTTAACTAAAATACAGATTTTTCCCTCATGTTCTTAAAATTCACAAAAATTGTCCATACATGGGAATAGGCTTTTGTGCTTAATTATGATTTGCCTAACCTGCCATGTTTATGAATTTAGACAGAAATGTTTGTGCCATTATTGAATTTAATATATAGCATTCCCTTTTCCCAATCCATGCCTTTTGCTACTTCGCAGGGGCTTAGGAGGAAAGAGCTCAGAAACTCTAAGTGTTCATTGTGGACTTTCTTTTTTAAGGCACACACCTCAACATTTTCAGAAAACAACTCCTGATAATTGCCTCAGAAGGAATCTCTAAAGTTGTCAAGTTGGAGTACTATAAGGGAAGTAGAACAGCCTTAAATAAAGTGCTCAGAATTTTTTAAAATTCTATCATTCCTAATAAGAACAATGTTTACTCAATAATAAGCATACTAATATTTATCTAACACTTTACCTAGCATATGTTGCTGTATATAAATACAAAGTATGAGGACTTGGCATATCAGCAAGGTAAAAAACTTAATTGGCCAGGAAAAAGAAAGAAATCAAATTATGGGAAAATGTCAAATGAAATAATTTTAGAAACTATATTGTATCCTAACCACGAAATCACTGTATGTTTAAGTATTTTGACTTAATATATTAGAGAAGATGTTTATTCCATCATTAATATTTAATCATTTTATTCCTCTCATGATCCTCTTTATAAAGTTAATTACTCATCATGTAACATTAGTAAACAAGTATTTTTAAGGAAAACTTATAAAAATAAAATAATCTGAACAATGTATATATCTAACTTACCAAATATATTTTAATTCCTTTCTCCAATCATATAAATAACTAAACTTGTCCTATCTGGTATGAAAAAAAAAAAGTCCCCTGGAATTAAACTTTTGGAAATGGATAATGTCTTTTTTTCTGCTGTCCTTGAGTTCTAAGAAAGATACTGTGGGCTGGGGTTACCTGCTGTCTTTTTTCATACATGACCTGAATCCTTTTAACAATTATCAGAAGGTCAAGGGGTTAACATTCTTAATATGTGTGAAGGCAACCTCTTCAGGGTTCAATTTTCTCATCTGGAAAATGACAAGAGTAGGTGATCACTTTCATTAGTAAAATTCAATGATTCTCTTCTGTAAGAAGTAAGGAAGGAAAAAAAAAAAAGGTCCTCTCAGATGTGAAGAGAAAGCACGATTGTGTTATTTCAGATAAAAGTTAACATTACAAGTCGTATTTATTCCTAATTTTTCATACTCTTCTCTGTATCACAGCCATCAAATGGAGAGCACTTTCCTTAAATGTAACATCTCTTTATGACCCTTTCAAATACATTTAGGCAGACTGGTAATTTAAAATGAAGTCAGTGTGATGATTGATAGTCTTTAATCTTTGATCATGCTTTACTCAGAAGATTTCTATTGATATGAATCAAACAGGTCATATCACAATTATTGAGGCAGGTAACTCCAAATTTTGAATGTTGGCGACCTTCACAGAATAGAGACTGATGATTATAATTTTCTCTTTATTTCCTACAATCTAGCAGTTCTAAATTTGTAAGAATTGAAAGGCTAGACTAGCTGAATTCCATCAGGCACTTTTCAAACTGAAGAAGGTATGTTTAGATAAGTTAAATTTTCTACTTATCTGATCAGAATCTGTCTTTTGTAGGGGTCTCACAACCAGATGATTCTGATTTACTGTTATCTTAATATTTTACCTGATTGATGTCAAAAATCAGATGTCATAAACCCAATCTCCCTCTCTGTATTTTGCTAGGATTTACATTGAGGATTTCCTGGCACCTCAGTCTCCTCCCAACTCAGAGTTTGCATGGTCATTTCTCCTTGGGATTAGCTTCCCCTAGCCTAGAATATCATTATCCCTGTAAGTTAAAAGCAGCATCTTCTTATAGAGGATAGAGGAGCCCTATTTTATGCAGTCACTAGAAAGGGATAAGTCACTGTCCAATGATGAGTGCAAATGAATTAAAGGAATTCTGAAAGACTTGAAATAGTATATCCAGCATTTGCCATAACTGAATGGGAAGGCATGGTATGGTAGAACGGACCCTGGGATGCTCGCAATCAGGTCTGGTATAAAATGTGACTCTACTTTGTCCACCTGCCGGCTGTGAAATTTGGGGCAAGATAATTAACTTCTCTGGCCTCAGTGTTGGCATCTCTGAAATGGAAATAATAACACCTACATATGCACATAGTGCTCTCTTATTAAATCCTAACTAGGGGAAAAAAAAAAACATGATAAATTATGTTCCAAAGAAATAAAATAAAAGATAGGGTTATATTTTTTAAATGTATAGAAAAATATATTTACTGTAAAAATATGCTGAAATATATTTGTATAAATCATATATACCTTAAATATTTATAATAAAAATAAAATAGACACTAAACATATATTATATTTAATATTTAATGAAAATTGAGATATTATATTGTATATACATATTCAGATACAGAGTATTTTAAGTATTCTCATATATTTAGAAAAACATTCTTCATTCATAAATATTAATTTTAAAATAAATGGAATTGTCTAGAATTATGAAAACTGTGTATATAAATTATCCATACATATTACATTTTAATGTCAGAACAGAACTTCTCTGTGAACCAGGAATCTAACCATTTTGTCAAACCATTTACAGTAAGAGTGGTAATAATAAGAGTTAAATAAGAATAAGAATAAATTAACAAGAAAAAGAAACAAATATTAGAGACCAGGTGCCTTATAAACAATAAATATTTATTTCTCACAGTTTGGGAAACTGGGAAGTCCCAGATCATGGCACCAGTAGATTCAGTGTCTGGTGAGGACCACTTCCTCAGAGACCACCATCTTCCTGTAACCTTACATGGTGGAAAGGGCAAGAGATTTCTCTGGAGTCTTTACATAAGGGGACTAATGCCACATCACCTCCCAGTGTGCCCACCTCCTAATACCATCACTGTGGGGGTTAGGATTTCAAAAATGAATTTTTTGGGGGGAACACAAACATTCAATCTATAGTGCTCAGTATAGCCCCAAAATTGATTTTATAAAAATATTTCTAGAAAAAAATATGATTTGAAAATTGTTTTTTTAATGAAATCAATACTAGCATTCTCAACGACCCCAAGACATCACCCATACATTGAAACATTTTCACTGAGGCTTCCTATCTTTGATATCTCATGGTGATTTTTTCATATTATTTCATTTCAATGATGTAAACAATTATGTAATACTAGGATTGTAAAATAGCAGTCATTTGTTTATTTAAAGCATTTCTGTGTAGCTCATTTGTGAGCTATTGTTTTTCCTCTATTCTGCAAAATTATATTGGTTCAATTAGCCAACCTTCTTTCCATTTAGTCTTATGAATTATAGTGACTGTTTTACCATGATAACAGAGGCAGTTATTAATGAGTGTTTCTTTCGAAATTCAAAGTGAAAATAAATGGTTGGTGTGAAGTTAAGATTGTAATTCTGAAAATGCTAACGAAACCGTTGATACTGGAGCAGGTTACTTTGAAATTCCCTGAGTCTATAGATTACTCACTGAATCAGCATTATATGACGGCGCCTCTGATGTTACTGAAACCAACTCTCTAACACTTTGACTATATAAACACATTTCTGTTTTAAGACAATGTGATAAGTTTCCACTTTGCCGCTGCATTAATGTGGATACGGCCATTTAATTTCAGCTGGCAGCACAGGGCAAGCATGGAAATTAGGGCTTGGGTCCACTCCAGCGTGAGTAGACTTCTTTGACTCTTGGCTAAAGACAATTCTTGGAGCCTCCTTGACTCCAGAGGATTAAAGAGTCTGCACTGTCTCTGTGCTGAATCATTGTATCAAAAGGTTGGCTTTTAAAGTGTGCTTGTTTCCTTAGTTTGGTGTTCCCGGGACAGTAGTCATTAATGTAAGAAAACTTGATAACTGGTAGGTTCTACCTTCTTAACATCTCTTTCCATCCTTTATAGAACTGCTCAAGAAAACTTTCTAGAATTTAAAGTTTAGCCTATTAGTTAAAATCCTTCAGCGACACCCGTCCTCCCAAGGGACCCCTCCACACACACATAGCTTTTAGGATCGCATTTGAACTCCTTAGCCTAGCATTCTAGACCCTTCAGGAACTACCTCCTGCCTTACCTGGTTCCTACCACCTATCCACCCTCACACTTCACATGCCAACAATACCTAATACCTATCATGACTCAAAAGGGTCAAGTACTTCATGCTTTTGTACACATGCTGTTCCAGAACTCCTTCTACTACTTTCTTTATTCTGCTCTTACTTCCCTTTACAACTCAGATTACCCCCTTCAAGAAGCTCTCCCTGACCCCACCTTCTCCATTTTCCTATATTACCCTGTCTGTGCCTCCCTCATTCCCAGCACTGTGATCATGTGTGTTCTTTCTAAGCCCCTACTCCCCGTAATCTCAGGGAGAGCAGGAATGGTGCCTTATGGGAATTCATTGTTTTCATGCCTAGCATAGGGCTTTGTACAAAAGGGGAACTCAAATATTTATCAAAATAATGAAATGAATCCGTGGGCCTATAGGCAATCAGCTAACTATCATAACATGTAGATGAGGCAGTGGAATTCGCTTCAGGTTACATTTTCATATAGTATCCAGTTATTTGTCCCCATACCCATCCTCTCCCACACCCTAAGTAGCAACTGAGACAGCGAGCCGGAACAAGAACACTGTCCTTTGGTTCTGAGGTAGAGCCTTTGTCTGAACAGACACAGCTGCCTCCTCGTGGAAGGAACTGTCTCCAAGATCTTGTCCTTATTAAGTCTGACAGAATCAACTTGGCCTCCACGTCAACACTCCATCCTAATGGCTTCCTTTTTAATCCTTTCCTCTTCCCAAAGCTAACATCTAGACCAGTAGAAATGGAGAAATATACATAGGCAAAAACCCACCAATTTTTGGAGGCTCACAGACTCTGAGCCAGTTTGTTGATACTGAATTAAGATCTTCTGTTCTGGGTCTTCTCAAGGACATGGTTTTCAATCACTCCCTTCATCCCCCAGAATACACGATCTCTCCTCTTCCAAACTCGTGGAATGTGTGATCTAAATCATAGCCTTTAATCTCCTCCTGTTTCTTTTTCTAATCCTACCTAACCTGGGAACTGGCACACAGTATGACTCAGTATTAGCTAGTGCATGGAGGAGTCCTCTGCAAGTTGTCTTCTGCCCTCACCATTCCAGAGAAACTGCCCTCGGCAAAGAAATCAATGATATTCCCCAAGTCAGATTCAGTGCCAGGTCTGAACTCTGCTATACCCAAAAAAGTGACCTCACGGGATGATCTCCAATTTTTTAAAATCCTCCGTCCTTTTGATTTCCATAGCATTGCCTTGTTGGGCTTGTCTCTTCCTGCGGCACCTTCTCAGACCTCTCTGCTGACACCTTTATCTTCTCTGCTCTGTCTCACCTCTTTCCTCTGCTCTTTTCCCTATAAACTTGGTCTTGGAAACCTGTCCACACAGAAAAATCCCAAGCCCATATTTCCATTCCTAAACTATAAGCTTCCATCTCCTTCTTTTCTGAGATCGTTTATGGACACCTTGTCTGAATGTCAAAATCTAAACTCATTATTCTGCCCAACCATCTCACTGTCCGGACTTTCCTGTTTGGGTTTCCATCCAGTGTTGTCAATGCCTCATTTGAAATCTTACTTAGATTTGCCACAACTATTCTATTGCCCACATTCTGTGCCTAGATTACAACAACAGCCTCTTAAAACAAACAAAATAAACTACTTTACCACTTACTGCAAACCAGGCACTATCCTACCTCATCTATATATTTTATCTTTAATCTTTACACCTCAAATCTATGAGTTTGTACAATTCTGATGTGCACTTTACAACTTGAGCGAATGGAGATTTAATCTCTCTGAACATGAAGTAGTTTACTCAGACCACACTGTAAGAAGTGGTGTCATGATTTGAATCCAAACTGTCTAACGCCAGAGCCCACTAAGCCTCACTGCCTTTTCCAGGGATCTCCAGCCCTTCTTTGTTTTCTTCTCCAGTGTATCTTGTGCATCACTGCTCCCAGAAAAATACTCCTTTAACAGGGCACCACTGTACTAGCCTCCGGTTCAAGGAGGAAAGAGACTTATTGAATATGTATAACTGTATGAGCTTTCACTGAGCACCTGACAGAGAGCCCTCTTCTTAGATTTGTGAACCTGCTCAGACTCCCTCCGCTAGAGGATTGAAGTCACTGAGCAACTCTAAAGTTAGACTGGTTGCCTTAATTTCAGTCTCACTTGCACCTTCAGAGAGTAATTACTCCCTTCACCAGCCCCAATTCTGGAGCCCTCACTGCCCAGGCCAGAATCCCATCCCTTCCACCAGAAGGAGGATTCGGGTATCACAGGTCCTCGGTGGTCTCTGTCCTTTTTCAAATCCAGAGGTTTTCAAAACATTTTCACAATCTCTCAACCTAGTTAATCCTATTGCCCACCGTATCCTATCACCAACCAATCTACACAGTCCACTTGTTCTAATTCTATTGGTGAGGTTCAGCTTCTATTGTCATCCATTTCCTCATGCTGTCCTTCACCTAGAGATGCTTTCAGTATCATCCCTGCCTTCCCAAACATGACTATTATAAATCTGTCTCAATTTCTCCCATAATTCCTTCCTTAACTATTCCAGTCCTCTCCGTCCTCAGAAATCCTGTTGAACATATAGTCTGCTGCACATTGCTTATCTAGCATTATGATTGTATCTTAATGTATTGCTTTATATCTTCTTAACCAAGAGGACATGCCAAAGGGCACTTTCCAGAACCAAAAGAAAGTTCCTCAAAGACAAATTCCAGTTTCACTCTTAGAGGACAGAACCAGTTTGCAACTCTCTAAGTGACATCATCCATCTTGAAAGAAGCTTTCAGAAATTCAATTCCTACTGCAACCTCTTTATAATATACCTACATACCATTGTATAATATACCTATATACCATTATGTAGCATCACTATATATTTTGTGTGACTCATGTGTGTTAGCAACAAAACCATAGATTCTAGAGGGCATGGACTATGTCTCATACTTGTATGCCCTCTGGCATCTGTAATAGCTCTATCAGGTAAATAGCAGATACTCAGTAAATATACCTTTATTAATTCATTGATAATTTTCAATCCAAGAGCTCCAACATCAAATGTTGATTCCTCTGTCATGTTCATCTGAGACCAAAGATTTTAAGTCCAGGAAATTATTTCCCTCATTTTGTTCACATCAAATAAGCAATGATTTTTCCCATGCCTTTCAAGGTATAGTACTAAAGCTTTTTGTCTTGATGGAACAGTTTGAATGCTAAAATTTGGAAACATGCTAAAGAAGATTAAAAATCTCAAACAATACCAAACAGGTCAACAGTAGCTGCAATGCAAGCACTTCTACATAAAAAATCTCACGGCGACTTTAAAAGAAAGCATGCAGAGTAGTATTCATATGGTCACTCTTCAACACTGTGTTGCTGTGTGAGCAGAACTGTTTGCTTTCCTGAACTCATTTTCTATATTGTCATAAATTAAAATTCCAATTTGTTCTGGTAAATACTTTGGCACTGACTGTATGCTAATGCTAAGCCTCTTATTTCCTGCCATGAGTTGAACGCCATTCTCCACCACAAAGCTCATAGCTGAAAGCCCGTAGCTCAGTGCACCATCCGACAGACATTACCAGGGCAGTATGTAACCACGGTTGTAGCAAAAAGTAAGTTAACATATGGAGCAAATTAGGGGGCATAGTCATGAAGGTTCAGATACATCAGGATTCATCATTGGGGTACAGATACAATGAAGGCTCAAACTCATTCTATGAAAAGGAGATACATAAATACTGAAAGGTATAAAAAGTATAATTTGATGAATAATTTATTACGTTCTAAGAGTTTATGAAAACTAAATGTTTTTCTGCCCTCCAGTGACCAAAAATGAAGAAGTAAAAATAATCATGGTGAAACACTACAGAATAGGTTTAGATGAAAAATACGAAGTGACAAAAAAGTGGTCTTTGAACGATCTGCAGATGATTGATGGAAAAGAAGCAGATACTGTAAGTGTTATGTTTTGCAAGGGAGATGTGGGATCAATATGCTAGAAATCTTTGTGTTCAATATCCTACTTCATATTATTCTTGGCATATACTAAGTGTTAAGATGACATATTGTTCTTAAGTGCTATAGGTTTTTTCTGCTGGGATAATCCACGGGATTTTTTGTTCCATTTTTCTGAGTTGGAGTTTGAATTTTTGTCCATTAAATTTAAAAGCATCTTTCCCAAGGGATTCTTAACAGGTTAAACACGATCTGCCAGTCAATCCTAAAACTTTATATGATGCTTCCACCACAACCCTCTCCCCACCCCAAGTTCCTCCATTAAATTTTGGGGATTCCTTCCTCATCTTCTTCAAACTACTGTTAGTTAGCCACTTGATCCTCCAGAAAAACCAATAACTCCTGGAAATCCTACAACCTTAGAGTTGAAAGGTGGGGAGAGGGTGTATATGCCAATCTCTCCACATAACCTCTTGACAAGTGGTTTTCTCAGTCTTCCCTTGAATTTGTCCATTGATGGGGAACTCATTGTCATGTGAGGAAGTCCATTCAATTTCTGAATTGCCATACTTTATTTTTAAATTTTCTGCTATGTTTAACCAAAAATCTGCTTCACTCTAACATCCACCCATCAGTCCTGGTTTTGCCATTTGGAGCAACTTAGAAAAACTCCAATCCTCCTTTCACATAGCAGCCTTTCTAATATTTGAAGATGATTATAATGTTCCCTCAAGTTCTCTATTTTCTAGGTTAAATGTAACCATTTCATTCTTTAAATAACTTTCACATGAAGATCAAATCAGATAATATGATGGGACAATACAAATATTAAGAGGTAGTAGCATTGTTGTGGTTTCTTTCTCATGACATTGCTTCAACACCCTCACTACCCTGTTTTCTCTCCCCTGGAATGCTCCAGCTTTTCCAGAATTAAATACAATAATTTAGAATTAGTGTGACTAGTTTGTATTTCCTTCGATCTGAATTCTTTATTTCTCTTAAACACTTACCTGAAACCTCAGGTCTTTTGTGCCTGAATTACCATTTAACCTGATCTGCCATTACTTACATAGCATAAAGTTTAAATTAGGGCTCTTGGTGATTTGGCTCCTTTATTTCTGGTCATTCCCCCTTAAACTGTATACATCCACAGTGCTTAACTACTGACTCTTGAGGTTTAAAATGCCCAGGCACCTCCATCTCTCACCCCATTCCCAGATTCCCTATTGGGTAAAGTCCTACTAGTGTTTCCCTTCCCCAAAACCACCATTGCGTTGTGGATGTAAGTTACAGACATAATTCCAGAAACTGCAATTGTTGGCTTACTCTGTCTCTCCTCTGGATAGAAACCTCCTAAAAAACTGAGACCATGACTTTTGATCTCTTATCGTAGCCTTCTGCCTTATAGATATTAAGCATTCAATAGGTATTTGTGTTTTTGTTGGATCAATTAGAATTTAAGCTTATTTATTCTTTTTTTTTATTATTATGTTCGATTTGCCAACATATAGTGCATCATTAGTTTTTGATGTAGTGTTCAATGATTCATTAGTTGCAGATAACATCCAGTGCTCATCACCACACGTGCCCTCCTTAATGCCCATCACCCGGTTACCCATCCTCACCCCCCTCCCTTCTGTAACCCTCAGTTTGGTTTCCGGAGTCCAAAGTCTCTCATGGTTTGTCTCCCTCTCTGATGTCTTCCCATTCAGTTTTCCCTCCCTTCCCCTGTGGTCCTCTGCTCTATTCCTTATGTTCCACGTATGAGTGAAACCATATGATAATTGTCTTTCTCTGTTTGACTTATTTCACTTAGCATAATCCCCTCCAGTTCCCATCCATGTTGATGCATTTATTCTTTATCTTAGTGAATACCATATTCTTAGTTTAGCTTATTATTCCCACCTATCAAATCTTTTTTTTTTTAAAGATTTTATTTATTTATTTGACTGAGAGAGACACAGCAAGAGAGGGAACACAAGCAGGGGGAGTGGGAAGGGGAGAAGCAGGCTTCCCATGGAGCAGGGAGCCCGATGCGGGCTCTATCCCAGGACCCTGGGATCATGACCTGAGCCGAAGGCAGACGCTTAACGACTGAGCCACCCAGGCGTCCCTATCAAATCTTCTAATACTTGATTTTTTAATATTCACTGTGGTATGATGCAGATTTAATGAGCACAACATGTAGGACTTGATTCAAGTCAATAATAAAAATGATGAAACAAGCAGAGCTAAGCGCCATCTGGGTAACCTCTAGGTAATTGATTGGTTATTATTACCACCACTTGTAATACCGATCCCTGCTACTATCTCACACTTAGTAAACTCTTATCAGATGCCAGGAACCACATGAAGCTCTTTTCATATATATTTCACATAATCATCACAAACCTTATAGAATTAGATTCTGTTATTACTTCCAATTTACAAATGAGGAAAACGAAACTTGAAGAGATTAATTGACTTGCCCAAGGTTACAAAGCTATTCAGTGGTGGAACTACACTTTGCCCAGAAACCTTCTTTGGACTGCTTGTTTAACATCTCTACAAATTCATATATTCATTCATTCATTCATTCATTCAGAATTTGTGGTATACCAGGTTCTACTAGGCTCTTAAGATATGGTGGTGAAATAGACATAAGCATTTAATCCTACCTGACTTACTTATTTACTTAATTATCTAGTCTGAATACATGAATTTTGCCCTTATGATCTTTACTGAAATCAATATATACTATCTGCTATTATCTTGACATTACCTAGGAATCAATCCTATTTTTAAAATTTGGTATGTTTGGCATGACTTCTTGGTGAAAGCATGCTGGATTTCGTTGCTTTTTTTTCCTGAGTACTCACATAGCATTTTTCTGATAATATATTCAACCTAAAAGTTCAACACTTAGGAAATAGTTATTATTGCATATCAATATGGTGGAATGTTACATGTCATTAAAAATCATGTTTCCAGAAGAATGACTCAGAACTCAATTGTTCACTACTTAATAAGTTTTTTAAAAGTCAGCCAAATAGGGGCACCTGGGTGGCTCAGTTGGTTAAGCGACTGCCTTCGGCTCAGGTCATGATCCTGGAGTCCTGGGATTGAGTCCCGCATTGGGCTCCCTGCTCGGCGGGGAGTCTGCTTCTCCCTCTGACCCTCCCCCCTCTCATGTGCTCTCTCTATCTCATTCTCTCTCTCAAATAAATAAATAAAATCTTTAAAAAAAAAAAAAAGTCAGCCAAATACAAAATTTTTCTACTGTTATCTCATTTTGCATATTTAGAATATTTCATATTATTGAAAACTGAAATCTGAACCTTAAATTCAAATACAAAAAATACATATAGGTATATGTATTTATGCATGTATATCTATATATGAAAGAAAGCAGTATTTTAACAATAATTATCTCTGTGTGATAGGATTACATATTTTTAAATTATTATTTCTTCTTTATACTTCTATGTAATTGTCAAAATTTCTTTTTTTTTTAAAGATTTTATTTATTTATTCATGAGAGACAGAGAGAGAGACACAGAGGCAGAGGGAGAAGCAGGCTCCCAAGGAGCAGGGAGCCCGATGCAGGACTCGATCCCAGGACTCTGGGATCATGACCTGAGCCGAAGGCAGACGCTTAACCATCTGAGCCACCCAGGCGCCCCCGTAATTGTCAAAATACTATACTGCATTGAATTTTATCAGAAATCAATCTCAAGGTGCTCCTGGGTGGCTCAGTTGGTTAAACGTCTGACTCTTGATTTCAGCTCAGGTCATGATCTCGGGGTGTGAGATCAAGCCCTGTGTCAGGCTCTGCACTGATTGTGGACCTGCTTAAGATTCTCTCCCTCTCCTTCTGCCTCTCTCCACCCCCCACTTGTGCACTCTCTTTCACTCTCCACTCTCTCTCTCTAAAAAGGAAAAAAAAAATCTTACTGTGCTGTTTAATAAATAAAAGAAATATTTTTTTAAAAAAAGAAGTCAGTGTCAAGTTCACCAATCTAGTTCCAGGAATTAACCATCCCTGCCTCTTTTTTGGCCCATTTTTCTTTTCTTATTTTTCTCTCAAGTTCTCAAATATTATTGATGTCCATAATGATTTCCTACAAGTTTGGTCAGTGCCTGGGGTTGTATTCAGCAAGCCTGTCAACTTAGATTCCCTGGAAGCGGCTCACTGTGCTCTATTTTCTCCTCACCTTCCTGGCCTTAATTCCATCCCAACCTTGTTGATTCTTCCCTTTCCTGTTGAAGATCATCATCTTTTATAGTGATCTAGATACAAAAGAGAAATTGAGTATTTCTCATTTTCTCATCACTTTAGGACCCAAAAATACTAAACTGCCAGAAAAAAAAAAAAAACCCTATAATATCCAAAGAGCAGTTCTTTTAAAGATTTATTTTCTGTGGATGAAACGAAAATATCCCAGTTGTTCTGGGAATTTCTATGTCTCCTCTCTCTTGGAATTGAATCCTCAGAAGTCAGCATCTATTATATTTTTCTCAATAGCAACAATACGGTTTTAAATAGAACAATTCCAAGCCAGAGAGTTGTCAACTTTAAAATGGAATGGAATTAAAACTGAAGTCAATCTATAAAGCAGAAATCAAAAGGACTGGGGATTTGGAGAGTGATGTGGTTGGTATATCAGGAGGGCAGATGGTGTAGCAAAACATCAGGCTGAGTTGATTGAGATCTTTGTTCTTGTCCCGGCTCTGCCAACAACTACATGTGTGACCAGGGCTCTCCCTCTCTGGAAACTATTACCCCAGACATAAACAAGAAGTCACTGAGTGATCCGTGAGACCCCCTTCTAGCTCTAGGATTCTATGGAAAGAAAGAATGAGAGAAGGGAGGGGGAGAGAAAGAAGAGGAAGGAAGCACTTGTATTCTATGTGCATGCCTGCTCAGGCTTCAATTATTAGGCTAAAGTAGAAAAGTAATCATCTGTGAGTATCGCAAAGGCATAACGGGTATTATCTACAGGATAAGGAGCCAATGTTTTAGTGAGAAAACTATATAAAGAGCATGATTAGTATATGGTGATGGAATGGGTGTGATTTCCTTTTATTGAGATTTCCTGCAGAAGTGTCTTTCAAGCTGCAATTATGACAGCCAGGAAAAATTTTGCAAGGTGTGGCTCAAGGGAACACTGCATTTAAAATTACATCACTTTTGAATCATGGAACACTACATCAAAAACTAATGATGTAATGTATGGTGATTAACATAACATGATAAAATAAAATAAATAAAAATAAATAAAAATAAATCACATCACTTTGTTGGTTTTTTTTAATTTACTGGCATGAAGCAAGGCAGTATTCATACCAATATCACAATCTTTGGGGGCAGATTCGGGGAAAAAGAGCTATTATTCATTAAACTCTACCCTTGCAGTTTTTTAAATTAATCTCATGTAAATTTCATAGCAACCATATTTAAAATGAAGAGTGAAGGTCAGATCAGGTAAGTATTTTGCCCATGGTTACATCAGAGATTCAAAATGGTTATCTAACTTCAAAACTCATGTTCTTTTTCCTGCATCCTGCAAGAATTTTCCTATTTAAAAGAGAAATTGCAAATGCATAGCTGTTTCTTTATAATGTTTACACACTACCTGGTAACAAATTATTAATAGTCTGGTTTGGTCTCTCTCCACCTCTTTGTCATTTAGGGCAACATTTACCTCCGCCTCTCTTTTTATAGGACTACTTCTGATCAGTTCAACACACATTTGTTGAGAACTTAGTAGTTGCCAGGGATAAGCACTAGGAACTCAGAGATAAATAATTCAAAACCTCTGCCCTCAAAAAGAGTTAGGGGTTAGACAGTTAATGAATGTGGAAGCATTTTGTAAACTGAAAAGCATTTCATAAATGCAAAGTATTGTTGTTACTGCTCTTAGTAACAGCAATTATTATTATTTTAATATATAGGACCTAGATGAGGTTTGATGTTTTTTCCTCCAAACACCTCTGCTAGAAATATAGCAACAGCCTAGAGCAATCAATAGAGGCAGTCTTAAGTAATTTGACAATTTCAGTCAAATGATTTAATGATCCCAGCTGTTAACTTCAAAGGTAATTCCTTGCTATTAACTTCAAAGTCAGCAAGCTGGTGATCTGTATCATGCTAAATGCTAATCTTGCCATCTTGTATTTCCCCCTTCTACCATTGGAGTAGCACAAAGGATCAATAAAGAAAAGGAGGAATCTTTTCTCCCCTCCAGAACGGGGGTTTATTTCTCTTTTTCCATCCCAACTTATCCTCTCAAACTCACTACTGTGGGAAAACTTGATAACTGTGCATCCTGAAACATGTTTTGTTTGAATAATTGAAAAATCACAGAGGCTTCCAAAATAATCTTCCATATTATTCTCTTTAGAAGAAATATGTTCAAAGCAGATAGCTTTGGAAAGTTCATTTGTAGGTTTTAGAAATATGTTTGATACTGATACTTTACAATCAATAAGCATATGTAAGAGAATATGAGAGAATCCCCAGGAAATCTAGCTACTTTCCTGGCTACAAGCAAAATCATGTCTCTGTTTTTCTTCTAGGACAATCCATTTTTTGATCTGCATTTCAAGAAAGTGTACAGTTTGGAAGCATACAGTTGTGCTTCTAAATATGCCTTTGCTCGAACTGTAAATAAGCTGAATCATGTGTATCTTAAGAAGGATTTACAGATTGTGAACTTTGATTCTACTTACATTAATGATGATTCTATTTGGTCCTCCAACAACAAGGATTGCTTGGTTCTTATGAGAATATGCTTTTATGTTTTCAATCTAGTGTGCTTATCCCTGTGTCCCCTGCCACTCTGAAGATGTATATCATGTTCCTTCATCAGTGTTCTATGAAGATGGTTCCCTAGGTAAATACCGATAATCGTGATCTTGTTTTTCCCCTTCATCAGTGACTATGATTTATATGAAAATAAAGTGATTTGCAGTGAAATGTGTTTTAATGCAATCATTCAACAGTTGGGACTTTGGCCTGTGCGTTGCTTGGTAACTTTAGAAGGAGTTGGATGGTTTTGCCTACATTTGTATTCTAGCAAAAAGTATCAAGAAGTATCTTGAAAGGCCTAAGTAAATGGAAAGACAACCATGTTCATGGATAAGAATTAATATTGTCAAGATGTCTGTACTACCCAAAGCAAGCTACAGATTCAATGCAATCTCTATTAAAATTTCAACAATATTTTTAGCAGAAATGGAAAAGTTGATCCTCAAAATCATATGAAATTGCAAGGGGGCCTGAATAGCCAAACAATCTTGAAACAGAAGTACAAAGCTGAAGGACTCACATCTCCCAACTTCAAAACTTACTACAAAACTACAGTAATCAAAACAGTGTGGTACTGGCATAAGGATAGCCATATAGACCAGTGGGATAGAATTGAGAGTTCAGAAATAAATCCAAACATCTATGATCAGCAGATTTTTGACAAGGGTGCCAGATACATTCAAAGAGGAAAGAATAATCTCTTCACCAAATGGTGCTGGGACAGCTGGATATCCCCAAGCAAAGGAATGAAGCCCCTATCTTACACCATATATAAAAATCAACTTAAAATGGGTTAAAGACTTAAATATAAGACCTGACACCATAAAATTACTAAAAGAAAATATAGTGGTAAATCTTCAGGACCTTGGATTTGGCAATGGATTCTTATGAAGTCAAAAAGTATGAGCAACAAAAGAAAAAATAGATTGGACTTCATTAACACTGCTTTTGTATCAAAGGACATTATCAAGAAAGTGAAAAACCTACAGAGTGGGAGAAAATATTTGCAAATCATATACATGTTAAGAGTTTAATACCCAGAATATATAAATAACTCCTACAACTCAGTATCAAAAAGACAAACAGCCAAATTCAAAAATGACCCACATAGACATTTTTCCAAAGAAGATATACAATAAGCACAAGAAAAGATACTCAACATCTTTAGTCACAGGGAAATACAAGTTAAAGCCACAATGAGATACCACTTCACACCTATTAGGATGGCTTTAAAAACAAAAACAAAACCAGAAAATAACAAGTATTATCCAAGATGTGGAGGATTGGAGCCCTTATATGTTGTTGGTGGGAATGTAAAATGGCACAGTCACTGTAGAAAACAGTTTCACATTTCCTCAAAAAGCTAAACACCAAATTACCAAATGACCCAGAAATTCCACTCCTATGTATATATTCAAAGGAATTGAAAGCAGGGGCTTGAATAGATATTTGCACAGCGATGTTCTTTGCAGCATTATTCACAAGAGCCGAAAGATGGAAACACCCCAAGTATCCATAAACAGATGAATGGAGACACTAAATGCAGTCTATCCATACAGTGGAATATTTTTCTGCCATAAAAAGCAATGATGTTCTGATACATACTACAATATGGATGAATGTTGAAAATATACTAAGTGAAATATCAGACAAAAAAGAACAAATATTGTATGATTTTACTTACATGAAATATCTAGAATAGGCAAATCCAGAAACAGAAAGTAGGTAAGAGGTTATCAGGGGCTGGAAGGAGACAAAAATGGGGAGTTGTTGCTGAATGATTACAGAGTTTCTGTTTGGGGTGAAGAAAAAGGTTTGAAATAGATGGTGGTCATGGCTGTACAACATTGAGCATATAATTAAGACTGCTGAATTGTACATTTACAAGATGGTCAGAAAGGTAAATTTAATGTTATATATATTTTACCATGATTTAAAAAAATAATAATGTAATATGCTAAAAGTCACTGAATTGTACACTTTAAATGAGTGAATTGTATGGTATGCAAATTAAATCTCAATAAAGCTGTTTAAAAAAAGGACTACGTTTAGTCTGTTAAAAGTCTACTAGAAGAAAACATGAGTGAATTTTTTTATAAACTGAGACTGGGAAAAACTGCTAGCTATCACTCAAATCCAGAAATAATAAAGAAAAAAGTGATTACATAAATATAAGAAGACTTTGCATGAAAAAATACTATAAATAATCAAATAACAAATGACAAAGTTGGAAAAAATGCAAATTATAACAATACACTAATATTTTTCATAAATGGAATTCTCCTACACTTGAGAGGTTAAAAAGACCAACAATGCAAGGGCACCTGGGTGGCTCAGTTGGTTCAGCATCTGACTCTTGGTTTCAGCTCAGGTCATGATCTCAGGATCATGGGATTGAGCCCCACATCCAGCTTCATGTTCACTGCTGAGTCTGCTTAAGTTTCTCTCCTTCTGCATCCCCTGCTCTCTCTCTCTCTAAAATAAATAAATCTTTTTTTATTTAAAGATTTTGTTTATTTATTTGACAGACACAGCGAGAGAGGGAACACAAGCAGGGAGAGTGGGAGAAGGAGAAGCAGGCTTCCGGCGGAGCAGGGAGCCCGATGCGGGGCTCGATTTCAGGACCCTGGGATCATGACCTGAGCCGAAGGCAGACACCCAACGACTGAGCCACCCAGGTGCCCCCCAAAATAAATAAATCTTAAAAAAAAAAGACCAAGAATGCAATTTGCTAAAAAATTAGAAAATGATACGAACAGACATTTCATTAAGAATTGCAAATGACACTTAAACATATGAAAAGATGATTGACCTTGCCCATAATAAGAGAAATTTAAATTAAATCTACAGTATGATCCTGTTTCTCACCTATTAGATGGGCAAAAATCCAAAACTTTAACAATATTTCACTGGAAGTGGGAAAACAGGCTCTCTCATTCATTGTTGTTGGAAATGCAAAAGGGTACAAATCCTATAGGAGAGGAATTCGACAATATCTTGTAAAACTACATATACATTTACTCTTTGGCCCAGCAATTTAAATTTTTCCTAGGACTCTATCCCAAAGATATTTTAGCAAAGGTACAGAATGACACATGCACAGGCATGTGACACTGTTTACAAGAGCAAAATATTACAAATAGCTCAACTAATCATCACTAGAGGATGAATGGAATAAACCGTGGCACACACACACAATACAGTACTGTGCAGGAGTACAAAGTGGGAAATAGTGAAGGCGCCAGGTGTGCCCTGAGTGGAGGCTGTTGGCATGGAAAGCTGCAGGTGGGCTAACTAGAAGCAGGGTATCCTAGGTGATTGGTTAAAGACACATATTTGGCTTTCTCCAGTAGGTCCTAAGCTAGAAGTGGGGGCCAAAATTAAGGAAGTTGTCAATTATTAATCAAGTCCAGGCCACTTGGACCAGGCTATTTGACTTTCTAGGCTGATTGTTACAGATAGTAGTTTGACTTCCTGGACTGGTTATTGCACCTACTAGGTTGGCTTCCTAAGCTGATTGCTGCAGGTTGTGGGTCAGAGTTCTATTCCTGCATGTAGTTTGGCCACGGCCATTTGCATATTCAGAAATATCTTAATTATGGTGGTAGTCACATGACTGTATATGCTTGTCAAAATCCACAGAATCTAAACCATATTCTGAAGTTTGTTACTAGTAATATTGGTAATGTTATTTTGAAACAATTATGAGAGTATTGAGTATTGTAAGATAAAGCATATGTTATCATGTTAATGTCATTAGAAACTGAGATTTCAAACTTAAGAGAGAGAATACATAAGAATGAAATCAAAAAATTAAAACCCTGAAGGAGTAATTTAACTGAAAATATTAATATAAACTCGTCTTTTAAAAAATAAGCATGCATTTTCTAGATTTGTCCACCAAGACCTTGAAGCAAAGACATCATGAGCAATGAGCATCTTAGCTTTCAAGAGTCGTCTATAAACGCTATTCCTTACTGAAAAGAATGCAGATTCCTTAAAGAAATTACTGATTCTAAGTCTGGGGCAGAAAATGCACAAGATGAACATGGGACATCCTCATACACCAGGAAGAAAAGAAGCTATCAAAGTCAATTGGGATCAGTCAAAGGACAAAGGAGCCAATTTGAAGTAGCTCCCACTGGCCTAAGATGGAGAAATCTAAGCATAACAAAGAAAATGACTATAATAGAATGAAACACAGCAAATATATATATAAATCCATGAATTTCATAATATTAAAAATCTCATTTATCATCATTGGGATATCTGAAGATTGGTAGATAAAAGAAAGACTCAAGCATGTATCTTGCCTTTTCTGTAGGAACTGTATTCTGGGGAAGATTTAAAGAAGAATTCCAAGTAATAAATGCAGGAGGAATGATAGAACTAGAAAGTTGCCGTTTTGCAATCTCTAATGAAATAATGGATTTAGGCAACAATTATCAGTGAACGCTAAAACCATTAGGGGAAAGTTTATGGTGAACTTTATAATGAAGGGACCAGGCTGACACCACTTGAACCCAATGAGCCATTTTAGTATCACTAGAAGTGGGTGAGCCAACCTGAAGGACTCATGAGGCAATGAAGTAAGTACATGGCACCACCAGTGAAGGAGTCTCACCTAAAAAATGAACCTGAATCTAATCCATCTTCTAGGCCTAGCCACAGGAAATATGAGGGAATGAGCTAAATGACACCCAAATACAGAATGTGAAATTCTACAGCACCAGTGACTCAGTTTCCCTAACAAATCAATTTTTTAAAGCATGGAGGGTGGGGAGGAGCACTGTTTATTATTATCTTATTTCATAAAAGAGACTTAAGAAATGTAGTGTCCAAATACTACATGTGGACCTGGTTTGGACCCTGATTTGAATACACCAAGTATAAAAAGATAGTTTTGAAATAGGGAAATATGAATTTGTAAAGTATTAGATATCGAGGAATGGGTTGTTAATTTTGTTAAGTGTGATAAGAATGTGGTGGGTTCGTTTTATTAAAAAGTCCTTATACACTAGATAAGATAGTTAGATACTGGGATATTTATTGGTAATATGTCATGAAGCAGGGATTTATTTTCAAATACTCCAGGGAGGAAAAAACGGAAGACAATAAAAAATAGGATTGGCATAGTCATTATCGAAACTGGATGATTAATCCATGGGAGTTTATTATACCAGTCTCTCTACTTTTGTGTACATTTAAAATTTTCATAATAAAAAATTTAAAAGTACCACATCTATTGTCCTGAAACAAAGGTTGAAGATCATTTTGAAATACCATTGTCCTATAAAAGGAGCCAGAGTTCCTTGAGAAGGGGCTGGGCAGGGAAAATACTAGATAAGCCCAGAACATCTTGTGCCAGAGGATGAGGAAGCACTCAAAAAAAAAAAAAAAAAAAAAACATGGATGAGGAAAAAAGACTCAGGAGACAACTTGAAATAACTCCCAATGGCCAGGGCTGGAACAATTTGAGCAAAACTAATAATGGAAGTATTGGAACACAACCCAAAGAATAAAAAAAAAAAAAAAAAAAAGAATAAAGTAAAGATGAGCACATACAGATGGAAATGAGTGCGTGAGGGGAGAAGGGAAAACTCTTCCTTACAGTACAATTCCAAATAATAAAAGCAGAAGGAATGAAGGAAATTAATAAATGTAGAAAATGAGAGAAATAGAAAATCACCAGTAAAACACCGCACAGTAATAACTGTTACAGGCAAGATCAACAGATGATGCTAAAATTAGTGAGTGAAAGTGTAAAGAGAAATAGGATGTTTTCATAGCCTCAGAGTGTTTCCCTTAAAGTATTTGTTGACTAAAAAGGGGGAAAAATAGTAACTTTACAGTGGCAGATACCTGACAGACACCCCCTTAACCAGGGGATCAAGGTTAATATCACCAGCAGTAATGGGACGTATCAATGTTGTGTGCCCCATGACATGAAGCAGAGAGAAAGGCACATCACTTTTGTAGTATTCTTCCCCAAAATCCATAACCTTATATTAACCATGAGAAAACATCAGACAAATCCAAATTAAGAGACATTCTACAAGGTAACACTCTTCCAAAGTGTCAAGGTCCCGAAAGATAAGGAAAGACTGAGTGTATTTGCTAGGGTTGCCATAACAGAGTACCACAAACTGGGAGAAGCAGCAGAAATGTATTATCTCACAGTTCTGGAGGTCAAGCTAGAAGTTGCAAGTCAGCAGGATGGGTTCCTTCTGAGAGCTGTGAGGGAAGGATCTGTTCCAGGTTTCTCTCCTTGGGTTGTGGATGGCCACCTTCTCCTTTCTCCATATCATCTTCCCTCTGTACACATCTGGGTCCACATTTCCTCTTTTCATGAGAACAATAGTCATATCAGATTAAGTCCCTTCCTAATGAACCCATTTTAACTTGAATGCCTCTAAAAGGATCCTATCTCCAAATAAAGTCACATTCTGAGGTGCTGGGGTTTAGGGCTTCAACAAATGAATTTGAGGTACAGGGGGGGACACAAATTCAACCCATAACAACACTAACGAACAAATGGAGGAGTCTTAAGGGGATATGACAACCCAATGCATTATAGGATCTTAGAATATATCCTGGAACAGAAAAGGAATATTGGTGGAAAAACTGGCAAAATCTGAATAAGATCTAAAATTTAGTTACTGATATTATCCTAAGGTTAATTTCTTAGTTTTGATAATTGTACTATGGTTGTGTGAGATGTTAGCATTGGGGGAAGCTGGACAAGAAGTGTGGAGCTCCCTGTACTATCTTTGCATTTGCTCAGGAAGGCTAAATTTTTTCCAAAATAATTTTTTTTATATCAGAGAGTTGATTTTTAATCAACTGTATATGAATTGATTTCTATGAAGTAGCTAAAAGATGAACAAGGCCATCATATACAAACAGCGTCAAAATGTGGAAAAATGAGTTAGTGGTGTCTCACTCCCTGAAACCAAGTTACCAAGTTATCTAGTTGCATTGAACATGGAAATGCCCTCTAGTTGAGTACAACCTTGAGTACACCTTTTAATCAAAGCAGGCAGTTCAAATGATGATATGCTAGAAAAATCTCATATATCTCATGCCAAGTCTTACGTTGCCCTTTCCAACTAATAAAAACCAATCCATATAGCTCACATGTTTGCTTCTCAGGTAAAGAGTCAGACTGTGGTTAGCAAAAGTGACCACTTCCTACACTGGAGTGATTTCTTTATAGAGAGAATAAAGATAGTATCTTATCCCTTTTGGAATATACACAGGAGGCACTCAAGATATATGTATTTATTTTCTTGACATGTAATCCTTATAAAGGAAGTCTGACTCTTTAAGTACTTACTGAAAACCTCATCATATTACATTATTTTGTGTTTTTTCTCTCTCCCCTTTGCCTTTTCTGTGTTTTTTTTTCCAACTCATTTTTAGTTTAATTCCTCTGCAAGCTAAAATGTCCTATTTCTCTATATTCTGTTCTTAAATATATTTTCTTGTACTCCTTTTTACCCTAGCCACTGTAAGCAGTTTGAAACTCCCAGAAGCTAGTTGCCAAGACCGGCAGAGTCACCCATGTAGGCATTCAGGTTGCAAACTATACAAGAGCGCCACATCTAAAGGGGAATTTTGGATCACCCAGCTGACTTCTGCAGCACTGGGGGAGAGCTCCCTCCTCCGTAAACCCTCATCCGCACTCATGGAGATTACCTAGCACACACTCTACTCTTGACAACATTCTGAGCATCAGTTGGTAATAGCTATTTTCACAATAATGTCATATAACAGACAACTACAAATTGGAATGCCTTAAAAACAACAAGTATTCAGCTCTTGCTCATACATCTTTAGGTTTTACTGAAATATGGCTGATCCAGGCTAGGCCTGTCTGAACTGGGCCAAGGTGGCCTCCAAGCTTCAGATTGAGTTCAGATTTGCTCCACATCTCCCTTCCTCCTTGGACCAATGACTACCCAGACTTTATTTTCTTATGGTCAAAGACAAGAAATTTTTGAAATTTTTTAAAAAAGGGGAAGTCCAATTGTGCAAGCACATTTCAAAGTTCTGCTCATATAATGTCCACTAGCAAACCACTGGTCAAAGCAAGTCACCAGACCAAGCCCAAAGTCAAAGTACAGGGAAGTATACTCCACTCACCATGAGATCATCAAGAATGTAAATGTATAATAGGAATACAGGGGAGTAATAGAGACCAATTCCACAATCTAACAAACCCCTCATGTTGCTTCTCTTGCTCACCTTCTCTTGGAAGCCTGAGCCATTCTGGCTTTGTTTCCTCATCTAGATGGATATTGGAAGGATGAATGGTAGCACAGCATGCATTCCGCCTGCCTGGGCTCTGGAAATCTTTCTCAGGGGGAGTTATTCAGGTCGTACAATAATATACTACCTAATTTTTTTTTTTTGAGAGAGAGAGAGAGAGAGAGAGAATGTGCAAAAGCAGGGAGTGGGGTGGGCAGAGGGAGAGGCAGAGAGAGGCTCCATGCTCATTGCAGAGCCTGACACAGTGCTCGATCCCCTGACCATGAGATCATGACCTGAGCCAAAATCAAGAGTCAGACACTTAACCAACTGAGCCATCCAGGTGCCCCATATACTATTAATTAAAATTTATTTTTTTATTTTAAATTAAGTAAAGTAAAATAAATTTAATTAAGTTCATATCAAGGCATTGCATGGGTGAGAAAGTGATAGCCTCACAGGGTAGATATGCCCAATAGTCATCAGTTTTCATTCCAAAGTCCTTGAAGACATGATAAAAACTGTTCATCTTTGGGTTCCTCATGGCACATAATACAGTGCCTGCCCCCGAGGACGTTTTATAAATATAAAAGTGAGATTTTATTCTGAAAACTGGATTTATTTTTTATAATAAAGAGACCTAAATTTTAAAGGTATTTATATGATTGATTGTTGTCATACTTCCCATTTGCAAATGATACACATTTTTTTTTTATCCTTAAGCAAATGGCAAATAAGCCTATGATCCTGCAAGTCCAATAACATGTTACCACTGAAGGCTGGTTGTGGGAGAAACTTGGAAACTCTCAGTTCTTGAGTAAGTGGAGCCAAGTCCTGATAAAAGAGAAGTGATGGACACTTCAGCCACTTGTTTCCACAGGCTCTGAGAGCAGCTTATTCATGATATAAAAGCAGCCACTTTTCCCTTCTTGGGAAAGTCTGAGCCAGGAAATTATTTATTAACATAATTGTTCCCCAGATATTATATGTATGGGTGCTTAAAGAGATACATTTTTAATCTTACATAATATTTTTAATCATCTAATTCTCTATTATAAAAAATCTTTTTTTTTTAAGATTTTATTTATTTATTTGACAGAGAGAGACAGCGAGAGAGGGAACTCAAGCAGGGGGAGTGGGAGAGTCAGAGAAGCAGGCTCCCTGCAGAGATAGACGCTTAACGACTGAGCCACTCAGGCGCCCCTATTTTTAAAAATCTTATTAAAAGAAAACATCAGTAAGGGTAATGACGATTGGGGCACCTTGGTGGCTCAGTCGGTTAAGCATCTGCCTTCCCAGACGCCCCTATTTTAAAAAAACTTATTAAAAGAAAACATCTGGGGCGCCTGGGTGGCTCAGTCATTAAGCGTCTGTCTTTGGCTCAGGTCGTGATCCCCGGGTCCTGGGATCGAGCCCCGCATCAGGCTCCCTGCTCCGCGGGAAGCCTGCTTCTTCCTCTCCCACTCCCCCTGCTTGTGTTCCCTCTCTCGCCTTGTCTCTCTCTGTCAAATAAATAAATAAAATCTTTAAAAAAAGAAAAAAGAGGGGCGCCTGGGTGGCTCAGTTGGTTAAGCGACTGCCTTCGGCTCAGGTCATGATCCTGGAGTCCCAGGATCGAGTCCCGCATCGGGCTCCCTGCTCAGCAGGGAGTCTGCTTCTCCCTCTGACCCTCCCCACTCTCATGCTCTCTCTATCTCATTCTCTCAAATAAATAAATAAAATCTTTAAAAAAAAAAAAGAAAAAAGAAAAGAAAACATCAGTAAGAATAATGACAATTGGGGTGCCTGGGTAGCTCAGTCAGTTAAGCATCTGCCTTCACCATGCTGTCTTGGTGATCACAGCTTTGTAATATAGCTTGAAATCGGGCAACGTGATGCCCCCAGCTTTGTTTTTCTTTCTCAACATTTCCTTGGCAATTCGGGGTCTTTTCTGATTCCATACGAATTTTAGGATTGTTTGTTCCAGCACTTTGAAAAACGTCATTGGAATTTTGATAGAGATGGCGTTGAAAGTATAGATTGCTCTGGGTAGCATAGACATTTTAACAATGTTTATTCTTCCAATCCATGAGCACAGAATATTTTTCCATCTTTTTGTGTTTTCTTCAATTTCTTTCATGAGTGTTTTGTAGTTCCTAGAGTATAGATCCTTTACCTCTTTGGTTAGGTTTATTCCGAGGTATCTTATGGTTTTTGGTGCTATTGTAAATGGAATCGTTTCTCTAATTTCTCTTTCTACAGTTGCGTTGTTAGTGTATAAGAAAGCAACTGATTTCTGTGCATTGATTTTGTATCCTGCCACATTACTGAATTGCTGGATGAGTTCTAGTAATTTGGGGGTGGAGTCTTTTGGGTTTTTCCACATAAAGTATCATGTCATCTGCAAAGAGAGTTTGACTTCTTCTTTGCCAATTTGAATACCTTTTATTTCTTTTTGTTGTCTGATTGCTGTTGCTAGGACTTCTAGTACTAGGTTGGACAATAGTGGTGAGAGTGGGCATCCTTGACGTGTCCCAGATCTTAAGGGAAAGGCTCTCAGCTTTTCCCCGTTGAGGGTATTTGCTGTGGGTTTTTCATAGATGGATTTTATGAACTTGAGGAATGTTCCCTCTAGCCCTATACTCTGAAGAGTTTTAATCAGGAATGGATGTTGTATTTTGTCAAATGCTTTTTCTGCATCAATTGAGAGGACCATATGGTTCTTCTCTCTCCTCTTATTAATGTGTGTTGGTGGGAATGCAAGTTGGTACAGCCACTTTGGAAAACAGTGTGGAGGTTCTTCAAAAAATTAAAAATAGAGCTACCCTATGACCCAGCAATTGCACTCCTGGGTATTTACGCCAAAGACACAGATGTAGTGAAAAGAAGGGCCATATGCACCCCAATGTTCATAGCAGCAATGTCCACAATAGTCAAACTGTGGAAAGAGCTGAGATGCCCTTCAACAGATGAATGGATAAAGAAGATGTGGTCCATATATACAACGGAATATTACTCAGCCATCGAAAGGATGAATACCCAACTTTTACATCAACATGGATGGGACTAGAGGAGATTATGCTAAGTGAAATAAGTCAAGCAGAGAAAGTCAATTATCATATGGTTTCACTTATTTGTGGAACATAAGGAATAGCATGGAGGACATTAGGAGAAGGAAGGGAAAAATGAAGGGAGGGGAATTGGAGGGGGAGACGAACCATGAGAGACTATGGACTCTGAGAAACAAACTGAGGGTTTTAGAGGGGAGGGGGCTGGGGGGATGGGTTAGCCCAGTGATGGGTATTAAGGAGGGCACGTACTGCATGGAGCACTGGGTGTTATATGAAAACAATGGATCGTGGATCACCACATCAAAAACTAACGATATATTGTATGGTGAACCACATAACAAATTACATTAAATTAAATTAAAAAAGAGGGGGTGGAGCAAGATGGCGGAGGAGTAGGAGACCTGGATTTCGTCTCCTCTCAGGAATTCAGCTGGATAGGGATCAAACCATTCGGAACACCTACAAACTCAACAGGAGATTGAAGAAAAGAGCAACAACTCTCTCATCAGAAAAGCGACCACTTTCTGGAAGGTAGGACGTGCGGAGAAGTGAATCCGAGGCGATATTCGGGAGGATAGACGGCGGGGGAGGGGCCTCCGTCGGCCGCTTCTGGCAAGTGATAGAACCACGGAGCACAAAATCGGAACTTTTAAAAGTCTGCTCCGCTGAGGGACGTCACTCTGGTGGCTAAGCAGGGGGTGGAACCCTCCGGGACAGTGTGGTCTCAGGACCCTCGGGGTCACAGAAAGACCGGGGGTGCCTGAGTGCGGCAGAGCTCCCAGGTATCGGAGCAGGGAAGCCGGCTGCAGAGGCGGAGCCCAGGCGCGGGCTCTCAGCTCAGGGTTGCCAAAAACTGTGATCCGCGGCACCGTTGGGCCCCTGCTCCTCCAGCAGGGACCCAACAAGTGGCAGATCCGAGGAGACTCACCTTCCTCCCCCGGGAGGAGCCATGCAGGAGCGCACCACAGGGATCTGCTGGGTTTGGAGACTCCACCCGGGCTCGGGTGCCAGAGATAGAAATGCGCGGTCAAAGGCCGGGTGAGCACGGAGTGCGGCTGGAGACCGGGGAGACGGGAGTGACTGACGGCTTTTCTCTGGGGGCTCGCTGAGGAGCGGGGCCCTAAGTTCTCGGCTCCTCCGGGGCGGAGATTGGGAGGCCGCCATTTTCACTCTCCGCCTCCAAAGCTGTACGGAAAGCTCGCAGGGAACAAAAGCCCCGGAGAGCAAACCCGAGCAGATTACTTAGCCGGGAGGGGGCAAGGGCGGGGCAATTCCGCCTCCGGCAGAGGCATTTGGAAACCACGGCAACAGGCCCCTCCCCAGAAGATCAGCGAGAACAGCCAGCCAAGACCAAGTTTACCGATCAACGAGAACGGCAGAGCTCCAGCGCTAGGGGACTACTGCACATAGAATTCACGGCTTTTTTACCATGATTCTTTAGTCTTGTAAAGTTAATTTTTTTTTAACTGTCTTTTTGTCTTTTTATTTCTTTTTGAATTTTTCTTTTTCCCTTTTTCAACTAACATCTTATCAATCCCTTTTTTAAAAAAAAAATTTTTTTTATTTTTCATTTTTAGAGTCATATTCTATCCCTTCATAGTAGTTACCCATATTTTTGGCTTATATATATAAGTTGTTCTCTCTTTAAAATTTTGAGATAGTTTCTTCTAACAGATTAAAATATACCCTAAATCTCTAGTATATCGTGTTTTCTATTCCCCTGCCTAATCACATCCTCTCCCTTTTTTTTCTTTTTCTTTTTTCTTTTTTTAAATCCTCTTCTTTCTTTTTTCAAACAACTTCTTATCAATTCCTTTTATAAAATTTTCTATAATTTCCATTTTTACAGTCATATTCCATCCCTTAATCATATCAACTCTTATTTTTGTACATATATGTTTTTCTTTCTTTAAAATTTTGGGAGGCACTTTCTTCTAAAAGACCAAAATACACCCCAAATCTAGCATGTGGCACTGATCTATATACCAGCCTGATCATATTTGATCACATTCTGGTTTTTGTTGTTGTTGTTGTTTTGTTTTGTTTGTTTTTGTTTTTATCTTTATCTTTTTCTTTTTTTTTCTTTTTCTTTTTTCTCTCTTTCCCTTTCTTATCCCACTGCTTCAGGTATTTTCTGATTTGTTTAGAGTATATTTTCTGGGGACGTGGTTACTCTGCTAGCATTTTGTTCTCTCATTAATCTATTCTCCTCTGCACAAAATGACAAGACGGAAAAAATCACCTCAACAAAAAGAACAAGAGGTAGTACCGACTGCCAGGGACCTACTCAATATGGACATTAGTACGATGTCAGATCTAGAGTTCAGAATCATCACTTTAAAGATACTACCTGGGCTTGAAAAAAATATGGAAGTTATTAGAGAAACCCTTTCTGGAGAAGTAAAAGAGCTAAAATCCAACCAAGTAGAAATGAAAAAGGCTATTAATGAGGTGCAATCAAAAATGGGGGTGCTAACTGCTAGAATAAATGAGGCAGAAGAGAGAATCAGTAATGTAGAAGATGAAATGATGGGAAATAAAGAAGCTGAGAAAAAGAGAGATAAACAACTACTGGATCACGAGGGCAGAATTCGAGAGATAAGCGATACCATAAGACGAAACAACATTAGAATTATTGGGATCCCAGAAGAAGAAGAAAGAGAGAGGGGGGCAGAAGGTATAATGGAGCAAATTATAGCAGAGAACTTCCCTAATTTGGGGAAAGAAACAGGCATGAAAATCCAGGAAGCACAGAGAACCCCTCTCAAAATCAATAAAAATAGGTCAACACCCTGACATCTAATAGTAAAACTTACGAGTCTCATAGACAAAGAGAAAATCCTGAAAGCAGCTCGGGAGAAGAGATATGTAACCTACAATGGTAGAAACATTAGATTGGCAACAGACCTATCCACAGAGACTGGCAGGCCAGAAAGGACTGGCAGGATATATTCAGAGCACTAAATGAGAAAAATATGCAGCCAAGAATACTATATCCAGCTAGGCTGTCATTGAAAACTGAAGGAGAGATAAAAAGCTTCCAGGACAAACAAAAACTAAAGGAATTTGCAAACACAAAACCAGCCCTACAGGAAATCTTGAAAGGGGTCGTCTAAGCAAAGAGAGAACCTAAAAGCAACATAGACCAGAAAGGAACACAGACAATATACGGTAACAGTAACCTTACAGACAATACAATGGCACTAAATTCCTATCTTTCAATAGTTACCCTGAATGTAAATGGGCTAAATGCCCCAATCAAAAGACACAGGCTAACAGACTGGATTAAAAAACAAGACCCATCGATATGCTGTCTGCAAGAGACTCATTTTAGACCCAAAGACACCCCCAGATTGAAAGTGAGGGGGTGGAAAACCATTTACCATGCTAATGGACACCAAAAGAAAGCTGGGGTGGCAATCCTTTGATCAGACAAATTAGATTTTAAACCAAAGACTGTAATAAGAGATGAGGAAGGACACTATATCATACTTAAAGGATCTATCCAACAAGAAAATCTAACAATTGTAAATATCTATGCCCCTAACATGGGAGCAGCCAATTATATAAGGCACTTAATAACAAAAGCAAAGAAACACATCGACAACAATACAATAATAGTGGGGGACTTTAACATCCCCCTCACTGAAATGGACAGATCGTCTAAGCAAAAGATCAACAAGGAAATAAAGACTTTGAATGACACACTGGACCAAATGGACTTCACAGACATATTCAGAACATTCCACCCCAAAGCAACGGAATACACATTCTTCTCTAGTGCCCATGGAACATTCTGCAGAATAGATCACATCCTAGGTCATAAATCAGGTCTCAACCGGTACCAAAAGATTGGGATCATTCCCTGCCTATTTTCAGACCACAATGCTTTGAAACTAGAACTCAATCACAAGAGGAAAGTCGGAAAGAACTCAAATACATGGAGGCTAAAGAGCATCCTACTGAAGAATGAATGGGTCAACCAGGAAATTAAAGAAGAATTAAAAAAATACATGGAAACCAATGAAAATGAAAACACAACTGTTCAAAATCTTTGGGATGCAGCAAAGGCAGTCCAAAGAGGAAAGTATATAGCAATACAAGCCTTCCTCAAGAAACAAGAAAGGTCTCAAGTACACAACCTAACCCTACACCTAAAGGAGCTGGAGAAAGAACAGCAAATAAAGCCTAAACCCAGCAGGAGAAGAGAAATAGTAAAGATCAGAGCAGAAATCAATGAAATAGAAACTAAAAGAACAGTAGAACAGATCAACGAAACTAGGAGCTGGTTCTTTGAAAGAATTAACAAGACTGATAAACCCCTGGCCAGACTTATCAAAAAGAGAAGAGAAATGACCCAAATCAACAAAATCATGAATGAAAGAGGAGAGATCACAACCAACACCAAAGAAATACAAACAATTATAAGAACATATTATGAGCAACTCTATGGCAGCAAATTAGATAACCTGGAAGAGATGGATGCATTCCTAGAGATGTATCAACTACCAAAACTGAACCAGGATGAAATAGAAAACCTGAACAGACCTATAACCACTAAGGAAATTGAAGCAGTCATCAAAAATCTCCCAAAAAACAAAAGCCCAGGGCCAGATGGCTTCCCAGGGGAATTCTACCAAACATTTCAAGAAGAATTAATACCTATTCTTCTGAAACTGTTCCAAAAAATAGAAATGGAAGGAAAACTTCCAAACTCATTTTATGAGGCCAGCATTACCTTGATCCCAAAACCAAAGACCCCATCAAAAAGGAGAATTACAGACCAATATCCCTGATGAACATGGATGCCAAAATTCTCACCAAAATACTAGCCAATAGGATCCAACAGTACATTAAAAGGATTATTCACCATGACCAAGTGGGATTTATCCCTGGGCTGCAAGGTTGGTTCAACATCTGCAAATCAATCAATGTGATACAATACATTAACAAAAGAAAGAATAAGAATCATATGATCCTCTCAATAGATGCAGAAAAAGCTTTTGACAAAGTACAGCATCCTTTCTTGATCAAAACTCTTCAGAGTATAGGGATAGAGGGTACATACCTCAATATCATAAAAGCCATCTATGAAAAACCTACAGCGAATATCATTCTCAATGGGGAAAAACTGAGAGCTTTCCCCCTAAGGTCAGGAACGCGGCAGGGATGTCCACTATCACCACTGCTATTCAACATAGTATTGGAAGTCCTAGCCACAGCAATCAGACAACAAAAAGAAATCAAAGGCATCCAAATTGGCAAAGAAGAAGTCAAACTCTCACTCTTTGCAGATGATATGACACTTTATGTGGAAAACCCAAAAGACTCCACCCCAAAACTGCTAGAACTCATACAGGAATTCAGTAAAGTGGCAGGATATAAAATCAATGCACAGAAGTCAGTGGCATTCCTATACACCAACAACAAGACAGAAGAAAGAGAAATTAAGGAGTCGATCCCATTTACAATTGCACCCAAAACCATAAGATACCTAGGAATAAATCTAACCAAAAAGACAAAGGATCTGTACTCAGAAAACTATAAAATACTCATGAAAGAAATTGAGGAAGACACAAAGAAATGGAAAAATGTTCCATGCTCATGGATTGGAAGAA
>NW_023270323.1:37270345-37305530 GCF_011800145.1 Mirounga leonina | reverse complement strand
ATGTCAAGGTCACTACATCAATGGTTCTCCACCTGAGCTGCATTTTAGGATCTTCTCGGAAGATATTGAGAGTACTGAAGTTGAGTCCCGCCCCTCAGTAATTCTGATTTAAGTTATTTAAACTCCCCATGCTATAAGTAGCAAGGACCTAGGGTTAACAGACCTTTACATATACAAAAAAAGAAAACAATCGGATAGTTTCTTTTTTTTTAAAGATTTATTTTATTTTATTTTATTTTATTCATTTGAGAGAGATATATACAGAGAGAGAGAACATGAGCAGGGGGAGAGGCAGGAGAGGGAGAAGCAGGCTCCCCGCTGAGCCAAGAGCCCAATGCGGGGCTCGATCCCAGAACTCTGGGATCATGACCTAAGCAGAAGGCAGATGTTTAACCGTCTGAGCCGCCCTGGCGCCGAAATCGGATAGTTTATTAAAGGAAATTGCGGAAAATATCTCAATAAATGACTCTTCTTAGGAAAGTAATAGCATGCAACACCAAATTCCCGGATGCCAAGTCAGTCTCCGAGCGACGGAGGCCCCGCCCCTGCCTATCCTTGACACGCCCCTCAGGCGGGACCTAGCCCGCTTCGCCACGCCCATCACCTCCTCTCCTTCCTTTTCTACGGGGTCGACTTCCGGCGTGGAGTTTGTCACGTGCCCGGAAATGGGAAGTGGTGGCTGAACGGCTCAATTGAGCTCGTCCTAGTAGCGGTGGCCGTCCCGGCCTTGTCCGGTCTCTGTCTTGGAGGACCCGCCTCGGCACAGCCGGGCTCGGTCCGGCCTTGCGGTAAGCCTTGGGTCGTGGCTGCCCAGTAGTTCCGGCGGCGGTGGGCAGATGAGCAGACAGGCGGGCGCCAAGGTCTGAGGCGGCGCTTCAGTCCCGCTGCTGGCTCCGCGTCCGGGGTCGGGTACCTGTCTCTCCGCCGCCTGGCCTCCCTTCCTTTCCCCGCCTGTCAGGGTAAGGCGCAGAGGCCGCTGGGAGCATCCACCAATTCCTCGTTGCTCTAGGGGCTGGGAGACCAATTCTGACGCGTCCCTTCCCGGTTTCACCCATAAGAACCAGATTGCATTGGTGCAAAATGGCCCTGGTCATTTGCTCTTTGGCGTGGACCAGGAGAGGAGGACGTGACAGTGCCTTCTTTGTCCAAATCCACATTTTCTTCTAGATCTCTGAAGCGCATTCCCCTGTCTCTGTGCACAGTTTTCTCTTGTGGTTGACAATGCTCCACTTGCTGAGTTGCCTCGATAGCATATAGGGCCCAACCCATGCGGACTCTCACAATGACAAGCTCTTTGTCACGCAGTGTAATGGTCCAACTGAGTTTAAGGTAACAAGAACCAGTACAGAAAACAGTGGCTGACTACTTCTGGAACGTGGTCAGACATGGATTCTTAAACCTGGAAAATAGTTTTAGAGGATCTCTAGTGATTTATTCACTGACTTAAACAAAAGTACTCTAAAGACTCAACCCTTAGAATGTAAATGCCACTGAGGCACGATGTTCTTGTCTTCCTGAACATGCCCGTCATATTCATCTCTAATGTAGTATAGTGCATGGCACTTAGTAGGCATCAGTATTTGCTGAATGAATAAGGGTCACATAGTGCTTTCCATTGTGCCTAACTCCTTTATGAGGTATAACCAGTCCTCTCTTGCTTTACACTTCCCATACACTCATTGTTGCTTTCGACCAAAGAGGGACTGTGTGGTAAAGGTTGGCCACTATTACTCATTTGACCAGTTTTTACTATTCAGTTCAGGTGATCTCAAGAGGTATTTGCTGAGTACCTGCTAAGAAAGAACACAGAACTATGCTGGAGCATCTTTTCCTCTCTCTCTCTCTTTCAAGCAAGTTCTTGAGATCTACAAGCTTATGATAACCAATTGGACAGCAAGTGCTTGATTTTGTGGGAAATACAAATAGTGCTCTAGCAATTGAGAGGAGAGATCAGTTTGGATTAAGATCATTATTGAATCAATTCTCATAAACCATGAAGTGTAATTAGGGTTTGGATAGATGATACTCCCTGCATGGAAAAGCACTAAGCAAAGATGCAAAGACTGCACCTAGAAGAGGGCTTGGACTGGAAGATCTGTATTTGGGAAACTTAGGAAAATGTTGAGCAGGAGCATGTGGTGATGAAAGCTATGTTTTAATATTATTTGTTTATCCAGGGTTTGGGGATTGTGGAAACTTGAAAAGAGATAACTAGATACTGAAATAATGGATGTAGTTGATGTGAACCTGGATTAGTGTGTTAGCAGTGGGGACAGAAAGGAAGGGTAAATTATATGTAGATGAGGGGAAATCAGAAGAATGTGGCAGCAGATTTCATGTTGACAATGGAGGAGGAGAATCAAATATGACTGATTTTGAACCCAGACATTTGCTTACAGATGAGAGAGTTGGAAAGGGGAATCAGGGAAACTATAGTTGTCATGTCATTTGGTGCTATCATTTTGCTTAATTTTGAAATGCCTGCTATGTCTTTGCCAAGTTCTAGGAATACAAAGATGAAGAAGGTATGATCCTTTCCTACAAAGAGCTACTTTTAATGGGAGAAAGACTACAACTAACTAGAAAATAGGGTTTGTAAGTGCTATGTTAGCAGAGTAGAGGGTATGTTTGAGAAGTGTAAAAGAATTATTCTTTGTGTGTGTGTGACTACTTCACAGAAGAGGTGACATTTTAGCAGGATCCTGAAGAATGAGTTGGAATTTCCTAGGAGGAAAAGAATTACAGGAAAAGGAAATTGCATGAACAAAGCCCAGAGATAGAGAAGTAAAGTGGCCATTATCCAGTGTAGCTTGATCGTAGGGTGGAGTAAAGCTTTTAAATCAGTGTCTAGGCCCTGGAACATACTAAGTGATTAGGAACATGGGCACAAAATTTTGCAATAGGTGGAAAGGATGTTAGGATGGGTGAAGATGTAAAGAGATGGAGAAGAAAGCAACTGGGAAAGACTGTACTCCATGGCTTCTAAATCTTCTGCCGCATAGATGGTGACATCATTTGCTGACACTAGCGTTGGGGATTGAAGAAGATAAATAAGATTTGCAACACACTGATGGGGAATAGGAAGAGGAGTCATCAAAGGAAATGTTAAAGGGTTGCTGAGCAACAGTGGAAGTCTAGCTTTGAACAGATTTAGCTATTTGTAATGAATGCAGTGAACATAGATACATGGCCTTCTTAAGTGGTATATAGTAGCCCATAAGAAGTGGGGAAAAATACAGTTCATGGAGATTGATAAAACATGGTGAACAAGTCTACAAACAGTAAGATAATTGAAGGAGCGTGTGGGTGAACACTGCCTCCAGGCTAGGTTGGAAAAGAAATTAAGCTTGGAGAAGCCAGATAGATAATGAGAACAGGAAGGAGGGGGAGGTCAGAAGACTAGAGGCTAAGATGAGGTGGAAAAGGAATGGAAGTGGGAAGATGTGATTTTTTGTGAGAAAAGCAATTTTTTGACTTGGAGCAGAGATCAAAATTTCACAGATTGAGTAAAATATAAGAGATCCCTGGTTTCCAAAAGTGTCAATGTATTATAAAAATTTATTCTATGTCATTTATTTGAAATTCATAGTTTCTTAATTTTCCCATAGAAAGAGTGTTAGAAGTTAATTTCCTAAGCAAGTTCACATGTATGAAATACCACACATTTGCACTGGAAAATAGTAATATACATACATACAAATATATATATTTAAAAATAAAGTTGAAAAGAGATTTTAAAAAGTATTTAACTTAAGTTGGTATTTGAAAAAAGACATTGAATTTAGTGAGAAAAAGGAGATAAGTGGAAACCTCTTTATAATAGCTTTATTGAGATATAATTTGTATACTATAAAATTCACCCTCTCAAGTGTATAATTCAGTAGTCTTTAGTATATTCACAAGGTTACACAACCATCACTACTATCAAATTCAAGGGCATTTTCATCACCCCAAAAGAAACCCCATACCCATTAACAGTCTTTCTTGCCCCTAGCCCCTGGCAGCCACAAATCATTTTGTCTTTATGCATTTGTCTACTCTGGACATTTCATGTAAGCAGAATCATAACATATGTGGTCTTTTAACTGGCTTCTTTCACTTAGCATAATGTTTTCAAGTTTCATCAATGTTGTAGCATATATCAGTACTTCGTTCCTTTTTTATGGCCAAATAATACTCCACAGTATAGATGTACTTCGTTTTGTTGTATCAGTTCATTAATTGGTGGATATTTGAGTTGTTTCTGTTTTTTTGGCTATCGTCAATAATGCTGCTATGAACATTTATGTACAAGTTTTTGTGTGGACATATATTTTGAGTTCTCTTGAGTATGTATCTAGGAATGGAATTGGTGGGTCATATGGTAATTTCATATTTAAGTTTTTGAGGAACTGTCAAACTGTTTTTCCAAAGTAGCTGCACCATTTTACAATCACCAACCATGTATGAAAGAGTTCTTTTTCTCCACATCTTTACCAACACTTGTCTTTTTAATGTTAGTCATTCTAGTGAGTGTAAAGTGATAGTTAGCACATTTGGTTTTGGTTTGCATTTCCCTAGTGGTTAATGATGTTGAGCATCTTTTCGTGTGCTTATTGGCCATTTGTATATTTTCTTTGGAGAAATGTCTATTCAAATCCTTTGCTCAGTTTTTAATTGTGTTATTTGTTTTTTTATTGTTGAGTTGTAAGAGCTCCTTATATAGGAAATTTATATTTAAAGATTGAGCATGGGTTTTTATTTTTTTTCATATCATAATATTTGGTAAGCACTTCCAGAGATTTTAGAGTTTGATAACGTTCGTTCTCTAATTTCTTTTCCAATCATATGACTTTTTATTTTCATGAAGTTGATGTGTTGATATATGAAGTCATTCTTCCTATGCTTATTAGCCATAAATAAGATAATTTTTAAAATCATAAATGAAACAATATGAGATAGAATGATTTTGAGAATGAGCTTAATATCTATACTCTCCATTTTTTTCAGCTGATTAAGAATGACAGCAATCAAGCATGCATTACAAAGAGACATTTTTACACCAAATGATGAACGCCTGCTGAGTATTGTCAACGTTTGCAAAGCAGGAAAAAAGAAAAAGAACTGTTTTTTGTGTGCCACAGGTGGGTATTTAGTAAGAAAAAGCTCTTGTTTGGCATTCTTTTATTGTTTTATTCCCCAGGGGACTTTTCCCCCTTGTTTTTAATATTCTCATTGTCTCGGGATGCCTGGGTAGCTCAGTCAGTTAAGCATCTGCCTTCTGCTTAGGTCGTGGGACCAGGTCCCACATCAGGCTCCTTGCTCAGCAGGGAGCCTGCTTCTCCCTCTGCCTGTCACTCCCCCTGCTTGTGCTCTCTCTCTCTCTGACAAAATAAGTAAATAAAATCTTTATATATATTCTCATTGTCTTTATAATTGGAAAAACTCTTGGGCCAACAAATTCATTTTTAAAGTTGTCTTTAATTATATATTGAGTAGATAAAATGGAATCTATAGTATATATAAGGTTCAAAGACTAACCATACAGGGAACACTCACATGCTTATCACCCAGTGTAAGAATATTACCATTACCTTTGAAGTGTCCTGTGTATCGTTCCCTAATCCCATTCCCTTCCCTCACTCATTAAGAGGTAATTAGTATCCTGAATTTTGGTTCAGTCTTTCCTTGCTTTTATCATTTTACTATATATGTTTGTAATCTCAAATAACATATTATTTAGTTTTGCATGTCTTTGAAATTTACACGAATTGAATCATAGTGCATATATCCTTTTGTGACTTTTTCCACTCAACATTATGTTCATGTTCATGAGTTTTCTCTTTTTTCATATAACTGTAATTCTTTCGTTTTCACTCCTGTGGAGTTTTCTACTCTATGAGAGTACCAGTTTACTTAAGCATCCTACCAGTGATGAACATTAGGTTTGTTTTCCAGTTTTAATGTTCAGACAGCACTTCTGTGAACATGTTTGTCCTTGTGTCCTCGTGTATACAGGCAAGAATTTTCTAGGGTAGATACTAAATGTAAAATTGCTGAGTCATAGGCATGTAAATGCTCAACACTACTCTAATACCAAATTATTTTCAAAAGTAGTTACACTGGTTTTCAATTCCACAAGCAGTGTTGTTTGGAGTTCTTTCTCTGGAGTTCTTTCTCTACATCCTACTTAAAACTTGGTTTTGACACTTGGTTTTGGCAGACTTAATTGATTCCAACCTGGTGGAAATAGTACATAAAATAGTATCTCTATGTGGTTTTAAATTTCACTTCTCTATGGGCGCCTGGGTGGCTCAGTTGTTAAGTGTCTGCCTTCGGCTCAGGTCATGATCCCAGTGTCCTGGGATCGAGTCCCACATCAGGCTCCCTGCTCGGCAGGAAGCCTGCTTCTCTCTCTCCCATTCCCCCTGCTTGTGTTCCTGCTCTCGCTATCTCTCTCTCTGTCAAATAAATAAATAAAATCTTAAAAAAAAAAAAAAAATTCACTTCCCTATTAATGATGAAATTAAGCATCTTTTCATGAATTTATTGGCCATTTAGTTTCCTTGTCTTAGAAATTTGCCTTAAAACCTTTTGCTCATTTCTCTGTTGTGTTGGTTGTCCTTTTACTGATTTGTACAAATTCTGTATATTTACTAATCCTGTGTTGGTTATATGCATCCCAGTTTGTGGCTTGTGTATTAGCTTTTTGATACTTTTTTTTTTAAAGATTTTATTTATTTATCTGACAGAGAGAGACACAACGAGAGAGGGAACATAAGCAGGGGGAATGGGAGAGGGAGAAGCAGGTTTCCTGCTGAGCAGGGAGCCTGATATGGGGCTCAATCCCAGGACCCCGGGATCATGACCTGAGGTGAAGGCAGATGCTTAATGATTAAGTCACCCAGGCACCCCAGCTTTTGATACTTTTTAATGAAATTTATAATTCTAATGAAATCACATTAATCAATCTGATCCTTTATGGCTTCCACTTTTTTATCTTATTTAAGATATACTTTCCTAGAAGGGTGCCTCTTGGTTGGTTGAGCGTTCAACTCTTGATCTCAGCTCAGGTCTTGATCTCAGGGTTATGAGTTCAAGCCCCACATTGGGCTTGATGCTGGGTGTGGAGCCTACTTAAAAAAAAAAAAAAAAAAAGATGTACTTTCCTGGAGTAACAGAAGTATTCTCCTATACTATGTTCTAAAAGTTTTATAATTTTGTCATTCACATTCTAGTATTTAATTTACCTGTTTCCATGTTTGTAGTGATGAATGTGAATGTACCTATTTCTGGTCTCTCCTATATCTGGTTTTTATTTTGTCTTGTTTTGGTTCTTTATTCTTCTACCTAAATTTTAGAATCCACTTGGCAAGTGCCAGATTTTGTTGGGATTTTAATTGGAATTGTTTTGAATATGTAGTTCAGTTCAAAAAGAACTTGCATTTTTATGAGTCTTCTTGTCCATGGAAATGGTGTAGTTCTCCATTTACCTAGGTCTTCTTTAATGCCTTTCAATAAGTTTTACAGTTTTAAAGGCTTTCAATAAGTTATATAGTTTTAAAGGTTTTGCCCATATGTTGTATTTATTCCTAGATTTTTGATACTATCATAAATAATAACTTATTAGCACTAATACATCTTTAAGACTTTAATTTTTTAAAGATTTATTTATTTATTTGTCAGAGAGAGAGAGCACAAGCAGGGGGAGTGGGAGAGGGAGAAGCAGGCTTCCTGACGAGCAGGGAGCCCGATGTGGGACTCCATCCCAGGGAGTCTGGGATCATGACCTGAGCCAAAGGCAGACGCTTAACGACTGAGCCACCCAGGCGCCCTGTTCCTGATTTTTTACTTTTTTTTCTTTTTGGTTTTTTATCACTGGATGTTCAATTTTATCAAATGCTTTTTCTTTTTTTAAAAAAATCTTTTATTATGTTAATCACCATACATTACATCATTAGTTTTTGGGTTTTTTTTAAAGATTTCATTTATTTATTTGACAGAGAGAGAGACAGTGAGTGAGGGAACACAAGCAGGGGGAGTGGGAGAGGGAGAAGCAGGCTTCCCACTGAGCAGGGAGCCTGATGCAGGGCTCGATTCCAGAACCCTGGGATCATGACCTGAGCCAAAAGCAGACGCTTAACGACTGAGCCACCCAGGCGCCCCACATCATTAGTTTTTGATGTAATGTTCCATGATTCATTGTTTGCATATAACACCCAGTGCTCCACGCAGAACGTGCCGTCTTTAATACCCATCACCAGGCTAACCCATCCTCCCACGCCCCCCCCCCCAGAACGCTCAGTTTTTCAGAGTCCATTGTCTCTCATGGTTCGTCTCCCCCTCCCATTTCCCCCCTTCATTCTTCTCCTGCTATCTTCTTTTTTTTTAACGTATATTGTATTATTTGTTTCAGAGGTACAGATCTGTGATTCAGCAGTCTTCCACAATTCACAGTGCTCACCATAGCACATACCCTCCCCAATGTCTATCACCCAGCCACCCCATCCCTCCCACCCGCCACCACTCCAGCAACCCTCAGTTTGTTTCCTGAGATTAAGAATTCCTCAGATCAGTGAGGTCATATGATACATGTCTTTCTCTGATTGACTTATTTCGCTCAGCATAACACCCTCCAGTTCCATCCACGTCATTGCAAATGGCAAGATCTCATTCCTTTTGATGGCTGCATAATATTCCATTGTGTATATATACCACATCTTCTTTATCCATTCATCTGTTGATGGACATCTTGGCTCTTTCCACAGTTTGGCTATTGTGGACATTGCTGCTATAAACATCGGGGTGCACGTACCCCTTCGGATCCCTACATTTGTATCTTTGGGGTAAATACCCAGTAGTGCAATTGCTGGATTGTAGGGTAGCTCTATTTTCAACTTTTTGAAGAACCTCCATACTGTTTTCCAGAGTGGCTGCACCAGCTTGCATTCCCACCACCAGTGTAGGAGGGTTCCCCTTTCTCCGCATCCCCGCCAACATCTGTCGTTTCCTGACTTGTTAATTTTAGCCATTCTGACTGGTGTGAGGTGGTATCTCATTGAGGTTTTGATTTGGATTTCCCTGATGCCGAGCGATGTTGAGCACTTTTTCATGTGTCTGTTGGCCATTTGGATGTCTTCTTTGGAAAAATGTGTCTTCATATCTTCTGCCCATTTCTTGATTGGATCATTTGTTCTTTGGGTGTTGAGTTTGATAAGTTCTTTATAGATTTTGGATACTAGCCCTTTATCTGATATGTCATTTATCAAATGCTTTTTCAAATCACTGAGATTATCATATACTTCCTTAATTTATTAGTGTGGTGAGTAATTGTACTTGGCTTTTCAAATGATAAATTGAGTTCTTGGGATAACCTAACTCAATCATGATGTACCATATGCCATCAATTATACAGTATATTATTTTATGTACCACTTAAAAAAATGCTATGATATTGCATCAATTGTTAGGACATATTCTGATTTCAGAGATGTTAAAATGTGGGGAAAAAATGTACATCTCAGAATTGGTGAAATGAAATACTATCTTTTGTATATGGCCTTGGATTAAGCTTGCCATTGCCGTATTTGTTTGTAGTTATTTGTATATTTGTAGTTATAAGATTTTTCACCCATGTTCATTAATGGCATGGTCCTATAATTTTCTTTTGTACACTATCTTTGTCCTTACAACCAAAGCAATAAAGTAAGTTGGGAGTGTTCCCTTGTTTTCTGTACAGTGGAATAGTTTTTTATGTTTGGGATGTTTCCTTGAAAACTTGGCAAAAGATACCAGTAAAACTGTGTTGGACTAGGTTTTGGGGAAGAGATTTTTCACTTACTAATGCAATTTCTTTAATGCTTATAGAATTTTCTGTATTTTCTGTTCTTAAGTCAGTTTTGGTAAGTTACATTTTTTAGAGATTCAACCACTTCATCTAAATTTTTAAATGTACTGGTGTTCAATCCATCCACTATTCTGCTGACAGTGATTTTTAGAAACAAATTAGAGCATGTCATTTCCCTAATTAAAATCCTCTAAGAGCACCTCCACAACCCCAAAGGCCCTTTGTGATCTGAACTTTCATCTTTTTTTGTAACTTCATTTCCATCCACTCTATTGCACGAACAATCCATACTGAACCACTTAGCGTGGTTCTGAAATGGTGTTAGGCTCTTTCAAGCCCCTTTGGCTTCACATATATCAGTCATTCTTTAGAGCTCATACTATTCTTTCAAAACTGGTCTGCAGCTTTACTTCACAAGGAACCTGCCTCTGACCCTGTTATCTGACTTAGATGTTCCCTTTGATGCTCTGAGCATTCCTCAGTCATGGCAGATATTAGGAAATACTACTCCTGTTTTAGTGTCATGTACATGCACCTGACAGCTGTATTTGCAATGAGTGGATGAATGGATGAAAAATAAGTGAGTATTTCTGATGAAAGTGTGTTTTACTCAACAGTGACAACTGAACGCCCTGTGCAGGTGAAGATGGTCAAAGTCAAGAAATCTGATAAAGGAGATTTCTACAAAAGGCAGATTGCTTGGGCCCTTCGAGACCTTGCTGTGGTAGATGCCAAGGATGCTATTAAAGTATGTTTTTCTTAGTTCTTTGACCTATGTTCAGAAAGCGTCTTTCATTTTCTAATGTAGTAGTATGGCTTCTAAGATGATCTAAACTTCTTGTTTTGTAACCCTCTCCTCTACCAACTCACCAAGAATTAGTCTAAAGTGTATTATTAAACCTTCCATTCTCCCACTCTTCAGTCTCAAGCTACTAAATAAGTCTGTATGCATGTTGTTTCATTGTTTTTGCTTTTTTTGAGCTTTAGTTAATGTTTGTGCACAAATTATGTACACAGGAGCAAAATAACTATTTATTTTGGTATTTAGGTTAGGTATATTTAGTATAAAATCCATGTATTAGTACACATTTTAAAGTGTTGTGAGTAGTTTTTTAAAAGCCTTCATTGTTTTGGTAAAACCTAGTTCAACATCATGTGTAACACTATAACCAAAGTGAGTCTTCCTTAGTTCATCTTCATGAATTAATGTAGCAACATCAGCTGAGGCAACCAGGCTAGACTTTTGAGGCCATGGTTTCGTATTTGTGGCTCAAGTAAAGGAAGTGGTGGTGAGTTACACACCTTATTTTCAGGAACTTAAAGAATAAGATATAAGAATGTAAATACTATACTTTTCACTGAAGCCACACTCAAACTTTAAGAAAATTGAATAATGTAATAATCATGTTAAAGGACCACATTTATTTCTGACAAGTCAAGGCTTTTCACAGCAATACCCTTTTTTCAAAAAAATTAAGTAGAGCTCCTCTGGTGAAATTCAGTCCTCCTTCCCTTCAGCCTCTCTAACCCTGCCCTGCATCTTCCTTCCGCAGGAATGTTTTGCATCACACCCACTTGTGATGGGGCTGATAGCAAGGCTTACATTAATGTAACTGCAGGTGCCCTTTGACTTAACCCTTGAAGTCTCACACATTTACTTAAAAGGCACAAAGAAATAGAAGCTACCTTTGAGGAGCAATCCAATAAAATAAAAGTCTGACTTTACCGTTTTACCTGGTACAGACTCTGGGGAACTAAAGGCTAGACAAATTGACAGGCAGTTGGCTAGAGTGTAAAATATTTTTTAAATGAAGCAAAAACAACTTTAGGAGAGCTTTGCTTGTCTAGAATATGCAATTCAGAATTCAGATTTCTAACAAATGTGGCAAATGCCTTTATTTTTTTTAAGATTTTATTTATTTATTTATTTATTTATTTATTTATTTATTTATTTATTTATTTGACAGAGAAAGACACAGCAAGAGAGGGAACACAAGCAGGGGGAGTGGGAGAGAGAGAAGCAGGCTCCCCGCTGAGCAGGGAACCCGGCTCAATCCCAGGACTCTGGTTTCATGACCTGAGCCGAACGCAGACGCTTAAGGACTGAGACACCCAGGCGCCCCTTTAAGTATTTTAGTCACACTGGGCCACTGCTGCTTTATCCCTAAGGGGCACCCAAAACACTTTAATAAATTATTTAATAAATTCTGTTACCATGGGAAAAGATCAAGAGTAGAGACTTTCTTGGTAGGTTTCTGTTTTGGTTTTTTTGTTTTGTTTTGTTTTTTAATTTTATTTTATTATGTTAATCACCATTCATTACATCATTAGTTTTTGATGTAGTGTTCCATGATTCATTGTTTGTGTATAACACCCAGTGCTCCATTCAGTACGTGCCCTCTTTAATACCCATCCCAGGCTAACCCATCCCCCCAGCCCCCTCCCCTCTAGAACCCTCAGTTTGTTTCTCAGAGTCCATAGTCTCTCATGGTTCGTCTCCCCGTCCGATTTCCCCCCTTCATTTTTCCCTTCCTACTATCTTTTTTTTTTTTTTTAACATATATTGTATTATTTGTTTGAGAGGTACAGGTCTATGATTCATCAGTCTTCCACAATTCACAGCACTCACCATAGCACATACCCTCCCCAATGTCTATCACCCAGCCACCCCATCCCTCCCACCCGCCACCACTCTAGCAACCCTCGTTTGTTTCCTGAGATTAAGAGTTCCTCATAGTCCCGCATTGGGCTCCCTGCTCTGCAGGGAGCCTGCTTCTCCCTCTCCATCTGCCTGCTTCTTTGCCTATTTGTGCTCTCTCTCTATCTCTCTGTCAAATAAATAAATAAAATCTTTAAAAAAAAAAAAAAGAATTCCTCATATCAGTGAGGTCATATGATACATGTCTTTCTCTGATTGACTTACTTCGCTCAGCATAACACCTTCCAGTTCTATCCACGTCGTTCCAAATGGCAAGATCTCATTCCTTTTGATTGCTGCATAATATTCCATTGTATATATATACCACCTCTTCTTTATTGATTTCATCTGTTGATGAACATCTTGGCTCTTTCCACAGTTTGGCTATTGTGGACATTGCTGCTGTAAACATCGGGGTGCACGTACCCCTTCGGATCCCTACATTTGTATCTTTGGGGTAAATACCCAGTAGTGCAATTGCTGGATTGTATGGTAGCTCTATTTTCAACTTTTTGAAGAACCTCCATACTGTTTTCCAGAGTGGCTGCACCAGCTTGCATTCCCACCACCAGTGTAGGAGGGTTCCCCTTTCTCTGCATCCGCACTAACATCTGTTGTTTCCTGACTTGTTAATTTTAGCCATTCTGACTGGTGTGAGGTGGTATCTCATTGAGGTTTTGATTTGGATTTCCCTGATGCTGAGCAATGTTGAGCACTTTTTCATGTGTCTGTTGGCCATTTGGATATCTTCTTTGGAAAAATGTGTCTTCATATCTTCTGCCCATTTCTTGATTGGATCATTTGTTCTTTGGGTGCTGAATTTGATAAGTTCTTTATAGATTTTGGATACTAGCCCTTTATCTGATATGTCATTTACAAATATCTTCTCCCATTCTGTCGGTTGTCTTTTGGTTTTGTAGACTGTTTCTTTTGCTGTGCAAAAGCTTTTTATCTTGATGAAGTCCCAATAGGTCATTTTTGCCCTTGCTTCCTTTGCCTTTGGCGATGTTTCTAGGAAGAAGTTGCTACAGCTGAGGTTGAAGAGGTTGCTGCCTGTGTTCTTCTATAAGATTTTGATGGACTCCTGTCTCACATTTAGGCCTTTCAACCATTTTGAGTCTATTTTTGTGTGTGGTGTAAGGAAATGGTCCAGTTTCATTCTTCTGCATGTGGCTGTCTAATTTTCCCAACACCATTTCTTGAAGACTTTTTTCCATTGGACATTCTTTCCTGCTTTGTCGAAGATTACTTGACCATAGAGTTGAGGGTCCATTTCTGGGCTCTCTATTCTGTTCCATTGATCTGTGTGTCTATTTTTGTGCCAGTACCATACTGTCTTGATGATTGCAACTTTGTAATAGATCTTGAAGTTCGGAATTGTGATGCCACCAGCTTTGCTTTTCTTTTTCAACATTCCTCTGGCTATGCAGGGTCTTTTTTGGTTCCATACAAATTTTAGGATTATTTGTTCCATTTCTTTGAAAATAGTTGATGGTATTTTGATGGGGATTATATTAAATGTGTAGATTGCTCTAGGTAGCACTGACATCTTCACAATATTTGTTCTTCCAATCCATGAGCATGGAACCTTTTTCCATTTCATTGTGTCTTCCTCAATTTCTTTCATGAGTATTCTATAGTTTTCTGAGTACAGATCCTTTGCCTCTTTGGTTAGATTTATTCCTAAGTATCTTTTGGTTTTGGGTGCAATTGTAAATGGGATTGACTCCTTAATTTCTCTTCTTTCTGCCTTGTTGGTGTATATAAATGCAACTAATTCCTGTGCATTGATTTTCTATCCTGCCACTTTACTGAATTCCTGTATGAGTTCTAGCAGTTTTGGGGTGGAGTCTTTTGGGTTTTCCACATGAAGTATCATATCATCTGCAAAGTGTGAGAGTTTCACTTCTTTGCCGATTCGGATGCCTTTTATTTCTTTTTGTTGTCTGATTGCTGTGGCTAGGACTTCTAGTACTATGTTGAATAGCAGTGGTGATAGTGGACATCCCTGCCGTGTTCCTGACCTTAGGGGAAAAGCTCTCTATGTTTCCCCACTGAGGATGATATTCGCTGTGAGCTTTTCATAGATGGCTTTTATGATATTGAGGTATGTACCCTCTGTCCCTACACTCTGAAGAGTTTTAATCAAGAAAGGATGCTGTACTTTGTCAAATGCTATTTCTGCATCTATTGAGAGGATCATATGGTTCTTGTTCTTTCTTTCATTAATGTATTGTATCACATTGATTGATTTGTGGATGTTGAACCAATCTTGCAGCCCAGGAATAAATCCCACTTGGTTATGGTGAATAATTATTTTAATGTACTGTTGGATCCTATTGGCTAGTATTTTGGTGAGAATTTTTGCATCCATGTTCGTTAGGGATATTGGTCTGTAGTTCTCCTTTTTGATGGGGTGTTTTTCTGGTTTGGGGATCAAAGTAATGCTGGCCTCATTAAATGAGTTTGGAAGTTTTCCTTCCAATTCTATTCTTTGAAACAGCTCAGAAGAATAGGTATTAAGTCTTTAAACGCTTGGTAAAATTCCCTTGGGAAGCCATCTGGCCCTGGGCTCTTGTTCGTTGGGAGATTTTTGATTACTGCTTCAATTTTCTTAGTGGTTATGGGTCTGTTCAGGTTTTCTATTTCTTCCTGGTTCAGTTTTGGTAGTTTATACGTCTCTAGGAATGCATGCATTTCTTCCAGATTATCTAATTTGCTGGCATATAGTTTCTCATAATATGTTCTTATAATTGTTTGTATTTCTTTGGTGGTGGTTGTGATCTCTCCTTTCATTCATGATTTTATTTATTTGGGTCCTTTCTCTTTTCTTTTTGATAAGTCTGGCCAGGGGTTTATCAGTCTTATGAATTCTTTCAAAGAACCAGCTCCTAGTTTTGTTGATCTGTTCTACTGTTCTTTTGGTTTCTATTTCATTGATTTCTGCTCTGATCTTTACTATTTCTCTTCTCCTGCTGGGTTTAGGCTTTATTTGCTGTTCTTTCTCGAGCTCCTTTAGGTGTAGGGTTAGGTTGTTATTTGAGACCTTTCTTGTTTCTTGAGAAAGGCTTGTATTGTTATATACTTTCCTCTCAGGACCACCTTTGCTGCATCCCAAAGATTTTGAACAGTTGTATTGTCATTTTCATTGGTTTCCATGAATTTTTTTAATTCTTCTTTAATTTCCTGGTTGACCCATTCATTCTTTTGTAGGATGCTCTTTAGCCTCCATGTATTTGAGCTCTTATCGACTTTCCTCTTGTGACTGAGCTCTAGTTTCAAAGCATTGTGGTCCGAAAATATGCAGGGAATGATCCCAGGCTTTTGGTACCGGTTGAGACCTGATTTGTGACTAGGATGTGATCTATTCTGGAGTATGTTCCATGGGACTAGAGAAGAATGTGTATTCTTCTCTATTTGGTCCAGTGTGTCATTTAAAGTCTGTATTTCCTTGTTCATCTTTTGCTTAGATGATCTGTCCATTTCAGTGAGGGGGGTGTTAAAGTCCCCTACTATTATTTTTTTCTCTTTTTTTTTAATTTTATTTATTTATTTTTAAAGATTTTATTTATTTGACAGAGAGAGACACAGCAAGAGAGGGAACCAAGCAGGGGGAGTGGGAGAGAGAGAGGCAGGCTTCCCACAGAGCAGGGAGCCTGATGAGGGGCTCGATCCCAGGACCCTGGGATCATGACCTGAGCCGAAGGCAGATGCTTAACAACTGAGCCACCCAGGCGCCCCAAGTCCCCTACTATTATTGTATTGTTATCGATGCGTTTCTTTGATATTGTTATTAATTGGCTTATATAATTGGCTGATCCCATGTTAGGGGAATAGATATTTACAATTGTTAGATCTTCTTGTTGGATAGACCCTTTAAGTAGGATATTGTGTCCTTCCTTATCTCTTGTTATAGTGTTTGGTTTAAAATCTAATTTGTCTGATAAAAGGATTGCCACCCCAGCTTTCTTTTGATGTCCATTAGCATGGTAAATGGTTTTCCACCCCCTCACTTTCAATCTGGAGGTGTCTTTGGGTCTAAAATGAGTCTCTTGCAGACAGCATATCAATGGATCTTGTTTTTTTATCCAATCTGATCCCCTGTCACTTTTGATTGGGGCATTTAGCCCATTTACATTCAGGGTAACTATTGAAAGATATTAATTTAGTGCCATTGTATTGCTTGTGATGTGACTGTTCTGTCTATTGTCTGTGTTCTTTCTGGTCTATGTTACTTTTAGGCTCTCTCTTTGCTTAGAGGACCCCTTTCAATATTTCCTGTAGGGCTGGTTTTGTGTTTGCAAATTCCTTTAGTTTTTGTTTGTCCTGGAAGCTTTTTATCTCTCCTTCTATTTTCAGTGACAGCCTGGCTGGATATAGTATTCTTAGCTGCATATTTTTCTCATTTAGTGCTCTGAATATATCATGCCAGTCCTTTCTAGCCTGCCAGGTCTCTGTGGATAGGTCTGTTGCCAATCTAATGTTTCTACCATTGTAGGTTACAGACATCTTGTCCCAAGCTGCTTTTAGGATTTTCTCTTTGTCTCTGAGACTTGTAAGTTTTACTGTTAAATGTCAGGGTGTTCACCTCTTTTTATTGATTTTGAGGGGGGTTCTTTGTGCCTCCTGGATTTTGATTTCTGTTTCCTTCCCCAAATTAGGGAAGTTCTCTGCTATAATTTGCTCCAATATACCCTTCTGCCCCTCTCTCTCTTTCTTCTTCTTCTGGGATCCCAATTATTCTAATATTGTTTCGTCTTATGGTATCACTTCTCTCTCAAATTCTGCCCTCATGATCCATTAGTTGTTTATCTCTCTTTTTCTCAGCTTCTTTATTCTCCATCATTTGGTCTTATATATAACTAATTCTCTCTTCTGCCTCATTTATCCTAGCAGTTAGAGCCTCCATTTTTTATTGCACCTCATTAATAGCCTTTTTGATTTCGACTTGGTTAGATTTTAGTTCTTTTATTTCTCCAGAAAGGGTTTCTCTAGTAACTTCCATGCTTTTTTTAAGCCCAGCTGGTATCTTTATAATTGTCATTCTGAACTCTAGTTCCGACATCTTACTAAGGTCCGTATTGATTAGGTCCCTGGCAGTCAGTACTGCCTCTTGTTCTTTTTTTTGAGGTGATTTTTTCCATCTTGTCATTTTAAAGATTTTTTTTTATTTGTTTAACACAGAGAGAGAGAGAGCACAAGTAGGCAGAGCAGCAGACAGAGGGAGAAGGAGAAGCAGGCTCTCCACCTAGCAGGGAGCCCAATGCGGGGCTCGATCCCAGGACCCTGGGATCATGACCTGAGCCGAAGGCAGCCACTTAACGACTGAGCCACCCAGGCGCCCCTCGTCTTGTCATTTTATCCAGAGGAGAATAGATGAATGAGAGAACAAAATGCTAACAGGGTAACAACGACCCCAGAAAAATATACACTAAACAAATCAGAAGAGATCTGAAACCGGGGGGAAAGAAAGGGAAAGAAAAAAGGAAGAAAAAAAAGAGAATATGATCAAATATGATCAGGCTGGAGAATAGATCAGTGCGGCATACTAGATTTTGGGCGTATTTTGGTCTTTTAGAAGAAACTGCCTCCCAAAATTTTAAAGAAGGAAAAGCTTATATATTTACAAAAATATGTATTAATATGATGAAGGGATGGAGTATGACTGTGAAGATGAAAATTATAAAAGATTTTATAAAAGGAATTGATAAGATAAGAAGTTGGTTGAAAAAGGAAAGAAGAGAAATTTAAAAAAAAAGGGGGAGAGAATGTGATCAGGCAGGAGAGTAGAACAAAGCCGTACACTAGAGATTTAGGGTATATTTTGGTCTGTTAGAAGAAACTGTATCCCAAAATTTTAAAGAGAGAACAACTTATATATATACCAAAAATAAGGTTAACTACTGTGAAGGGATAGAATATGACTCTAAAAATGAAAAATAAAGAAGATTTTTTAAAAAGGGATTGATAAGATGTTGGTTGAAAAAGGGAAAAAGAAAAAGCTGGACTGTGACCTAAAAAAAAATAAAAGAGAGAGAGAGAAAGGGAAAAAGAAAAAAAAAGAAAATTAAAAAAATTAACTTTGAAAGACTAAAGAATCATGGGAAAAAAGCCATGAATTATATGTGCAGTATTCCCCTAGCACTTTTCTAATTTTCATCTTCACAGTCATATTCCATCCCTTCATTGTATTTACCCTTATTTTTGTAAATGTGGTCCTGAGACCACACTGTCCCACGAGGGTTCCACCCCCCCCCTTAGCCACTGGAGTGATATGTCCCTCAGCGGCGCCGACTTCTAAAAGTTCCAATTTTGTGCTCCGGGGCTCTATCACTTGCCGGTAGCCACTGACTGAAGCCCCCTCCCCCGCCGTCTATCCTCCCAAATATCGCCTTGGATTCACTTCTCCACACGTCCTACCTTCCAGAAAGTGGTCGCTTTTCTGTTCAGAGAGTTGCTGCTATTCTTTTCATCGATTTCCTGTTGAGTTCGTAGGTGTTCAGAATGGTTTGATCCCTATCCAGCTCAGTTCCTGGGACCAGACAAAATTTAGGTCTCCTACTCCTCTGCCATCTTGCTCCTCCTCCCTCAGTAGGTTTCTGTTTAAGAGAAAATATGGTAAGGGCTTTTTAGAAATGCGTATTTATTAAAGAGCCTTTTTCCTTCAATAGTTTTGCACTTTATAACCCCACTGACTTGCATAATTCACTAACATTGCTGGTGATTATTTGAATGCTTTCTCACGCTGATGCTTCATTGCTGGCTTTCTTAATGGATGTTGTTGTTTTCTTTTTTTCATTTTATGTAGGCACCTTGGCGTGTGCACACTATATATGGATATAAAACATAAAATTTTTTTTTTTAAACATAAAATTTTTATACATAGCCTAACATTAGCCATTTAGTGTCACACATTGATTTGTGTGAGTGTTGCCACTGGAGCACTCAGCTTCTTTTATGGCATTATGGGAAATATTCCCAGGGAAGAGATAATTTCCCATCAAGTTTTAGATTAGTTGCCAATACTCTTAGATTTTTTTTTGTAAGTGATAATGCAATTACCTCTTCATTGGAAATACAGATTTTTAATCTTTTGATGTTTCAGTTCTGCTTATTGAGCTAATTAGTAGTTTCATGCAACTGTAACGTGATTATTGTACTGATCCCTAAATTATCCCAACTGTTCACAGTAAAAGTCTGATATCCTCTCCCTTTCCTTTAAGGCATTTATTTACATTTTCCCCCCAAATGACACTTTGTATGAATCGGATATATTATTAGCCTTCCATTGGACATTAAGAACATTTTAATCTATTTTTAATTCCTTGGATGTGAAGAAAAGCATACAATACATTCATATGTTTTCATGTTTTAGATAGCAGTCAAGTGATTCTACATTCACGTGGGAAATATTAGCCTGGTATGAAATCATAGCTGCAAGGTGGCTTAAGAGACAGAGAGCATACTGCACTTCTCCCACAGGTTGAGCTTCTTTGTCATTCGAAAGAACTTCAAGGCTAGCCAGCATTTTTTATTTTTGAGGCACCTTCGATCATTCTCTTTTCAGAATTGAAAACAGAATCAGTCCCTGCTTTCAGCTCATTTGTTCTTGGAAACCACACCAGGATGTAGGTTGTCTTTTTTCTCCTATGTTATAATTAGAAGATATCTTCTTTACTAAGGACTTAGTGTCAGATCACAGTTACAAATAATAGTGCATCATCATCAAAGAATAGGTGTAACTCTAAAATCCCATATGCAATTTAAAAAGAAAAATTAGGTCCACGTCAAAACTGGAGACCATTGTCATCTTATAGACTAGGAAGACAGGACACAAAGTTTTTACCTAGACATCCTATACTTCTACTCATATACTTAAGGGGCATAGGAAGGAAATTACCGAAACACTGTGTTGTTTTTTTATCCAGCTTCTTTTCGGAGGTAAACAAGGTTTTTCCTATAAATTGAATTCTCTGAACCATTCTCTGTAAGTCACTTAGCTGATTTTTAATGGAGATTTTTTTTTAAAGAACAGCTTCAACTTCTTTTCATTTTATTGAAATATAGACTTTATAATAATGAAAAAGGGATATGATCCAAAACAATATATCTTTTGTATATTTTTATTTCAGGAAAATCCTGAATTTGATTTACATTTTGAAAAAGTATATAAATGGGTTGCCAGCAGCACCGCTGAAAAGAATGCATTTATTTCATGCATTTGGAAATTGAATCAGCGATATCTCCGAAAGAAAATTGATTTTGTCAATGTTAGCTCACAGCTCTTGGAAGGTAAAGTTAAATAGAAATGCTTATGTAAAATCAAGTATATCTAAAAGTGAATATATAATTTGACGTTACTCAAAATGATTAGTACACTGATTTACCTTATATTGCAAAGGAGTTGAAAAATAATTTTTCTTATTGCGGAGTGATACTTGTTCATTATAGAAATTGATACATTAAACTAAATAAATAAAAATCACTTATAAACTTAATCCTCAGAGATAACTGCTGTTAATGTTTTGTTAGTCTTCCAATCTTTTTTCTATGCATATTTAAATACTTTCTTAAAATAAATTCACATTCTGTTTTCTAACATACTTTTTCTTATAATGAACATTTTTCATGTTATTAAATATTTACCCCAACATTTTTTCTAGTGGTACCATAATATTCCATTATATGAATATACCTTAATTTATTTAACTAATCATTTATTTTAAAATTTCCAATCTTTGCTTATTTTAAATAATTTTGACATGAATATCCTTGTAGTTGTATTTTTGTGCAGAGTATAGGTACAGTGGTTAAAAATATAACTCAAGTCAGACTGCTTGGGTTCAAATCCTGGCTTTGTTGCTTACCAGTATGTGACCTTGGACTATTCTATGTTTCAGTTTTCTTTATCTCAGAAATAGAGATAATTAGTAGTATCCACTCCATAGGGTTGTTGTGAGGATTAAATTACTTAATATATGGAAGTGATGAGATCAATGCCAGATATATAGTAAGTACTCAATAAATATTAGCTCTTATTATATTATCAGGATAAAATCCTTAGATAGAAAGTTAAATAGGGTTTTTTTGGTCCGTATATCTTCAGGGATGTTACTGTGGATTATTTTGTGTTATAAGATGAAAACTACTGTTATTTATTAAAAATGTACAATGAGATTTTATTCTTTAAAAATTTCTTTCATAAAGACATAAACACTGTAAGAAAATGGTTCTGTATGCCTTGTGGATACAATTTGTGTTGTATTCTTTATCTCAAAGAAAGCAGTTGAAATAACAGCTAGTATGCAGATGAATAGAGTTGTTGCTCCTCTTATTAATAAAAAAAGTTTTATTCCAAATAATATATATTAGAAAGAAAACTTAGATTTGTCCTAAGTTGTATATTAGCATTTTAAAATAGGAGCTTCATTCTATTCCGTTAAACTGGAAATAGCCAATATTCAACCATTTTGACCTATAAAAATGGCCATTTCAGATACTTCAGACTATTCATTTACTTAGCCAATTACCTCTGTCCTTTTTCTATTCTGTTTTACTTACTCCTTTTCTGTTTGCCTGTGGATATTTCCCTGAAATATAGTATTCCTTCCTAACACTTAGTAATCAGTAAGCCCATTATTGGTTTCAGGTTTGATGCTTGAAACCAGCAGAGGCAAGTCACATCTGTCAGGCCCTGTGCTACTCCCCCCAGTGGAGCCCTGGAGTAGCCCTCGGGGTTGACATCTCACCAACGTTAGACCCCAGTGTCTTGGCAATTGAGTATGTTAAGGGAATGACCTTCAAGAAATTGATGGTAATTTTTCATGCCTTGAATAGTGGTTTAATTTGTTTTGAACGGCTCTTATTTTATTTTACTTATTTATTTTTTTTACCATTTCGGGGTTGAACATTTTGATGAGGGAATGATTGCTATTCTGTTTTTAAATATTGTGTATCTCCAGATGTTACTCGTTGCCTATGGTGTGTTTTAAACCAATATATTTCATTGAGCCAACAGTATGGGAAAATACATACCCTACCTGGTTTCCCTCATTAAGAAATTTTACCCTAATCAATGAGAAGAATATTGCTGTTTTTAGAATGCCTAGCTTAAAAAAAAAAAAAATTTAATTTTATAAGGCCTAAAGCAATGTGTAGACATTTTCATGTTTATAAAAGTTACCCCTAATTCAGATCAATTTTAGGAATACTGTGAAGATCCTTAAGGATCTCACTGTGAAAATCATTTTCCATAAATCAGTAACTGTTGTTTTGGTTTAGTGGAGTCCAGAGAATAGTTTTCTTAATATCTGCAAATTTGTTTAAATGTTTTAATGGATTTTGAAATCATAGCCGTTGATTCCCATTTAAAAAAACAATAAATGTGTCTAAGCTTTGGGTGATGTTAGAAAACAAATAAGAAATTATCCTTTTAAGAGATAAGTAATCATCCCAGTAAGACTTCACTGTGAATGCTAACAGTGGCAACTTTAGTGGTTTTTATCGGTGACAACTGAGTATTTATGCTAGTAAGTGGGGTTTCTCAGCAGAAGGCTTTTAAGATTTTTAAAGGAGGATTTTGTTAGCAGTTGAAGTAGAGTCAAGTTTTTGTTTGGCTTTTTCTTTTTCATTCTTATAACCAGATTTTAAAAAAGAAATCTTTGACTTAAATCCTTAAAAGCCAGCTTGAACAGATAACTCATGTGTTCTTTTTAAATGGTTTCAATCTCTTCCTTTCTAACAGTGTTTTATGACTAATCTATTGTGAGGGAATGTCTGGGTAAAGTTTTGGGGCCTTGAGTGAAAATAACTAGACTAAATGCATGAGTCACAGCTGACCTAAAAATAATTCTCAGGAAGTGATCTATTTCCCAGTTTTCTCCAAGGACTAGTCAGTGTTGTCTCTTAAAAGAAAGAAAAAATAGAAAGATAAATGTATTTTTAGTCATTGTCAGAAAAAGAATAAGAGAATTAACTCTGGAAATTTAGTTTCTGTGGATCTTTCCACTTTGTACTTGATTTGGACGTTGTCTTTTAAACTTTGATGTACCAGAAGTTCAAATGAAATATGGGTAGTATTTTAAAATTTTAAACCTGTATACTTTTCTACCCAGCTAATATTCTTTGCTTACTTTCCTCTGCTTTTTTCATACTTTTTACTCTCCAGAACTGCCTAAAGTTACAGAAGGTGCGTAACACCTTTTCTTTTTATTCTATTCCATATATTTTTTATTACTTGCCATTGTTATGTATTGTTGGTTGCATATTTTATGAAATTGTGCATAGGGACAAGTTTATTACCACAAAATCCATATAGTAATAAAATTAACGAAAGGATTCATTATTGACTTCCAAAGGACTGTTTCATGGAAGAGAAAATACTTCTGATGCAGTTATGGTCGTTTAAAATATTTATTTATTTTAAATAAACTGCTTGTGTAAGGAGCTGTACAGAATGATTTGGGCAGTCCCTGCCCCCTAGTGGCTAATAAACTGTCAGATGTGAGCTAAAATGGACTCGTTCAAAGGCCAGGGAGCTAGGTGATACCTGTCTAAAGAACTATTTATATACTGTAATCTGTAATTGCCTGTACCAAAAGTTTTATTCCCCTCCTTTTTTTTTTCTGGGACATTATCTAAATCTGCCTAATTATCATTCTTAAGAGTAAATCATTTATTACTTTGAGTTAGTTGTTTTTTTCCCTAGAACAAATTAACGTATGTCAAGTCATGCTGAATGTAAGTATTTCATTTGTATACAAAATAATGAATATTTAAAGTTCCAGAGGTGGTGATTTAAATCGTGTCCCATTAAGTTTATGAAAATCAATAACTTTATTTAGAGTTTTAGTTAGGGGGTAAAAAAAATTTTTTTTTCACTTTACCTCTCCTAACCTCAAGCTTTATATAAAATCCCACAAACTAAATGTATTTTCTCAAAAAATTGAACTGAAACGTTTATCCAGAAGACACCTTACATTTGACCTCTTGGTCTTTTGTTAAGAAGCATGAAGACTAGTTAAATTTTTGTAATTTCAAACGTCCATGCTATTGTTGCTCTTCTTACTGTGTAGACTTGTTGAGAAAACTTTTATACCTGATCTTTAGAAATTTTATTAATGCATGTGAAATTGTTTTAAACAAAGAAATGGAAAATCCATTTAATATTTTTAATACCCAAAATAAATTGTGAATACATTTTTCATTTCAACTAAAAGTTATTTGGAAAAAAAAAACATAACAAGGACAAAAAAGAACAGAAGAAAAATGTTACCTGGGGAAAAAAAGGAAAGCAAATTATTTTTTATGTGCCCTAAATTCATAGTCATTGTTTTGTTAGAGCAAAAACCACATCAGATAGGAAAAAAAGATTAGGCTTGTTTCCACATGTTTTGTTTCTGGTTTTGCATTTGTTTTTGTAGTTTAATTATGTTTTGGGAAATTGTTCTAAAGCCTATTTTAACACTTAAAAGTGAGCGAATTAGACTGCATGCTTTGTATTTGTTATAATAAATGTTACAGTAAACATATTAACATGCATTTTTTCATAAAAATAAGGTTTTTTTTTTAATATTCTGAATCACCCTTTCCTATTTTTCAGCCACTAAATGTGACCTGTGCTTATAAATGACTATAAGTACCGTGTTATTGTCTTCCTACTTTTTTACTACTTTATTTTTAATTTTTACCCTCTTTAAGAGTCTGTTCCAAGTGGAGAAAATCAGAGTGTGACAGGAGGTGATGAAGAAGTAGTAGATGTATACCAAGAGTTAAATGCAAGAGAAGAGCAGGATATTGAAATAATGATGGAAGGCTGTGAATGTGCAATCTCTAATGCTGAGGCCTTTGCAGAAAGGTTGTCCAGAGAGCTGCAGGTGCTGGATGGGGTAAGACCTTTTTATAATCTGTAAATGAATGATGTGTAGTGGATTGAGAAGACCGGTGATGTTCAGATTTTACTGCCTCAGCACCTAAGCCTTTATAGTGTGATTATTGCCGTCTCTCTCTGTAAGCACATTACCAGATGCTTATCTTTCACTGCTCTTGTTCAAAAGACAGAACCATTCCTGTTAATCAGGCCAGTGAAGGCAGTTGGGTGAGGTTGGGGATTTGGGGAGGTTCTTGACACAAAGCGATGGAAGTAAAAAGTAGCCGACCAGAAACCAACTTGGGGTTGCTTTCCCCCAGCCTCTGAAACATCACAGAATAATTCAGTGCAAAAGAATAGCATTTTTATGGTTCAAAAAAAAAAAAAATGGGTACAAATCAGAAATAGAAAAATTAGTTTGAAATAAGTGAATCATTTACTCAAATGGAGCAGAGTAAGGATAGTGAAAACAAGGAGCCAGGGGAAAAGGATGTTTGGCTCCCCTCCTCAAATGTTTTGGGATAGCTCTTTTTAATTTGTATGCACAGTTTCTGAGTCTACAAACTAAATGCACATCTTTAGAAAGTAAAAAGCTAAAAGACATAACTAAAAATAACACCACTAATGTGAGAAAAATCTAGAACAAGAACGTGTGTTTTTTTGTTTTGTTTAAACAAAGCAAGCATTTAAGAAAAACCCTCAGAGAATGAGGAATATTTTAAAGACAAAGAATTTTGACATTTTGTACATGAAAGGTACAGAATTTATGAGGTTGACTTCAGGCCCAGAGATTACACAAATAGTCCAAGTTTACAAGTTTATAAAACTCACTGGAAGCTAAGCCTAGAAGAAACTTCAAGTTGTTTAAGTGGAAATTGTCCTGGACAAGGTCGAGCCCCAGGTCTGCTACTTGAGAGATCTATTCAGTGGCCCAGAGGCCTGCTGACTCTTATGGTTGGGCTGCACTTACAGTTGACTTATTATGAATAGCATATAAAATAATGTGTGAAATTATAGCATCAACTGTCCAATGAAATTCTTTTCATTCCTGGTCTGGTCCAAGTTTTTTCCTCATACCCTGTTACCTGCCTTCTTAGTGTGGCTTAGTGGTTTATATTTTCTTTTCTAATGGATATTGCATGTATGTTACAAGTTATCACCTTGCTTCCCAGTTTTATGTTGGATTTGACAGCTTCCATATTTCAGGAAATTTAGAATCAATAGTCAGAGTCACTTAGAAAATGATAAGGGGATGATGGTTTGTTCCTGCTTTGCCTGGAAAAAAACATACAGTAGTTGCAAATGAAAGAGAAAAGAAAGAAGACAATAGAAGGAGCTATCTTATGGATATATAGTCTGTGGCCATGTGGTCTTATGGTCGTGGCTCTTCCACATCATGTAAGTACCAATTGTACTACAGTTATAAATTAGTTCAGTGTATCTTTCAAACACTGATATACCACTGCTACCCTCTTGACTAAGGTATTACACCGGTGGTTATACTTTTTTTAGCATTTTACAACAATGTTAAGAAGTACAGGAAATTTTTATAGCTGGTAGAATTGGAAGTGTCAGAAATGGGAGTATATCAGGGTGCCTGGGTGGCTCAGATGGTTAAGCATCTGCCTTTCGGCTCGGGTCATGGTCCCAGGGTCCTGGAATCGAGCCCCACATCGGGCTCCCTGCTTGGTGGGGAGCCTGCTTCTCCCTATTCCTCTACTGTTCCCCCTGCTTGTGTACTCTTGCTCTCTCTGTCGAATAAATAAATAAATTCTTTAAAAAAAAAAGAAATGGGAGTATATCAACACTGATGATACATTGTGGGACAGAACCCTACTTGTACAGTCTGAGAAAATATAAAATACTGAGGCATGGTCCCTAACCTTGATAGGGAGGCAAGTGTATCTTCTTGAAATACTGTGTAAAAACAGAACATAAACATAAAGTGATAAACTGAAATAAATGTTTAGATGCATACCAATCTTTGTTATTCAGGTATCAAAGGGATTTAGCAATATTTCATCTTACGCTTCTTTTATACATTTAAATAATATGAAGAGTTACTTTTGTTTTTCACTTTGTAGGCCAACATCCAATCAATCATGGCCTCTGAAAAGCAAGTGAACATCCTGATGAAGTTGTTGGATGAGGCTCTAAAGGAGGTAGATCAGATTGAGTTGAAACTGAGCAGTTATGAGGAAATGCTCCAAAGTGTAAAAGAACAAATGGATCAGATCTCTGAAAGCAACCACCTAATTCATCTTAGTAACACTAATAATGTAAAACTCCTGTCTGAAATAGAGTTTCTTGTGGTAAGTATGTTGATAAATTGCTACCACCAACAAAAACAAAACAAAACAAAATATAATATATAAAACCCATTTGTAAACATTTTCTAAATTCCTTCTGAGAGTAAGATTTAAAATAATTCTAGGGCGCCTGGGTGGCTCAGTTGGTTAAGCGACTGCCTTCGGCTCAGGTCATGATCCTGGAGTCCCGGGATCGAGTCCTGCATCGGGCTCCCTGCTCAGCAGGGAGTCTGCTTCTCCCTCTGACCCTCCTCCCTCTCATGCTCTCTGTGTCTCATTCTCTCGCTCAAATAAATAAATAAAATCTTTAAAAATAAATAAATAAATAAATAAATAAAATAATTCCAAAGACCTTATGATAGTATTGAGTAGCATCTTACCTGTAAATTTCCCAAAATTACATGTGCAAATGGTGTATTTATATATATTCCAGAACCACATGGACCTGGCCAAAGGTCACATAAAGGCCCTTCAGGAGGGAGATCTTGCTTCTTCTAGAGGCATCGAGGCCTGCACCAATGCCGCTGATGCCCTTCTGCAGTGCATGAATGTAGCTCTCCGTCCAGGTATGTTCATTAGAAATGATAAAATCTGACCAAGAATCTGAGACTAAACCTGTAACTTGGTATAAAGCTTTTAACAAGAAATACATGGGGCAAGTGGTTTAGGGTGACTGTAGTATTAGCTCCTCAAACCAGTTTCATTTCTTTCCAAACGTGTTTCTGTTGGCACTAAGAACTTTTTCATTTTAGTTCCTGTGATTGATCTTCAGTGACTCTAGTTAACACCATGATTTTTCTCTAGTACAGTCTACAGAACCTAGCACAGAGTTGATGCTTTGATTAGACCAGAGAGCATGAGGAGGTTTTGTTAGGCAAGTGGTTCCAAAACTTGAGTTTGCTCAGAATCATGGAGATGGTTCCCAGATCATGCTGAGGCAGGACCACACTTGGAGAACCACTGTACTACACTGTTTTCTCCTCTTGCTTACCTTTCTTTTATAAAGCAGATGAATAAACCAATAAAATTTTGGGGTCTTCAAAACAGAAATGTGGATACTGTTATAAATGTATTCATTGAAGATCAGAGAAATCTCTTTACCTGTTAAATCAGTCAGGAACTGTTCTGGTTTCAGGCCATGACATGCTCCTGGCAGTCAGACAGCAACAGCAGCGTTTCAGTGATTTGCGAGAGCAGTTTGCCCGGAGACTGGCCAGTCACCTCAACAACGTTTTTGTTCAACAGGTAATTTTATTTCAGTAATAAAACTGGCATGTTTCTGTAGCTTTTTGATATATATGTTTCCACAAAAATTGTAATGTGTTTATTTGGGATCACATTCTTTCACATGTTTATTCAATTTTGAGATCTTTAAATAAGATTTTTAAGTATTTGCTCATAGGTGTATGTTGGGCCTCAACTGTCTCCTTAGGTAGACAGTCTAGTTCCTTCTAGCTAAAACTCTCTGATTATAGAAATCAAATAAATAACTATGCTTACTTATTACATATACCATTTATAAGTTCTTATTTATAAAAGTGAGTCCAAACTTGTTACGTTTGCTGCTTAGCCTATTTTATTTTTCAGTATTTTGAGGTGAGAACCAGGACTTGACTCAAGTGTTTTAAATGTTTCATTGGCTGTATATATTTTTATATATGAGAAAAATGACTATGGCTGAGTTACAAATTCCATTTGATTTAATTTTATATAAACCCTTTGTCTACATTTTTATATGGAAAAGGAGGTTATAATTAACGTTGTGGCAATAATAATATTAACAATATTAAGAGTACCTTTGAGGGATTTGAATAGAAGACATTTTAATCTGGCATAATAGATCAGGTTTCTTACGTTTTTCATCTCTTATTAAGGTTATTGGACAAAAAAAAATTGAGAGAAATTTTGTTCAAGAAATGCTGTCTGAAACATTAGATTCTTATCTTGTTTTCACTTTGCAGTATTCTAAAACAATTGTATTTACTATATTTTATTTCTGATTAGTTTACTCAGGCCCTCCTTCAACTCTATAACAGGTCCTACTTTCTTTCGGTGCCTGTGAGTACATCAGATTTGGCTCAAGCTTTTCTCTTTTTTTTTTTTCCCTATAAAGTTTGCTAAACTTAACAGCAGCAGAATCTTAAAAGATTATAACTTTACTGACCTAAGCTGCCTGTTAACCATATTTATAGCAGTTTTTTAATGTCCCATAGCAGAACGTTTATTTTGGCCAGAAAGGCATTTCATCTCCTTCTGCTTGCCTCTTTTCCTGTTATTCTTTCACTCACTCACTCCTTCATTTATTTAGAAACCTTTTACCAGGTGATTGGGATACATACCAGACATTTACTTGGGTATATAGGTGAGAGGCTGATCCTGTCCTCAAGTGGCTCACAGTCTAGGGGAGGGAGGGAGATACACTTAGGAAGGGTAAATATTATTGTAGCGGTCACACCTGTGAGCATAAAGGAAGCCCATCTAGCTAAGGGTGCAAGGGAGACATTGGGGAAGACTCTCTTAATGTTTCACTTGACCTGAAAAGTATCAATAAAAAAGTAAATCTAGAAGTCACACAGGAAATAATCAAATTTTTTTTTGCATTAGTATTTTAATATTTATTTCTTCCCAATTCCATAGTTTTTAAAAATGACATTGTTGATAGTGATGTTACCCACATTTGTAGAGGGCATTGGGAATGTTGGAATGTTGGAATGTTGGAATGTTACTGTAGGTAAACAGCAGTCCTTTCTGCACCCTTCATTGTTTGTTGTAACATGCAGTTAATTTATGATTTTGCTTCCTTGCCTTTTAAACTAATGGCTTTGTTTACTATGAATGCTTCCAGTTCTGAAAATCTAATATGTATTGTTACATGTGAGTGATGCATGTTGAAAAACCAGAATGTTGCAACAACCTAGGATATGCTGAAGAAAGTGGAAGAGGGTGTCCCAAGTACAGAAAAGAGATTTTTCTGTGTGTTGAATTCAGTGCATCAGGTCACCTGGCGAAAGAGTTGGGAAACATGGGTATTTTCTATTCCCAGTTGTGGAACAAATGAGCTGGGAAAAGTTGATTACCATATTATAGTATATCTCTGTCAATCGGCAGATTTTCATTGTGTGCCTCTTAAATACTTGTTTCCATATGTAAGAATAAGAAATGGCTTCTACACTCCAGATGCTTCTAAGAGGGCATTAAGACTAATGTGCTTAAAGCTCTACAGCAATGCATATATGAAACTGTTAATTGTATGACTACATATACATAGTTTATATATGTATGTACAAGTGCTAAAAAGTTTTAATCAAAAGTAAGTTTACTGAGAATTTAGGTAGTCAAGTATGGCATCATGGATAAAATAAGACTTGAACAGAGTCTGCAATGCAGTTTTTGGCAAATGTATGTATATTCGACTTATGTAACTACTGTATAGAAGAATACAGTGGAAATAATCTGTTGATCACAACATAACAGTAATTTAAGAGCACTGATTCCCAGTCTTTTTAAAATTCATACATCAGTAAAATTAAAAGAAATAAAATTTGGAGACTTACTAAGTCACCAATTTTTTATTTTACCAAATAAAAACTTTAAAAAAGAAATCCTGCCATCTACTTTCACTATCTTTTTGTCTTGGCACTAAACGAAAAGAATATAACTTCAGATTTCCAGATTAAATACATTTCCCTTTATGAGAAACTCTCTGCCATCATTTTATTTGTTTCTTAGTGCCATAGGCCAGTAAAAAACATCTTCGCATTTGGGAATCACTGATCCAGAGCATGCTATGATACAGCTTTCATATTAGTACTTCCACATAGCTATATTACTTTAATAAAACCTGAAATGCATTTTTTTAATATTCACTTCTTACTATATATACATATAATAGAGTAATATTTTTAACAATTGACTAGATTCTTTTGACTCTTCTAGGTCTTCTTACACACTCAGCTTCCATTGAAATTATAGACTCTTACCTATAATTTTTACACTTACAAGGGATTTATATATCTAAGAAGATATTCAACTAGAGAATCAGGTCAGTTACACTAATTAGGATTCTGATATCAAAAACACGCAGCCAAATTAAGGCTAACGAAATTGAGGAAATACTTGCATAAAATGTATGTATTTAAAAAACTATTTTGGGGGCGCCTGGGTGGCTCAGTTGGTTAAGCGACTGCCTTCGGCTCAGGTCATGATCCTGGAGTCCCTGGATCGAGTCCCACATCGGGCTCCCTGCTCGGCAGGGAGCCTGCTTCTGCCTCTGACCCTCCCCCCTCTCATGTGCTCTCTCTCTCTCATTCTCTCTGTCTCAAATAAATAAATAAAATCTTTAAAAAAAAAAAAAACCCTATTTTGGTTGTCTTTTGAAAGATTCGGTTTGAAAGGATAACTCTTTTCTGCCTTTTTTGTCCCCCTTGGGTTCTTCAGAGACCTCATAATTCTGTACATTTTCTTTTGCAATATGATGAGAACTGATTATCCACTGAACTAAAAGTACAACTGGGAAAAACTGAAATTGTGGGGGGTTTGCTATATGCTTAAGCTTGGGAATTTTTCTTTCAATGTATTTTTATAGAAACATCCTATAGTAAAATAAAGCCTGTAAAATATACCACCAGTGTTCAGTTCATTTCACAAAAATTGTTTCCTTAAGCATGTTTCACCATTTCCTAAACATAGGTTAATGATCTGTAGTTAAAAAGCTTAGAAAGAGTTAGGATTATTTAAGATCAGTTTTTGTGATGTTTGTTGGAACTGTGTTCAGACTTTCTTTTTTCTTTAAGAAAACAAAAATAAACATGCCACTACACAGAAAGAAAGAGTTCCCAAATCTTGAGAATTTATTCAGCATTTGAAATGAGTGTATCATTTCTGTTTGAAAATCAGTTACAGTGGTTAAGAGTACGGCGGCGGAGCCAAACTTCCTGGATTCAAAACCCTGACTCTGCTACCTCCTAGCTGGGTGACCTTTAGCAAGTTAATTAACCTCCTTGTGCCACAAATCCTAGTAATATATACGCTAATGAAAATTTATAATGTACTAAGTTTGTAGAAAATGTGTCTGTCTTAGATTAGCTGAACACAGAGCTCGGCAGGGGGCTCAGTCCCACGACTGCAAGATCATGACCCCAGCTAAAAGCAAGAGTCAGACCCTTAACCGACTGAGCCACGCAGGCACCCAAGTTTTGCTATTTTTTAAATGAGGAGCAAAGTACTTTACAAGGTTATTGTGAACATTAGAACTTATATATATAGAAAGAGCAAGAGAGCACACCCAACATGACAAAAGGCATTCAATAAATTGTTATTGTTACTAATTTATTATTATTTATAATAAGAAACTTTATTTTTTAATTTAAATTCCATTTAATTAGCATATAGTATATTATTAGCTTTAGAGGTAGAATTTAGTGATTCATCAGTTGCATACAACACCCTGTGCTCATTCCATCAAGTGCCCTCCTTAATGCCTATCACCCAGTTACTGCATTCCCCCACTCTCAGTTGTTTCCTATAGTTAAGATATAATAAGAAACTTTAAGCAATGTCTTAATTTTTTTAATATATAAAGAATAAAGTTGTGTGCACATGAGAATTCTAGAAGTGACCGTAACTTATATTAGTGATTGAATTAAACAGTTTAAATAATGTAATTTTCCTATTTCCTATAGTTATTTTAGAACAGTTTCTCTAAAATTAAATCTTCTGTTAGCACTAATCACATTTAATCTATCTTGATAGTAATGGTTTGAAGATCATGATGTTCTTCATATTAGAAGGCAATTCTTCAGGTGATGGTGATCTTAAAATGCTGTTTGCAAAAGAAAGCTTTGAATAGTAACATGTGAAAGAGCTTTATAAATCGTAAAATCCTCTACAAACAATAATTAGTTCTTCCATTTTTAGGGGAGAAGGTTTTTAATTGAAGAACTTTCCTGACCCTAAATTAAGTAATATAACTTAACATGTAATGGCCTGAATAAACAGTTGCAGAAGAACATAAACAATAATTTTGAGTCTTGAATCATTGAGAAAAATTAATGAGAAAGACTGGGATGATGAAAGATTTCTAATATTATTATTAATAAAGAATTTTTAAAAATTAACCTTTGGCAACTATAATGAGAGTTGAAGTATAGTCCAGTGATAATAACTGTGTGTTTTATTTAAAATGATTAATTATTTTCATATTTGTTAGTCTTTACCTCACAGAAAACATGTAGGTGACCAGGCATTCCAAATATATAGAATAGTTGCATTTTTCAACACTGTAGCTCTTAGTCCACAATGATTCTTTTGGAAGATGTGATTGTTTTATATTTAGTCAGCCAGCCAACAAAGAATGTTCACATAGGTCCATGCTCCCCTATCTAAAACTCTTGGGGTCAGCTGTGTTTTTAGAATTTTTCAGATTTTAGTAAAGTAATATAGTACATATACTATGTATTATATAACCACTCCAAGAGGGCCTGGAGCAGGGCCCTGTGATTAAGCACACAATGTTCCTACAGCAAAAAATATAAATAGTCATTCCAAACACTATAAATAGCCTCATGTCAGTACAGGTCAAGTTTTGCCATTAAAATAGATTTGGCACTGAATTTAAACAGAGGTTTTAGAGCTTTTTGTATTTTAGAAGTACAGAAAGGGATTGTACACAGTATACCTTGTATATAACATCTATAATAGCTATGAACTTGTGTTGCCTCTCCCTTTCTTTTTCTTATTTTAAATTGGTCAGTCTAGTTTTCTGATACTTACCTGCTTTCTCTAGTCCAATTTCCTAAGTATCAGTAATCTTAATCTTAAGTAATATCAGTAATCTTAATCTTTTTTTTCAGTAATCTTAATCTCAAGTAATCCTTAATCTTAGAAATATATTGATTATTCTACATAGTTTTATATGGAATTTCTATATAATGGGTCCTTATTTTTCTTTTTATCTCCATTTTAAATTGGGGATATAATCTTAGAAGAAGAAAATTCTCCAACAGGCTGATTTGAAAGCTTTAATGAAGAAGGAACTCAACGATGATTTTAGTACTTGGCATGTCTTATTCTCCTATCTTTCTTGCTCTAAAGTACTTCTCAATTGCTAGAGAATTCCTCATTGCCTTAGATCAGGAATTTTTTTCTGGATACTCTGTAGTTAAAAGAAATTGTTTAAAAAATCCATAACCAAAGTTCTTATTTTGTGTCTGTAGTAAAGCATATAAATTAGATAGAGAAAATAAACCTCTTTTAAATTAAAAGAATTTAAATTCAGTGGTCAGTTGGTTTTGCATCCAACTCTTGATTTCAGCTCAGGTCATGATCTCAGTGTCGTGAAATTGAGCCCTGTATCGGGCTCCGCGCTCAACACAAGAGTCTGCTTGAGATTCTCTCTCCCTCCCTCTCCCTCTGTCCCTCACCCTGTGCTCGCTAAATAAATAAATAAATAAATAAATAAATAAATAAATAAATAAATAAATAAA
>NW_023270323.1:37065956-37270335 GCF_011800145.1 Mirounga leonina | reverse complement strand
AAATAAATAAATAAATAAATAAATAAATAAATAAATAAATAAATAAAATCTTTAAAAAATAAAAATAAAATCATTTAAATTCAGGATATTTATAAGCTAATTTAGGTCAGCTAGTATAATACACATATAATTAGGTTTAGGTAACTTTACTAGGAAATGAGTTAACCAGCACCAAAAATCAATCACTGTGTCATTTTAACAGAATGCTAACAAATAAGTTCTGACTAAGCAAATTAGATTGAGTCAGAATTACATCAAATAAATCCATATTGTTTTTCCTTTTCCTTGTTCTTGGGAACTTATATTTTCAAGGGGAAATTTACTCCTTTAATCTTTCAACTCTTTTAATTATTTCCTGAAATATTTCCTGAGAGTTTATATCCTGTATGACACTAGCTTTGAGTTCATGACAAATATTGACAAAGTAGCAGAGAGAGCTAGATTGTTTCCAAAGAGGGCTGGGAAGATTTTTATTGTGTTTGTTTGTTTTTTAGATACCAATAACTGGTAGGCATTTGCAGTTTTTGAGTCTGGTTAAAATGATTTTGTTAGATATGTTTTTTGTTTTTGTTTTTGTTTTGTTTTGTTTTTGCTGGTATTGTCTTTTTGTTGTTCCATGAGTCATTGTTTGCGTATAACACTCAGTGCTCCATGCAGAACGTGCCCTCTTTAATACCCATCACCAGGCTAACCCATCCTCCCACCCTCCTCCCCTCTAGAACCCTCAGTTTGTTTTTCAGAGTCCATAGTCTCTCATGGTTCGTTAGATATGTTTTTAAAAGAAAATGGAAGTGTGACTCACATGACTAAGGTTCCAGTTCTTCCCTCCAGCATGACCTGAGTAAATCACTTAACCCTTTAAGTTTCAGTTTCTTCTAGAAAATAAGCTCATTGGAACAGATAATCTTCCAGGCCTATATTTTTCAAAACAAAAGTCAGGATGCATCATCTAAGACTAACTGATAACTTACTAATTTATTTACATAACAGCCTTGTCAAGGTTTTTAAATAAAATCATGTGTAGTTATTTAACAAATTTCTAGAAAAACTAAAATTACACTATTATTAAGTATTATCCAGGAAAGCCCAGGATATCATCATCTGTGTTGCTTCCTAGTTCTAAAAGTTTATATCCTGTATGTCCTTATCTGTTGTTTTAAATATTGTAGACTCTAATAGTAGAAATACCATAGATGTAGACAATTTGTTTTGAATGACTTCCCTATTTGATGTGTTTCTTGGTACAGTTGTATCATGAGGTTTATTTGCTTAGTAAATAGCAAAATGTACGGTATGGGAGAGACAGCCTTGATTAAAACATTCATTGTCAACTCCTTTAGAAGATGAAATGGGTAGTTGATTTATCCCAGAGTGCCATTCTTCCATGTTTATGATTATTTCATGGTGATGAGGTTCGGTAGATTTACACCGGATGATAAAAGAAGACAAGTAAGTACTCAAGTTTTTATCCTTCTCTCTTCTTTTGCTTTTCTTTGGCTACATTTGGTCGTTGTATAGACTTTTCAATTGCAACATGTTTCTTTTACTGTCAATGTATTTATTGACTTATTTACAATATCACTCTAGGGTCATGATCAGAGTTCAACTCTTGCTCAGCACTCTGTTGAACTGGCTTTACCCAACCATCATCCATTTCATAGAGACTTGCTTCGATATGCCAAGTTGATGGAGTGGCTGAAGAGTACAGATTATGCAAAATATGAGGGACTAACAAAGGTATGAGTTTGATATCAGTTACTCACTGAGTATGGAATATAATCTTCTAGAATCAAGATGTCATGTATTCAGTTCCCCAAGTGACATTTGAAGTACTATAGTACCTTCTTAATGAAGCAGAAACTAATTGAATTTCTGAGTGCTCATTAACCAGGCAGAACACTTACTTTATTTACTTGGGTAAAGATGAGCTAAATTTCGAACTTCAGCTTAATATAGTAATAGGCTGTACTGTGGCCTTAAGCATCATTCAGTTTAGTTAAATGCAATAATTATTTCCTGAATTTCTTTACAAGCAATATAGAAACTAGAGACTAGAAGATATATAAGTGAGGTGTTTGCCCTCTAAGAATTCATAACCTGTTCGATAAAGCAAGTGCAGAGTGCCTCTTTATTAAGCAGGCATTTCACTTTTCCAGGCACATGGGGCCTAACAAACAAGCCCTACTTCTAGAGAGCCTCACATCTGACTGGGAAGAACAATTACACTTAAAACAATCAGCAAAACATTAAGTGCTAAACTGAAAATGAGTTTAAATGCATGGCAGTTTAGAAAAGAAAAATCCATGTCCTGAAAACTTCAGGGCAGAAATTGGACTTGAATTGAGTTTTATTTATTTATTTATTTATTTTAAAGATTTTATTTATTTATTTGAGAGAGAGAATGAGAGACAGCACAAGAGGGAAGAGGGTCAGAGGGAGAAGCAGACCCCCCGCTGAGCAGGGAGCCCGATGGGGGACTCGATCCCGGGACTCCAGGATCATGACCTGAGCCGAAGGCAGTCGCTTAACCAACTGAACCACCCAGGCGCCCTTGAATTGAGTTTTAAATAATGAATGGGATTAGATAAACCAGAAAAGAGAGAAAGGGTATTCCAGGGATGAGGAGCAAGATGTGCAGACAGAGGTAGGAAAATATGCCTTTTGTCAGGACAATGGAGAATGCAAGCCTATGAAGCAGAAATTTCATATTCTGGAGCAGTGAGAAATTATGTTGAAAAGATGAGCCATGAGACCTAACAGCATTCTTCATACATGGGAAAAGACTAGATGAGGCAAATTCATAAGAACCTAATATAATAATTCAGATGAAATGAAATCTGACCCAGGAAGATAGTGGTAGGAATAGAGAATAGAAACCAAAAGAGAGATTCCAAGGATGGAAGGGACAGGATGATGCCAAACTTTCTAGGCTTGGAGATTAGAAGAGCAGTGCCAGAAACGTCAGCAACTGGAGAAGATGAGTCATTGATTCATATATGAATTGAGCACCTGTTATGTTCTAAGTAAGTGCTAGAGATGCAGCACCAAAGGAAATGGGCAAATGCTTGCCTTCTCAAAGCGCATGGTTTGGTGGAGAAAGACTTGACAAAAAAGTCAGTTGTGTAGTACGTTAGAAGGTACTGCTGAGTGCTCTGGCGAAAATAAAGCAGGGAATGCTGGGACTGGGGGAAGACTATAGTTTGAAATAAGGCATCATGAGAAGATAACATCTGAGCGTACGTAGATTTTTAAAATGAGCAAGGATGTAGGGCGCCTGGCAGGGTGGGCTCAGTTGGTAGAACATTCAACTCTTGATCTCAGGGTTCTGAGTTCGAGCTTCATGTTGGGTGTAGAGATTACTTAAAAATAAAATCTTAAAAAAAAATAATAATAAGCAGGGCTGAGCAGTGCGAGTTTCTTGGGGAAAGCTTTCCAGGCACAGTACAAGTGGTCTATGGCAAGAGCATGGCTGATGTCCTGGGGGAGCAGCAAGGAAGGCACTGGGGTTGGAGCCCAGAGCACCAGGGCCTGGACCTTAGAAGGAAGGTAGGAGAGGTAAAGCGGGGGTGGGGCAGGGCAGATCTGGAAGGGACTGTGTGCCATGGTAAGGACTTGGCTTTTACTGTGAAGGAGCTGGGGGAGGGGGTTTTGGTAGGCTTTGAGCAGTAGAATGACATGATCTGATTTAGCTTTAATAAATGGCCATTGCGGCGGGAAGCCATGGGTACAATACTTTTCTGGCATTTCTGCTGTGACCTTTAGTATTGGAATTGACTATGTCACTTAGGGAGCTGAAGAATTGCTACCTAATTCCAGTATATAAATAGCTATATTTATATATCAGATATAAGAGCAGTTTACTTAAAATACTGAAATACCCTGAAAAACATGTAAACTCTTTTAAGTTTTTATGAATTTGGAGTTTAAAAATAAAAAAATTAAGTAATGCATAACTTAATTTTAATAATTAGTAATAATTTAATTATGTGGACAATATGACCTGAAAAGATGTTCTTGAATTGGAAAGAGTGATGTGTTTTGTTTCTTGGAGTGAAAACAAAAATATTGAGATTGTTAATATAAAAGCTCTTCCCCTCAACCCATGTGCTTGTGACAGAAAATTTCCTAACAGAATTTAGATAGCAAAATCATCTTATTTTTTGCTAGTTTTGCTAGCCAAAGTTTTTCCTAGTTTTACTCAAAAAGTGGTGTTATCTTTCAGAGTGTTCTATAATGAAGATTATTCTCTCCCAGGAAACTAATGTTTATACATGAACCCATTTTATTTTCATACTTACTGAAATAATTATTACAACTTCCTCTAGTGTTAGGTTCATACTTCATGAGAAGGCAGAGGATTAGGTAGAAATTTATGAGCACTATGACGATAAAAAAGCAGGTTGTACATTCCTATCAATGTATCAGTATGAACACACTTGGCATGAGGACATTCTTGAATGTATATCAGTCTTTATGTTTTCTCCTCAAAGTGCCTTTGCCTACTTAAAGTAAGATCTGGTTCCCTTTACTTCTAAACTGAGATAAGAAAGAGGACATAAACCTTGGTAAAATAAATATTTTAAAAGTATAATTAAAAAAATGCTTTTCAAAAAGAATATAAGTATCCTGGGGTATTTATATATATCTTATCTGGTCAGCTATTTTAGGTAAGACTACTTTTGTTTCTCAGAATTAGTCTTTTAAGTGTTCTGCAACTCTACTGTTATGTTATATTTTGTTTTGTTTTGTTTTGTTTTCATTCAACAGAATTCTGATTTGGAGATATCTTAAGGAAAAATATTTACAATACTGGAATTCTTCTTTTGAAGTTTTAGGAGGATTAATATTTTGAATAATTAAACATTATTATATCTCCTTAAGAGTTTTGTGCCAACAAGTGCTTTGTCCCCTAGTGAATATTCAAATAAGTATAAAGTAATCAATAAGCTTTTTGCCTAATTGTGTTCTCAGTGAGTATTATTGCCCTATCTTTATATATAATGCAGTACTCATGAATGTAATTTAAGTGAAGAAACAAGGCAATAGCCAACCTAGCAATGATTTATGGAATCATTCTCTGCTCACAGTATAGTTTTGATTGACAATATTACTGAGCTTTGTAAATGAAATTGACTTATTACCCAGGAATGTTACTTGATCCTGTGGTTTGAACTTTTGACAGACTATGTATTTTACCTCATAATCTAATTTGGTTGCTGAAGTTATCAAAAACAGGAATTTTATTAAAAAGGAAGAAGGAAGAGAGGAATGAAAGAAGGAAAGAAAGAAAGAAGGAAACAGACAAACCAGTACTTCTTTAGTAAGAAATAACAATTAAATGCAGATACTGTTTGCACTTGATTGGGTGTACACAGCTCTCATGCTTTCTGGCAGGAAAAAGAAAAGGCTTTTTCCATTCTTTAAGGAATAAGAATCAGTAGGCACTGCCCCAGCTCTGCTTAGGGCTGAATCTGAGCAAAGCCCCGAGTTTTAGTATACATAATTAGAGCTTAGGGAAATAGCTCAACTGCCCAGATTCCTTCCTCCCCAGGACTACAACCCCTATCTGTGGCTCTGGGTTATTCATGTAGGGCAGTTAATAATAGAGATACTCCATCCATGCTTGGGGAGGAAATGAGCTTTCCTCTCCCAGTAATCTTCCGAGGTTGATGGTCAGTCTTGAAGATTACCCAGATTTCTTCTCTCAACCTCAGTTCTGCATTTGTGGAATTTACCCATTTGTGTAAAGAAAAAGTAAAATACAGAGATCTTGGTAAGACTGCACAGTCAACACAATGTAAAGTTGAAAAGACTGCCTGAAACAACAATATTTAAATTCCTAATAGTTAAATGTAAGGTGCTGTGTTCAAGGTGCTAAGAGGCACCTCATAAGAGACATCCTTCAGAATTTGGTAAATGAATGAACTGATGGTTACACCTGTCTGTGGTCTTTCCCACCAATGAGTTCTGCTATGTAGCTGGAAAAAAGGTATCCAGTCATTCAAGTTGCAGTGGAAAAGGGTGTGATTTTCAATAGTCTGCTCATATCACTGTTTTCTAGATACCAAAGAGCTGTTTTGAAATTGTTTAAATTGCTTGGGTAGTAATTGCACTTTAGACAATTCGGGTATTGGAATGCAATCTGTTAAGTTGAATGATTTGAGTAAAAACCACGGATGAAGATTTCACAAATTATATGAAACTCACTTTCTGTTTGTCAACTATTTACTGATTTGCAGTGATCAGTATTTTTATGAGAATTTAAACTTGAAAAAGTGAGACAGCCCAGTGAAATAGGAATTAATTTTAGGGTATATTTTAATTTATATTTGCTTTTAAATTTATGCAAAGATCATAGGAAAGAATTGCCCATTTGACTAAGTTTTCCTTACAGAGACTATGTGGGAGATATATATGGCCTACAAACTGAAAAACCAAGGATTTATATACTATGTTTCATCCAAATACTATTTTATAAGGATATATCTATAAACTAAGAAAATCAGTGGTAAACTATGAGTCAGCATACAAATATTCACATAATATATACCTTTTGAAAGGTGCACCTGATGTTTAAAGCAACATAAACCTGCTCTAAAGCTGAATGTATTGGGGAGTCTAGGTGGCTCAGTTGGTTAAGTGTCTGCCTTCAGCTCAGGTCATGATCCCAGGGTCCTGGGATTGAGCCCCACATCGGGCTCCCTGCTCCTCAGGGAGCCTGCTTCTCTCTCCCTCTGCCTGCCGCTCCCCCTGCTTGTGCTCTCTCTCTCTGTCTCTGTCAAATAAATAAATAAAATCTTTAAAAAACTGAATATATTAATTTGAAATTATAAAGGAAGCTGAAGCTTAGATTCCATGATAGATTTAAAAGAATAACCAAGTATAGTTTTTCTCCTGTGGATTTATTTAAATTTAGTCAAACTGTGTATGGCATTTAACTTAGGACTTGGTAAAATATAGGGTCTCCCACTGGTGAAGAATCCTTCCTGAGAGCATAAAATATTTTTATGTGATAGTAAGCAGATATGATGAGGAAATGAGTTTGTAAGCATACAAACAAAATTATAGATGTTTCCATTTGAGCTAGAATAAATCCAATTTGTTTTTAAAAAATGATTGTGAAAATTGTAAGATGTGCTAATTATAATTAAGTTCTTATTGAAAATAACTTATTTTGGTATACCTAAATACCCTAAGCTTATTGAAAATAGCCTATTTTTTTTTAAAGATTTTTATTTATTTGACAGAGAGAGACACAGCGAGAGAGGGAACACAAGCAGGGGGAGTGGGAAGCAGACCTCCCGCTGAGCAGGGAGCCAGATATGGGGCTCGATTCCAGGACCCTGGGACTATGACCTGAGCCGAAGGCAGTCGCTTAACGACTGAGCCACCCAGGCGCCCCGAAAATAGCCTATTTTGATATACCTTAATACCCTAAGTTGACAGGCAACACTGACTGAATGTGCTCCTTTGTTGCCGTTGACAGTGTCTGTCGGTATGATTGTTTTTAAAAGCAACATGGCAGGATGGAGGAACAGTTATAAAGAGTCCCATATTCCTTGGCCCTGTATTTCCACCCTTAGGATATGATTCCAAGAAAACAATTCATTAAATGAAAAGGTTATTGTAACATTGTCTATCATAGCAAAACATTGAAACCACTTAAGTGGCCTCTGCTAGGGGATTGATTTGCTGAATTGCGGTACATCAACAAAGCATAACACTGTATAGTCATTAAAGTGTGAGACTGGAGAAACATGATTGCTCTGACCCAAATATCTTATATAGTATGAGTGCAACTCTATTTAAAATATATGAAAGATAATGCATAAAAATGAAAATATAAATGTGATTATGTTCAACTTCATATTTTTGTGAATTGCTGTTTTGACGCCTGTTTGGTTTTTTTTTTTTTTTTTTGAGACAGAAAATAGCCGACTTTTTATATCCTATGAAATACATCAGGATTTTAGACCAGAAAATTTAAAGCAAGCACGAAGGATTTGGGGGGACTGAATTGTTATATTTGTTTTATTAATAAGAAGTACGTGTTACTTTTATTTTAAGAATTACATGGATTATTTATCACGACTTTATGAGAGAGAAATTAAAGATTTCTTTGAAGTTGCAAAGATCAAGATGACTGGCACAACTAAAGAAAGCAAGAAGTTTGGTAAGCTTAGACACCTCAGTTCATTGTTTTTATTCTATTAAAAGTGGTTTTATTTATGACAAATAATTCTAAGACTTTTCAGAGCAAGGTGGAAGAAGATACAGTAGAATTAATGAAAAAGTAAGTCTGATGCGTTGGTTTGATTTATAGTTACTTTACAGAACAAATATTTGTATCTGTAAATATGGCTTTTACTAACATTCTGTAGTATATGAATCTGACAGCAATTGTGTATTCATGCCATAGTTGAAAGCATCTATTCATAGGAGAAGTAGCTGACCAGAAAATGAATTGCAGTCTGGTCGAGAAAGTACAAGGCTAAGAGACGTGTTGAGAGTTCAGTTTCCAACTTCCTAAAAGGCCTTTTTTAGCAGTTGGTGGCAAGTCATTGATCTCTTAAGTCATTGCTCTTTATAGGGAAATGAAAGTAATTCCTGGCTTCTTACTTCTCACTGGCTATTTTGAATCAAAAAGAAAGTTTGTGTTTCCTCCCGGGTCAAGGGGCTGTAAAAATGTCACCCAAATTTCTCCTGTGATTATACCTTATTTTTCCTAGGAGATATTTTTCAAGCATGCTAAAGTTGTTGCTTCTAAATATGTTAAGTGGACAGACAAATATGATTTGAAAAGATAACCAGTGAAAGTATCAAGTTGCGAGGAAGGTGATTTGCCGAGGCCACATTCTGCTCTTGCATGTACCCATCTCTGGAGTTCCTTTTTGGATGGAGTTCTGTGCCTATTCAAGTCAAAACCTGGCCTTAAATGGCTACAATGTGTACTCCCCAGTGTGTCTGCATAGTTCCCCTTTAGAATAATGAGTTTAGCATTTGCTTGTTGAAATGAGCCTATGCCCTAAGCAACTTCTGGTAATCAGGAAACAGGATTGAAATTGATAGCACATCTTCCCCTTCTTTTCCTTTAGGACAGAGAAGACTGTCTTTAGTGGGTAGTTATTTAGTAATTCACTGTTGTTGTTGTTGTTTTTTAATTCAACTCTAATAAATTGATTATACTAGTCCAGACTTTTGAAATGTTTTGAATCTGTGTACAAATATGTTACACTTAGGTAAAGATACTGATAAGAATCTTGGGACCATAGGCTTTTGGAAACAGAAATGCTAACTCATCCTAAAGGTTATTGTTCTTAAACAGCAGTGTGTTTATATCCTTGTTAATGTTTCACTGTGGGTATGTTATGCTTTTTTTTTAAGTAAGCAGCATATTAATTCAGTTACATGTTTAATGTTTTCATTTAGTATATTTGTCACCACTTGTTAGTGAACCATTGTATTTTGAGAGAACTCTTCTACAGTATATGAAAACTGGAGGCAAAAGGGAAATCTTTCTAAAATTATCTCCTCAGGAGGTCATTAATCCCAGTAGCATAAAAGTTTATCAAGCATAAGGTTCACATTGAGATAAATGACATAACAAAAATGTAATTTGAAATAAGTATAATAGTATCTTAATGGTATCATTGCATTAACCTGAAAATTAAATTTTTTCTTTTTCTTCCTCTTGGGAAGTTCTGAAATTATTTTGTTTAAAATATTTTTAAATTAGAAGTTTAGAAGGCACTTTTATAGTTTTAAAATAGCATTAAAATCATATTTATTCTTATGTATCAAATAGTAACAGGAGAGTAATTTGTAATGGTTGATGGCACCAGAAAATCATAGTTTCAGTTATTTTGATATCAGCTACAAGAGAAGAAAAACTAAATAATAAACAGAATTCAGAGGAAAAGTTAAATACAAATGACTTAAATTCTAAATAAGGTAGAATGGAAATTTTTTTAAATATCTTTTCAGTGATTCAAAATGTGTTTAAATCAGCTTTTAATAGTAATTATAATTAAAATAGAAACCTGAAATTTTGTAAAGATAACTTGTCCATGAATCAAAATGAAGTAATTATAAATAAAATTTAATTTTTTTTGTTTTTTACTTGCTCTGAAAATTCTGGGTCATAGATACTAATAAGAATAGAAAGTCAGATTGAATGTACTTTACAAAAGGAAATGTATAGTCAATATAGTCATAGAGATACAGGTGAATACTCTTCTTTTTGAAACACTTTTTTTTTTTTTTTAAGATTTTATTTATTTATTTGACAGAGAGAGACACAGTGAGAGAGGGAACACAAGCAGGGGGAGTGGGAGAGGGAAAAGCAGGCTTCCCGCTGAGCAGGGAGCCTGATGCAGGGCTCAATCCCAGGACCCCGGGATCATGACCTGAGCCAAAGGCAGACGCTTAACAACTGAGCCACCCAGGTGCCCCTTTTTGAACCACTTTTGACTCAACTTTAACATCACTTTAATTCACATAATTCAGAATAATGTTAAAATACCAGCAAATATCTTTTCTTTGTGTTAAGGTCTTTACATAGGTAATTGCCTTTTTTAATTAATAGGTTTACTTTGATAAACTCAGAAGCATGGAATTTTCCCCTCAAGAATGATATTTTGGTGAGGTTTCTTCCCCTCGTGTTCTACAAATGTACTTAATGAAATGGCAGGCAAACGAAATTTAGAAATTATTTTTAAAATCACCAATTTTTTCTTTCTATAGCTGAAATAACACATACACACACATATTATTTTAGTCCCTTAACATACGCATTTATATAATTACTGCCTCCCTTGTATTTAATATTCCAAAATCTTAAAAGTGGTATGTCAAAATTATTTTTCATTCTATGTTTCTCCACTAAACTAAGAATCTTGTTGGTTCCTAGAAAATTCATTTAATAAATATTAATTACCTATTATATAATAAGCACTGCTAGGTACTGAGAATGCAGCAATAGCAAAGACCCTACCTCATGAAGTATACAGTCTAATGAGGATTATTTAAAGATATTGAAAAGGTTACCTGAAGGGGCACCTGGGTGGCTCAGTAGGTTAGGCATTCAACTCTTGATCTCAGTTCAGGTCTTGATCTCAGGGTCATGAGTTCAAGCCCCTACTTTAAAAAAAAAAAAAAAAAGGTTATCTGAATATTGCTTGTTGCTGATAAATAATATAGGCTTTGATGAGCCCCAAATTATAATTAATTGGCACTACTAGTAACTCTGTATTCTTTATTGGGTACAAAAAAAAGAAAAAAAAGTGTATGAAGTGTCAGGCTTTGCTCTGAAACTGGTGAATTTAGTATAGTGACACCTTAAGGCCTCCAGAAGGTACTGTTCGGATTGGACAGCTAGGAGCTCCAGCATGATCCCTGCTTACCACTTTAATGTCTAGCCTTGGTGTTTCATACTCCCTTAAGCTTCATGTAGCTAGGGCTGCACAGATAGGCATATCCCTGGTATGACAAGTTAGTAGCTTTTACTTGGGTTTTGCCTTAAAGTTTGGTAGGGATAGTGACAGTTGATACATTGTTCTCTGTTTTTAAAATATTTCCAGGTTATAGTTATATTCTTTATTTTTCTCTTTAATTCTATAATTTCTTTCTTTGCCTTTCACATTAACTTCTAATTTGAGTTTAGAATGTTTCACAAGATCTCTATAATTGATCTAATAAATATTATAGAGAGAGAAGTTTTAGAATAAAAGAAATGCCAAATGACCCTAAAAGAGCTCAAATTCCTGTATTAAGCCTGTTCCTTTGGCTTTAGCCTCCTATCCACCCATCTCCTGATAATTGGTATTTTGATATATACTTTCCATTCTAGGTGTTCATAAAGCCAATTACTAAGTAGTTCAGCTTGATATTTTGAAATGAATTTAAAGCCCCGCTCATGTAATTTTTTATCATATATGGTATAACATTGTTCAGTACAATGGAGACTCCTCTCAGGAGTTTTCAGGGAGTGAGAATGTTGATGCACTTAATGTTTAAGTCTACAACTTCATTCTAATAAATTTCCACTTTATTAAATTTTTACTTGACCATATGATCTCACTCATATGTGGAATTTAAGAAACAAAATGAACGAGCAAAGGAAAAAGAGAGAGAGACTAATCAAGAAACAGACACTTTAAAACTATAGAGAACAAACTGATGGTCACCAGAAAGCAGGGAGGGATGGGTTAAATAGGGGATGGGGATTAAAGAGTACACTTATTATGATCGAAATAAAATAAAATAAAATGACTTTTAAAAAATGTAAAAAACACTTTTACTTGAACTGTTTTTTTTTTTTCCAGAAACCAAAACTTACAAATGTAGTCTTTTAAATTTTAAGCACACTAGCTCCATAAACTTAAAAAAAAAAAATCATTTAGAAGTATTGGGGGAGGGGTTGACAAATATAGATATTTTTACTTGAATATTTGATTAAAAACAAAACATTAGACTAGTAAAGTTTTTTCTCTCAGAATTTGTCAAACAATAGCTGACCAACTAAACATATGTTGCACCTCTTGTTACTTGATGCTCATGGTTCTTTGCATGTGTCTTTTAAACTAGAGCTTTAACTTCCTCTTGTGCATGGTTTGTGCAAATTGCAGTTTATTAACTTGTCTTTGTCTTTGATGCTTGCAACCTAATCCATCACAGCTACACTGCCTCGAAAAGAAAGTGCTGTCAAACAGGAAACAGAGAGTGAGTATGCTTAGTGTATTAGTAGGTATTCTCAATGCATGTTTGTTTAATGTCTAGAAATTAGTTTTTGTCTTGAAAAAAGTTACACCAAAAAAGTTACACCAAAAATATTGATTGCTCTGAGTTGCCAGGTTCGATGAAAGAAAACCAACATCATGGTTGTGGTATGGCTACATTCAAGAAATGTAATTCAAAATCTATGGTGGGTAGTCAGAAATTTATGAAAAGGCTTAACCATTAAACTTCTTTTCAGGCTGTGTTTAGAAATTATAAAAATTCTTTTAAAAAAAGAAATTATGAAAATTCTTATAGATATGGTCAGATTTTGCATAATGAAACAAAAGTTCATCTTTAGTTGTCCTTATTATGTCTTCATCTGTCCCTTCTGACCATCAGCAAATAATATAGGTTAACTGAGAAATATTTTAGAAGATTAAAAAAATTTATTGTTTATATTTAATTCTGAATAAAAATGTTACATTTTCTTGTAAAAATGAAAGCCTTTAATTCCTTGATGGATGTAGAATATTGTCCAGCCACATTGTTCTCATTTTTCCTCAAAGATGTCCCATATTATATAGTTCATGATGTATGTATTATATTTTAGTTGTATTTTAAGTATAATAAGTTTTCAGGGTGGTTTTTTTCTCTTCATTTTGTATAGTTTTTAAAGAGCTGTAGTTAATCAGTTCACTTATTATAAAAGCAGAGTTTCTGGGTTCAGGAATGTTTTAAGTTGAATCATATGTAATTGACTTTTTGTAGGGCAAGAATGATCGAGTATTGGCAGATTTGTATGGTTTACCCCAATATTTTCATTTAATGTGGAGGCGAGTAATATTGGGATATGGCCATTTTCTTCAGAAATAAAAAAAAGTCATTAAAAAATAAAAATAAAAAAGTCATGTTAGCTAGTACATTAAGGAGTCATTGGCCTTCATCCATATTTATGTCTTTTGAGTAGGAAGGAAATCTTCATCTACTTTAGTCTAGAAATATGGCAACTTTGGTGGTACTGGGCAGGGTATAGATTATGTGATCTTTAAGACCCCTTTCAGTCCTATTCTGTAGATTGTGGTTTCACTACTCTTTGTAATATGCTCAAGAATAGGACACAAATGTTAATGAGAGAGCAGGACACTCTACAACCCACCTCATGCAGTAGACTTGTGCGATAAGAGCACTGAAGATGAAGACAGTAGAAGACAGCCCTCATTTACTCTATGGGTCTTTGATTCATGAAGGTCACAACTGTCAAAGTTTTATTATTTCTTAGGTCTTCATGGAAGTTCTGGGAAATTAACTGGATCTACTTCTAGTCTAAATAAACTCAGCGTTCAAAGTTCAGGGAATCGCAGATCTCAGTCATCTTCTTTGTTGGATATGGGAAACATGTCTGCCTCTGATCTCGATGTTGCCGACAGGACCAAATTTGATAAGGTAAAATAATATAACAAGTATGTCTTAAACATTAACATTAGTTTTCTAATAGCAGTTTGTTATTGCTTTAAGTGTGTTCAAGGACTTGGGCTATGTTGGTTCTCTGAATTAACCATATTTTGAATTCTGAATTTGAAAAAAATACTAGTCAAATGGCAACTGAAGTCTGTATTATCAACTCATTGACATAACAGCTTTATTAAAATTCATTATAAATCATTAAGAGTTTGTATCTCTAAGTTCTTTGAGCCAACTACAAAGTAAAGAGGAAATAACAGCTTTTATGAAGCTAAACTGTTGTCTGCGATGCATTAAGTTTAAAAAGTTTGTCTCTGTGTTCCTCTTTCCAGATTTCAAGTGAATAATTATTGTGAGTTTTATTTTAGGTATGTCTGGCCCTGTTAAGCCTTGATACTTCTGCATCGTCCTATCAATCTTGGAATAGTTTCTTTTGGGATTCTATTAAGATTATACATAAAGCATCTATGATCTCTACAGAAAAGTGAATTAAATGTAGAAGATTTTTTTAAGCGTTTGGTGCAGTTCATTTTTGTTTTCTTCAGATCTTTGAACAGGTACTAAGTGAACTAGAGCCCTTGTGTCTGGCAGAACAGGACTTCATAAGTAAATTTTTCAAACTGCAGCAACATCAAAGTATGCCTGGAACCATGGTATGGCTCACATTTATTTATTGGCTAATATTGATAATCTGTAGGATAATTAGCCTAATTAATTGTCACACTTTCAGTCTCAGAACAGAAAAAGAAAAAAATTATGATGTAAGGATTTTTTTCAGTAATTTTTGTCATACCACAAGATAATAAAAACAGTGATAGTTGGAGTTGGAGCATCTTATTTAATACTCCAGATTGTCTTCGACCTAAATATCCTCTAACTTAGTGAGGGGGAAATGTCTGAATTTACTTTGTAAAAAATATTATTCAAAAAGAAATTTCAGCATTTTAGTAGTCACCAGGAAAAAATATAATTTTCAAAAGAAAAAAATATTTGAGTGTGTATACCATGGTCTAGCAAAAAAAAAAGAAAGAAACAAGCCCCAGATTTGTTACTAACTAGCTCTGAGACCTTAAACCTAGTATTTAATCCCCAGTTTTCCTCATCTGTACAGTGAATATAGTAATACCTGTTCAGCATGCCTCTCAGGTGGCATAAATGTAAGAAAATAAAATGAGAGGCTGCTGCAATATTTTGAAAAACTTAAAAGCACAATGCAAATAAAATCATTTTTAAATTAAGGTCATCTTGGGCGCCTGGCTGGCTCAGTTGGTAGAGTATGCGTCTCTTTATCTCGGGGCCATGAGTTTGAACCCCATGTTGGGCATAAAGTTTACTTGAAAAAAATAAGGTCATCTTAAAAAACAGAACCAACATAAGCAATCATAAAATGAATTTGTTGTTATAAGTGATAGTGATAGTAAATTTGCTTATTTGTTAGCCTAAGAATTTTTAATAGCATTTTTTAAATGCCAGAGTTTTATTTAAACATTGATGAAATTTCTTTAATTTTTGAAATTCTCTCTTAAAAGTTGTTTCTGGTTTTTTGAGCTGCCCTCCCCCATTCTCACACCCCCTCTGAACCTCCTGTACCTTCTCTGTCCCTGCTTTCCCCTTATGTGCATACACACAAGCACATCTTCTCAGCCCACAATAATTCTCAGATAAAATCTAAGAACAAAACATTTCATAACCATTCTTTTTTTTTTTTTTTTTAAAGATTTTATTTATTTATTTGACAGAGACAGCGAGAGCAGGAACACAAGCAGGGGGAGAGGGAGAAGCAGACTCCCCGCCGAGCAGGGAGCCCGATGCGGGACTCGATCCCAGGACCCTGGGACCATGACCTGAGCCGAAGGCAGTCGCCCAACTAACTGAGCCACCCAGGCGCCCTTCATAACCATTCTTAAACAACATACTAAATTATGTAGTTTTATCAATAGTACTACCTTTAAAAATCATTATTTTTCATAATGTATTCTCTCCTAGGCATTTTAAGACTGAGCAGGCTTTTGCTGTATAAACTAGTCAAATTGTTGGTCTTTTATTATGTAAAGTACCTGAATAATTTTTGCAGACTGAAGCAGAGGACCTAGATGGAGGAACATTATCCCGGCAACATAATGCTGGCGTGCCACCGCCTATCTCTTCTGAGTATGTGTTTGTTACTGTCATTTATCAGGTGTGGGGGGACTTTAAATTGAGCCTGAAGGAGTGTTGTTCAGTGAGCAGCCAGATGATTCTGGTAATGTGACAGCACTCAGAGCACTGACCTGTGTGCCCAGTGTCTTCTCAAACATCTTACTGAGTTAAAATTGGTCCTATTGTCTGACCTTTCCACTCTTTTTGGCTCTAGTAATCACAGAAAGGTGCAATCAGTTTTAATGTTTGCTGGTAAGAAGTAGCATTTGAATTGCAGGGTATTTCTCAGAAATTACAAAAGCACATTTCATGATCCAGCTTTACAAATGACATGAAGTTGTACTTTGAGTAATAAAACTTAACTTCAGAAAATATTTTTATGTTGGAAAAAAATATTTTTATGTTGGAAACTGCTGTAGAATCATTAGGTCATCATATTTGGACATTTTTCATTTAAAAATGTAAAATTTTAGTCATTTTGTATATTTGCAATGGATTAAAGTTAAAGATCAAGACAGGAAACCTGTAATAAATTCCTATACTTTCTATGTTTTCTGAACAGGAAAGATATGATCCGTCAGATGATGATTAAAATATTTCGCTGCATTGAGCCAGAACTGAACAACCTAATTGCATTAGGAGACAAAATTGATAGCTTTAACTCCCTCTACATGCTTGTCAAAATGAGTCATCATGTGTGGACCGCACAGAATGTGGACCCTGCTTCTTTTCTGAGTACTACATTAGGAAATGTTTTGGTGACTGTCAAAAGGAACTTTGACAAATGCATTGTAAGTTTTTTTTTTTAATAAGAATTCTAATCATTGCAAAAAATAGGTAAATGTATTTATTTATTTATTTTTTAAATGTTTTATTTATTTATTCATGAGAGTGAGAGAGAGAGAGAGAGGGGCAGAGGCAGAGGGAGAAGCAGGCTCCCCGCCTAGCAAGGAGCCTGATGCGGGACTCGATCCCAGGACCCTGGGATCATGACCTGAGCCGAAGGCAGACGCTTAACCATCTGAGTCACCCAGGCACCCCAAAAAATAGGTAAATGTATTTAAATCAAGAGGTTTCCAGGTTTTCCCTTGAGTGATCTACTATTCACATCCCTCAAAGCCCCGAAGCCGAGTGTTGGCTGCAATTTATAGGCACAGAGTTAGCTGGATGCTACTATGCCAGCTAGTTTCCCTTCTATACTGCATGTGAATCTTGGCAAGTTCTGGAGTAAGTGCCATACAGGCAGCCCCTGCTTGAGAGATCCACTAGGTAACTGAAATCTCAGTTAACTGATGGGTGACCATAGATCACATAAAGCAATTGAAACTATCATTTGGATTTATTGTTGTTGTTCTTTTTAAAATATGTTCTGATAAGAAAATTAATAATTGGATTAGTTTAATTGATTCTTTAAATTATTTAATTAGGTTTATTAGTTTACTAGTTTAACAGCTTTAATTAATGATCATATTGTTTTATTTTAAGAATATAGTGTTCTTTGGGGCGCCTGGGTGATGCAGTTGGTTAAGTGTCTGACTCTTGGTCTCCGCCCAGGTTATGGATCATGAGATGGAGCCCCACATCGGGCTCTGTGCTCAGTGAGAGCCTGTTTGTCCCTCTCCCTCCCCCGTTGCCCCCCCCAAATAAATAAATGAATCTTTAAAAATTTCTTTAAAAAAAAAATAGAGAATATATTGTTCTTATGTTAACTTCCAGCAGTCATTATGTTCTTCCTTCTAATAGGAAAGAAAAATCATTAACAATTTTATTTTTGTCTGCTAGGTTTTGGTAAGCTTGTAGGTATGAATTGGGCTGGGCCAGGTTCTAAAATAAAAGCTTCATTTTATTAATGTAGTTAGCATGTCAACCATTTGAATATTTCTACTATGTAACTTCTAAGTTATATCCAGCTCTTGAATATCCATAAAATAATAGGAGATAAAAATATTAAGGGCAATTAAAATCCACATCATTTTTGTACTTGTGAAAAATAGTATTTATTGAGCTTTTAAAGTATAAAGGCAATCTCCGTTCACTATAGAAACTTAATGTTGCCTCAACAGGCTTGTTAATCCTCTTTCCTTGCCACATAACTTCACTTGGTATTTGAAATACTATGAAATTTGACCGCTTAAGGCTTACCCTCTTCCCTCTCCCACCTTCTCCCGCGGTGATGCTAAACCTAGAGGGTCTGCTGCAAGCTGAGAGCCAAAGAAAAAAGTAAGAGCTGCCAACAGCTAAGATAATGAGTCCTGTATGACTTGGCAGGAACACTAAATCATGAGGACACTACATTTCCAGACTATGAAGGCTTTGTTGCTTTTATCAGTAAAATATAACTCTATGAAACACCTGTCAATCCAACAGAGCATAATTGTTAAAAGCATAGGATGTAGTGTCAGATAAATATAGATGTGGGTTCAGATGGAGTGCTTAGCACACTGCCTTGCACAGAAAAAAACCTTACTAACTGATGGCTCATAAGGGTGGTAGTAATTAATAATAGTTCATTAAACAATGTTCATGTTATTCTCAAGACAGAACAGTGGAAAAAGAAAGTAAAATGAACTTAGACAAAGGTGTAAACTCAGTATTTTCTCCTAAAATTGTATGTATTTCTGAAGGCTCTATCTTTTGTCACTAAAGGGACATCTCTCTGTCTCTTATTTTTAACTGATGTCTTCTCACAGTGTCTGGTGGATAGTGTGTACTCAGTACTTGTTATGTTTTGGTATTTGGGACAAGATTAGGACCTAAGGCATACCTTGAAAAGGTAATAAATGGGCCTGTTTGTCAGATGGCTGCAGAAAATGGAACCTGAGTTTGGCTCTTTCAGCTGGTGGCCAAGCTCAGAGTATCTGCTATTCTTGAAAGAACGGGACTAAGAAAGCTAGCCTAGCCTGAGCTAGAGCTAAAGTTAGGAAGTAAGTGACACATCAGGTACTACCACGCTGGGCTCTGCAGTCCCATACATTTCTTATCTGCACTTAATTTGCTTTTCAGGATTCTTCACACTATAGTGATAAGGATTTGCGCTCTTAAACCTTTAAGAATGATACGATTTGGTTAAATTGCCATGGACAGAGGATGGATAAGTAATATAGTGATGTGTGCCTCACATCAAAGTTGTAGTTTTAGTCACTGAATAACCTCTGTGTCAAGCAATCAGCTGCAAATAATGTATACATTGAGCTTGAGAAAAAGTTTATTTCTATAAGATTTAATTCATTAATGGCTTTTTTGAGAGAGAGAGAGTGCACACGCACACATGCATGTGAGCTGAGGGGAAGGGGCAGAGGGAGAGGAAGAGAATCTTAGGCTCCACGCCCAGCACGAAGTCAGTGCAGGGCTCAGTCTCACAACCCTGAGATCATGACCTGAGCGGAAACTAAGAATCTGATGTTTAACCGACTGAGCCACCCAGGTGCCCCCAATGGCTCTTTTCTTAAATGAATGCATTGTTTCTCTTCTACCAGTTACAACGCCAGAAAAGATAACTGTCATTTAGAATATGCCCTGTTGGGATGCCTGGGTGGCTCAGTCGGTTAAGTGGCTGCCTTCGGCCCAGGTCATAATCCCAGGGTCCTGGGATCGAGTCCCACATCCGGCTCCTTGCTCAGCAAGGAGCCTGCTTCTCCCTCTCTCTCCCTCTGCTTGTGGTGCTCTCTGTCAAATAAATAAAAAATCTTTTAAAAAATCAATAAATAAAATAAAATATGTCCTGTTAATGTTTAAGTATATTCAGGCTATAATTATATCCTGTGCCTTTGTGTGCCACACTGAACAAAAATCTTCATGCAGCTTAATAACCACCATAGACCAGCATTCATAAATTAGTGTTTACTGTGTACCAGGCACAGGTCTAAGCACCTTGCACACATTATCTCATCTAATCTTCACGACCTCCTCCCGCCTCCATAAGGTAGACTCTCTGAGAGGTTATGTTACTTTGCCCGGGTCAATGGTAAAAAATGATGGAATTAGTATTCTTACCCGGACAGTCTGGTTCCAACACCTGCAGCCTTACGCTCCCCTCTCTACTGCATCCATTTTTACTTTTCACAATGATCAATACCGATGAAGTAAAATACAAGGATACCTCCAAGTTACTGCAGGCTCGGTTGGTCCAGGCTCCTGCAATAAAGCGAGTGTCACAATAAAGTGAGTTATTGGAATAAAGTGAATTCAGATGAATTTTTTGGTTTCCCAGTACATATAGAAGTTATGTCTATATTATACTGTAGTCTCTTAGTGTTCAGTAGCATTATATTTAAAAAACAATGTCCGTAACTTAATTTAAAAATACTATTGCTAAGAAATGCTAACCATCATCTGCACTTTCAGCGAGTTCTAATCTTTTTGCTGATGGAGGGTCTTGACTCCATGTTTATGGCTGCTGATGATCAGGGTGGTGGTTGCTATAGGTTGGGGTGGCTGTGGCCATTTCTTGAAATAAGACAACAGTGAAGTTTGCCCTGTTAATCAACTCTTCTTTTCACAGTTTCTCTGTTTGATACTATTGTACCCACAGTAGAACTTCTTTCAAAATTGGAGACAGTCCTCTCAAACCCTGCCGCTGCTTTGTCATCTAAGTTTATGTAATATTCTTGATCTGTTGTCATTTCAACAGTCTTCACAGCATCTTCACCAGGCATCGGTTCCATCTCAAGAAACCACCTTCTTGACTCATCCATAAGAAGCAACTCCTCATCTATTAAAGTTTTATCATGAGATTGTAGCAATTCAGTCACATCTTCAGGCTCCACTCCTAATTCTAGTTCTCTCACCGTTTCTACCACATCCACATCTGCTACAGTTACTTCCTCCACTGAAGTCTTGAACCCCTCAAAGTCTTCCATGAGGGTTAGAATCCTGTTCATGTCTTACTTTTGTCCTCTTCCCATGAAGCACAAATGTTCCTAATGGCATGTAGAATGATGAATCCTTTCCAGAAGGTTTTCACTTTCTTTTGCCCAGATACATCAGAGGAATCACCATTTATGGCAGCTTAGCCTTACAAAATATTTTTCTTAAATAATAAGACTTGAAAGTTGAAATAAGTCCTTGGCCCATGGGCTACAGGATGGATGTTGTGTTAGCAAACACGTAAACAGCATTAATCTCATTGTCCTTGTCCATCTCCATCAGAGCTCTTAGGTGACTAGGTGCATTGTCAATGAGCAGTCATATTTTGAAAGGAATCTCTTCTTTTTTGGAATAGTAGGTCTCAACAGCGGGCTTAAAATAGTCAATAAATCATATTGTAAACAGATGAGCTGTCATCCATATTTTGTTCTATTTATAGAGCACAAGCAGAGTAAATTTAGCATAATTCTTAAGAGCCCTAGGATTTTTGGGATAGTAAATGAGCATTGGCTTCAACTTAAAGTCACCAGATGCATTAGCCCATAACAAGTGAGTCAGTCTGTCCCCTGAGGCTGTCCCCTGAAGCCAGGCATTGCTATCTCTAGCTAGGAAAGCCCTAGATGGCATCTTCTTCCAATAGAAAGCTGTTTTGTCTACACTGAAAATCTGTTGTTTAGTATGGCCACCTGTATGAATGATCTTAGTTGGATCTTCTGGGGGAACTTGCTACAGCTTCTCCATCAGCACTTGCTGCTTCACCTTGCACTTTATGTTATGGAGACGGCTTCTTTCCTTAAACCTCATGAACCAACAGGTTGGTAGCTTCACACTTCTGCACCTTCCTCACCTCTCTCAGCCTTCACAGAATAAAAGTTAGGGCCTTGCTCTGGATTAGGCTTTGGCTTAAGGGAATGTTGTGGCTGGTTTGATCTTCTATCCTGACCACTAAAACTTTCTCCATATCAGCAAGAAGGCTATTCTGCTTTCTTACCGTTTGTGTGTTCACTGGAGTAGTACTTTTAATTTCCTTAAAAAAAAACTTTTCCCGTGCATTCACAACTTGACTGTTTAGCACAAGAGGCCTAGCTTTCGGCCTGTCAGCTTTTCACACGCCTTCCTCACTAAACTTAATCATTTTTAGCTATTGATTTAAAGTGAGAGACATGAGACCCTTCCTTTCACTTGAACATTTAATTGGCCACATGTCCATATTGTGTCTCAGGGAATAAAACTGTGTCTGGACTTAAGGAGAGGGAGAGAGAGAGGGGAATGGCTGGTTGATGGAGCAGTCAGAACACACACATTTATTGATTAAGTTTGCCATCTTTTATGGGCATGGTTTGTGGCACCCCAAACGAAAGATCACTGATCACAGATCACCATAACAAATATAAGAATAATGAAAAAGTTTGAAATATTGCCAAACAGTTACCACAGTGTGACACAGAGGCGTGAAATGAGCAAATGCTGTTGGAAAAATAGTACTGACAGACTTCCCAATACAGGGTTGCCACAGACCTTCGATTTGTTTAAAAAAAAAAAAAAAAAATGCAGTATCTGTGAAGTGCAGTAAAGCAAAGTACAATAAAATGGGTATGCTGTAGCAGTAAAGATAATATCAAGTGGTTGACAGTATTCCAGGACTTTCTAATAATAATGCCTATAGCCTACAAAGAATACTTTTCTAAGCCACATGTCCTAGGATTTTCAAGTTATGCCCCCAAAAGCATTTATGAAATTTTAGGTAGAAGTAAAAATGTCTAACAGTATTTGGCAGTGTAATTCTTATCTAGATCCTCTGAGAAGTACACAGAACCATAATTGAATTCATGGATTTTTTTGAACCCAAATATCTAGGTTTTGTCTATATGAGACATCCCTTTTGTACTTTGTCACCATCATACACAAGCACTTTGCTGAAATAAATAGAGAAAAAATAGGATAAGTAACTAATAGATACATGGCAAACCTATGTAGTGTAAATCCATTGTAGAAATGCCTGTTCTCCCTCTCTGTTCTCATATCCAGAAATGAAAGAACTGGTCTATCCAAACACAAATTTTAGGCTAATGAGAATTGGAAATGACTATGATTCTCAAACTTGGCCACATGGCCACCAACTAAAAATAACCTAGAGAAATCCTGTACCTGCCCTGGTTATCTCCTCTGCCCCAAAATGAGCAATCACCTTATACTTACCTTTCATGAATGATAGAATTGTTTAGTGCTTGTTTTCACTTTGAACAAAAACTTGAGCTTCACAAAGCTCAAGTTTGATTGTATCTTGTTTTAAATAATATGTACTTTTTAATCTATAAAAGTAGTGTTTCTTGGTTATCCCTGTTGTATTAATCTGTAATTAGTAAACATCCAAAATGTTCTAGGTACTAAATTATGTCCTTCCCCTATAATATATACGTTTGCTTATGATTATATGTTGTTTCTAATGTGCTTGGCTATTTCTCTCACTTGCTTTCTGCCTAACTGTAGAGTAACCAAATAAGGCAAATGGAAGAAGTAAAAATCTCAAAGAAGAGTAAAGTAGGAATTCTTCCATTTGTTGCTGAATTTGAAGAATTTGCTGGACTCGCAGAATCGATCTTTAAAAATGCTGAACGTCGTGGAGATCTAGATAAAGCATATACTAAACTTATCAGAGGAGTATTTGTTAATGGTAAGCTTTGTTATGTACTAAAGAATTTTTTGGTTGGTTGTTTTCACTATTTATGGTCATTTAAGTTATTTTCCATATTCTATAGTCTTATTTAAGTTTTCTGAAAGTAGGTATTTCTTGAACTTTACTTTGAATTAACTATAGCTATGAATGTACTATTTCTAACTTGTGCTCATAATAATTCATTTCCTTGTTTATTCAGGAGGTGTAGTCTGCTGTAAGATTGATCAAACCGTAAAATTCATCACAGTGAACAGTTCTGTAAATAGAAGAAAATGGAGGGGGGACAGTTAATAAGAGTATAATAGACTAAGTACTTGGTTACTGATGAAGCCTGTAGTAATGTGCCTCTCCTTAGGGTATCAGCCTAAGAATGGTGATTTCTCCACTTATTCTCAGTATCCCTCTGCCTGAAAAATCATATTGTTCTTTATCAAGGGGTACACAATTTATCAAAATACTCTAGAAACAAATACAACTATTGCTCATTCTATATCACAGTAGAATCATTCTGGATCCTGGTCACTATCCATCACAGTCCCTGTGCTCTAGAAGGATTAGGCAGATGACTATAGTAGTTGGACCAACCAGACTCTCCGTCTCTGCCAGGGATCTGAATCTTGAAGAGAGTGACACTTGAGTGAAATGAAGGCCCTTGGAGTTAAAATATTCCAATGATCGGGGCGCCTGGGTGGCTCAGTTGTTTAAGTGACTGCCTTCAGCTCAGGTCATGATCCTGGAGTCCCTGTATCGAGTCCCGCATCGGGCTCCCTGCTCGGCAGGGAGCGTGCTTCTCCCTCTGGCCCTCCCCCCTCTCATGTGCTTTCTCTCTCTCTCATTCTCTCTCTCAAATGGGTTTTATGTACTGCTTATCTTTTCAGCAGTACATAAAACCCATTCATATTCATCAGGAACCACTTCTATTTTAGTTCATATGGGATTATCACTATGCAAAATTGGAATTCCTTTTTTAATCACAAAAAAAACAACCTTTTTAAAAAATCTAAAAATGGAATTTTACATTTGCATTTTAGCAAGAATCTTCGGGAGATGATAGGCAGTATAACATGAAGCAAATCAATTTACCTCTTTAGGCCTCAGTTTTCATATCTGTCACATAAGGTAGGGTAATGCTAAACTACTGTCTTCCTGTGGCAGATCCCACAATTAAGTTACAGAAACTGTATGATGTGCCATTTAACTTGAAATAAATGATCTGATTGCATATATTCAGGAACTTTAAAAGCTGAAACAATTGACAGGAAGTGGAATCATCTTACCAATTACATATGACATTTTCGGTGGAAGCATGTCTAGGGGAAAGATAGATAAATTACATGATTGAATGTTTGTATGGTAGATATTTCTTTTTTTTTTTTATTTTTAAAGATTTTATTTATTTATTTGAGAATGAGAGAGAGCACATGAGAGGGGGGAGGGTCAGAGGGAGAAGCAGACTCCCTGCCAAGCAGGGAGCCCGATGCGGGACTCGATCGAGGGACTCCAGGATCATGACCTGAGCCAAAGGCAGTCACTTAACCAACTGAGCCACCCAGGCACCCCTGGTAGATATTTCTTTTAAAATTCAAAGTAACTTTGGGGCGCCTAGGTGGCTCAGTTGATTAAGCATCCAACACTTGGTCTCAGCTCAGCTCAGGTCTTCATCTCAGGGTCATGAGTTCAAACCCCAGGTTGGGCTCCACTCTGGGTATGGAGCCTAGTTAAAAAAAAAAAAAAATTTAAATTCAAAGTAGCTTTGCTTTGTCTGACTGTAAAGTAATATATGCTCATTATACACCCCCAAAAATCAAAAAACAGATTTTAAAAATCAAGAAAAAAACAAAAATAATTTGTAGTTTCATCAGGAAAGATAACATTTAATTTTTATCCATCCAAATTTTTCAGTATTTCTCCTTCATATATATGTGCATATTGTGTGTGTATGTGTGTGTGTATGTGTGTGTGTGTTCTTGAATGTAAAAGTTTTATCATACCTTACACTCTGTTTTGGAACATGCTACTCTATAAATTTTAATGCCTCTCCTTGTCAATTTATATTATAACTGTAATCATTTTTAATGATGGCATAGTATTCCATGTATCATTATTTATTAAATCTCCTATTAATAGGCATTTAGTTTGTTTCCAGTTTTTTGCACATATTTTTGTATTCTTGTCCAATAGTTTCCTTGGGGTAAATTACTGGAAATGGAATTACAAGGTCAAAAGGTTTACATATATCTCAAGGCCTTTGCCAAACTGCCTTAGAGAAAGGTTATACCAGTTTAGTGTTCTGAGCAGTTGGTGAAAGTTTTCATCACATCTCATTAATGCTGAATATCAGTCTTTTTTTTTTTTTTTTTTAAGAGAGAGAGAGTGAGAGCAGGAACACAAGCAGGGGGAGTGGGAGAGGGAGAAGCAGGCTTCCCTCCAAGCAGGGAGCCTGATGTGGAGCTCAATCCCAGGACCCTGGGATCATGACCTGAGCCGAAGGCAGATGTTTAATGACTGAGCCACCCAGGCGCCACTGAATATCAGTCTTTTTATTCTTTGTCAACTTAATAGACTTAAATTGATTTTATTTATGGTTTTTTTTTTTGTTTTTTTTTTACTATGCAAGAGCTTTGAAATTTCATGTCAGATTTATCCATCTCTCCCTTTATGATTTTTGGACCATCTGTAAAAAAGTCATGCTATCACAAAATTATTTTGTTTAAAGATTTTATTTATTTATTTATTTATTTATTTATTTGACACAGAGAGAGAGAGCACAAGCAGGGGGAGCTGGAGGCAGAGGGAGAAGCAGGCTCCCTGCTCAGCAGGGAGGACTTGATCTCAGGACCCTGGGATCATGACCTGAGCCAAAGGCAGATGCTTAACCAACTGAGTCACCAAGGCATCCCAAAATTATTTTTTTAATTAGTTTTATTTTCCTTAGTACTTGTGATTATATTTGTTTGCTTTTTACATTTTTAAGTACTTGAGCGATTTAGAATTTGTTTGGCTGAAAATGGGAAATAGGAATCCAGATTTATTAGTGTATTCAAAAGGACCAGGTGGTTGTCCTAACACATTCTGAATAATTCATCATTTCCCCCACTGATTTGAAAAGCCACCTTTATTATATACTACATTTCCATATATATATATATATGACTATTTTAGAGTGATTTTTTTATTAGGGCTAGGTGGATATGAAGACCCTTCAGAATATCTTAAGTCCAGAAACGTGCTTACTTCTTAAACTTACAAATGAAAAAAATCACATAAATATTTTTATAGCTAAATATGGTAATACTCATGTCAGGATGTTATTATGTTTTTTCTTTTTTTATTTTAGTGGAGAAAGTAGCAAATGAAAGCCAGAAGACCCCCAGGGATGTAGTTATGATGGAAAATTTTCACCATATTTTTGCAACACTTTCTCGTTTGAAAATCTCATGTCTAGAAACTGAAAAAAAAGAAGCCAAACAAAAATACACAGATCACCTTCAGTCTTATGTCATTTACTCTTTAGGGCAACCTCTTGAAAAACTAAATGTAAGTATATATTCATTCAGTAGTATTTTCCTGATTTTGAACCTCTATACATATATTTACATATGAAAAACATAAGACATTCATCCTAAGTTTGCTCATGTATTGATGCAAAGGTTAATGAAGGGGAGGGACCCAGTTATCAAAGGTTCCAGTGTACTAAGATACTGGTAGATGCTCTGTATGTTCTTATTTTAATTGCTGTAAACAATGATGTGGGCTGAGGTAGTGTCAACCCATTTTACAGATGAAGAAACTGAAAGTAAACTTGCTTGAAGTTACAGTAACTGGCAAGTAGCAAAGCTGGTTGATGAACCCTAGATTAGGCTTTTCCATTATACCACACTCTCTTATTTCATACCTCACAAATGGCTGATCTTTAACCTTAGTTCAGATGAAGATTTCAAAAACTTTATCAAGATAAAAGGAAAACCAAAAATTGTTTTTTTCATTGCCTTTTTCTTTCCCTTCCTTTCCTGAACTGAGTCATTCCCCACAGCATATTTGATCATTAAAATTAAGAAAGGATGGTTTTGGGGCACCTGGGTGGCTCAGTCGGTTGAGCCTCTGACTCTTGGTATCAGCTCAGGTCATGATCTCAGGGGTTGTGAGGTCAAGCCTCGCATCAGGCTCTGCACTCAGCAGGAGTCTGCTTGAGGATTCTCTCCCTCTGCCCCTCCCTCCGCTTGCATGCTGTCTAAATAAATAAATATATAAATATATTTTTTAAAAGATTTTATTTATCTATCTGCTGTCAACAACAAATACTTAAAATATATTTAATCAAGTACAGAACCAATTCCTTCTAAAACTTAAGAACAGATATTCCTTTAGGGTAAAAGGTCTGTCTTAGACCTAAATCCTATGTGATACTTAACTGCAACATCAGAGGCATTCCCTGTGAAATCAAATTTAAAGCAGAAACATTGCTACATCCTTTAATATTTAACATTGTTATGGAAGCTCTAGCCAATGCAATAAGACCTGAAACATAAATAAAAGATATAGAAAGAAGAGTTAACGGGGCATCTGGGTGGCTCAGTCAGTTAAGCATCTGACTCTTGATTTCAGCTCAAGTCATGAGCTCAGGGTAATGAGCTCAAGTGCCCGCATCAGGTTCTATGCTGAGAGTAGAGCCTACTTAAGATTCTCTCACCCTCCCCACCCTGCTCACATGCACTCTTTCCCTCTCTCTCTCTAAAGAAAAAGAGAGTCAAGATTATAATTACCTGTATATAATACATTGAAATTACTGATCCATGAAAATGTAGCAGGATTCAAAATAAATATATAAAAAAACAATTTATTTTCTGTGTGTCATAATCAATTAAAAGTTTATGTAGAAACAAAAATTTAAAAGCACCAGGAATAGACTTGTCAAAACAATTATTAGCAAAAACATAGTAATAATAATAATAATTTAATGAAGAACAAACAAATAGTAATTGCCAAGAAAATTTTAGAGAAAAATAATGAGAAGGGGATTGGCTTTTCAGTATTAGATCATATTGTATAGTGCTCAAATACAGGCATGCCAATCAATAAAACTACATATTTAAGAAACATATATTTCAAAGACAACCTGAGATGAATATTTATAACAATCCAGTAGTCAGTAATATAAAATATAAAATACCTTTTTAAAATCAATAAGAAAAGCAGTAGTATCCCAATGTATAAATGGGCAAGGGTTCTGAATATACTGTGAAACATATGAAAGCAGGCTAACTTCATTTATAGCCAAAGAATTGTGAAATAAAAAAACAAATCTTTTTCACTCATCAAAATGCAATGATTTCTTTAAGTTGTGATAATGCTGATGGTAATATGGTAAATAGCAGTCTCATGTACTGTTAACAGAAATAGAAATTGATTGAACTTTCCTGGGAAGCAATTTATGTGTATGAAGAATCTTCAGAATACTTACCATTATTCTCCTCAACTGAGGAATTGTAGTCATAGAAATTTGTGCTGAAAAGTAATCAGTAATGTGGGTAAATAGTTATGTATGAAAGATACTTGTGACAATTGTGTTTATAATAAATTTCTTTTAATCTGAGTAGATTTTATCAACTTAAAAAAAAAGTGAAAAATGTTAAATATCCAATACTGGAGGAATGAATGTATAAATTATAGTTCAGTCATTAGATGGAATATTATGCAGCCATTAAAATTTATACTTTGGAAAAAATATAAATATTACGTAGAAAATACAGCATGTGGGGCGCCTGGGTGGCTCAGTTGGTTAAGAGACTGCCTTCGGCACAGGTCATGATCCTGGAGTCCCAGGATCGAGTCCCGCATCAGGCTCCCTGCAGGGAGTCTGCTTCTCCCTCTGACCCTTCCCCCTCTCATGCTCTCTCGCTCTATCTCATTCTCTCTCTCAAATAAATAAATAAAATCTTTAAAAATAAATAGATAAATAAATAAAATACAGCATGCAATATTATAATCTCACTTATGTACTCACATCAAAAGACGAGAAGGAGGGGCGCCTGGCTTGCTCAGTCGGTGGAGCATATAACTCTTGATCTCAGGGTTGTGAGTTCAAGCCCCACTTTGGGTATAAAGACTACTTAAAAAATAGAATCTTTAAAAAAAAAAGAAGACTAGAAGGAAATCTAAAATGTTAACACAGTGAATAAATTTCACTGTTTTATAAGCAGGGTTTTTTAAATTTGATAATAAAAGCAGTGCTTAGCCATTATTAATTTTTTTTTACATTTTTATTTTTATTTTAGTTTCTTTTTTTTTTTCTTTTTGTAGTTTCAAGTTTTTATTTAAATTCCAGTTAACATACAGTGTAATATTAGTTTCAGGTATAGAATTTAGTGATGCATTACTTACATACAACACCCAGTGTTTATCACAGCAAATGCCCTCCTTAATACCCATCACCCCTTGAGCCCATCCCCCCACGCACCTCCCTTCTAGCAACCCTCAGTATGTTCTTTGTAATTAAGAGTCTCTTATGGTAGGACACCTGCACAGCTCAGTCGGTTAGGCATCTGCTTTTGGCTCAGGTCATGATCCTGGGACCCTGGGATCAAGCCCCACATTGTACCCCCTGCTCAGTGGGGAGCCTGCTTCTCGCTCTCCCTCTGCCTGCTATTCCCCCTGCTTGTGTGCTCTCTCTCTCGCTCTCTGTCAAATAAATAAAATCTTTAAAGAAAATAGTCTCTTATGGTTTGCCTCTCTTTTCGCCCCCTCTGTTCATTTCTTAAATTCCACAGGAGTGAACTTATATGGTATTTGTCTTTCTCTGACTTATTTCGCTTAGCATAATACTCTCTAGCTTCATCCACACTCTTGCAATGGCAAGATTTCTTTTTTTGATGACTGCATAATTGTATATGTATTCCACATCTTTTTTCATTTCCTTGAAGCATTTCTTTGAAGGCGTTGAAGCTCGAGTAGCACAGGGTATAAGAGAGGAGGAAGTAAGCTATCAACTTGCATTTAACAAACAAGAACTTCGTAAAGTCATTAAAGAGTATCCTGGAAAGGAAGTGAAAAAAGGTCTAGATAACCTCTACAAGAAGGTTGATAAACATTTATGTGAAGAGGAAAACTTACTTCAGGTATGCTTCGTTCTGTTAACCATCCTAGATTGCACATCTTAAAATGTTTTGCTTTTCTCCAAACGAGTCCTCTAGAAAGGCTACAGATTTTCTAATTTTAGTGCAGGAGGAAATTTCCATAAAGTGCCATAAAGTACAGACCAGACTAATGAGTTGTGAGGAAGAAAGGAATAATATTTATAATATGTTTATATGGCTATTCCTATTTATTTTATATTTCTACTGTATTGTTTTGAGGCATTAGTTGTTTTTCTTTTGTTTGGGGGTGGGGCAGAGTTTTTTTAGGCTTTTTGTTTGTTTTTTAGATTTGAGGGGAGTAACTAAATGGAATAGAGTATAGTACAGTGGAGTAATTCTGAGCATGGGAGCCAGAGTTAGAAATGGGTTCATAATCTGGCTCAAGATTAAGCTGCATGACTTTGGGCAAGTCACTTAACCTCTCTGAGCCTCAGCTTTCTTATTTGAAAAGTGGAAATAATACCTCTGTCATAGAGTGGACACTACTATTATTGTCATTGCCATTTTATAGGTAAGAAAATCAGAGCTTAGAGAGGTGGAGGAACATGACCAAGATCCCACAGTGAATGGATGGTAGAGCCAGATTTAAACCCCAAATTGGGCCATTTTTCTTTATGAACCATACTGAAAGGCCCAGAGATGAGGGAGAATAATTGACTTCAACATCATCAAAGCCTTTATTGCACTTGTGTTTGCCTCTGAAAGTCAGATAGTTACAGATAAAGTGAGAGGAGTCGCAGGTGGAAGAAACACCATGAGCTAAAAGATGTAAAGCAAAAAGTGTAATACTGTTTAGTACGTAGACTTAAGGTGACAGGAATTTAGGATTTATGAGATTGAGGGTTTACAAGGAAAAATCCTGGAAGAATACATTCCCTTATCTGTTGGGTAGTGATGACGGTCATAGCACCCACCCTCACCAGGTAGTCATGAGACTTAAATAGAATAATACGTATGTAAAGTACTTTGTACTGTGCTGAGATAGAGTAAGCATCAATAAATGTCACCTGTTAGTATTAGCTAATATGTCAGTGTATATATCAGATTCTGCCTTGATAGTTATCTACATAGTAGTTTCCACTGCTAAATCATAAATCACTGGATTATATATAATCTATCTCATTTTAGTATCCCTTATGGCATCAAGCAATGTTTTGTATCATCAATTTTAGATAAATGTTTAAACTTTCATCTGGAATGAAATTTAAGCAGTAAGTGTTGCATTTCATCTAATTACTAGTCTTAGTTCCATGTATAATTGTGCATGTACACATCTCTATTGGATATTGTAGTAGCTATAATAATAGCTAAAATGTAATGAGTGCATACCGTGTCAAACACTGTTCTAAGCACTTTATATACATGCACTCATTTAATCCTCACAAGAAACTTATGAGGAAGGTATTATTGTTACTACCCTGGTTTACAGATGAGGAACTTGAGGCCTAGAGCAGTGATGTAACATACTCAAGGTCACATATCTTGTAAGTAGAAGGAGCAAAGATGCATGTTCTTAACCATTACACTCTGCTAAAATCTTAGAATTTATCTTGACATTATTTCTACGTACTTGATTATATATTTCCTTTCATAATTTAATGACTTGTATCTTCATTTTTATAATAGGTGGTGTGGCACTCTATGCAAGATGAATTTATACGCCAATACAAGCACTTTGAAGGTTTGATAGCTCGCTGTTATCCTGGGTCTGGTGTTACAATGGAATTCACTATTCAGGACATTCTAGATTATTGTTCCAGCATTGCACAGTCCCACTAAAAAAGAAGAGATAAATGAAAGAAGTGTCTACTATTTTATTTATATATATATGGGAAAAGAAAAAGATTTAGGTGCTAGGGAGCCCCTGTTGCTTTACGTCAACAGACTGGGTAGGAGGAATGGTTATATACAACTTGCCTTATCTGTGTGATTAATAACACGAGACCTACCTGTTGCAGGTGGTCACTTGGCCCTGTGTGCTAACAGAGGCATGTGAAAGGAAGAACAGCAAATTAAGTGTCCCAGAAAGTGACAAAACCATACTTTTGACAAGTTTATTTAATCCATTGTGGTAGAAAAGGTACAACTCCAATAAATGTATCATTAAATGTTTAAAAATTAAAAAAAACTTCTGAAGAAAAGATAAATGAAAAAAGCACTCTGAGTACACCAGACATTATTCAAAATTATCAAGTAACTGTTTTGAGAACCCAGACTTAGAACTTTATGTATTATTAAATGTCAGATAAATGGGTAATACCATACTACAAATATTCAAGAGCAAAAGTACCAATTTATGTAGCAGTTTTATTTGCCCAATAGGTTGTGTACTAACTTAAAACATTTGTCTCATCACAAAATGCCTTTAGCATTTTTCTGTGACTGAACAGAAAGTTTTCTTTTATTGCCTACTTTCTTGTATTTGTCAGTGGTTGTCCTGTGTGTAAGGCATCAGGAGTTCTTCATTTTTCACTAACTCACTATTGCCTACAAATCATGGAACTACTAAAATAATTGTACAGAATTTTTTTCCCCTCTGTCTAACTAATGTGTATATGGATAAGGGATCTTGTGATGTTCAGTTGTAAACTTAGATTCTGAGAATTATGTGACTGTGTGGCAGTGAATCTGAAATAAAGAAATTTTCAAAAAAATTTTTTTCGGAAAAGTTAAAATTTGATATTCTTAGATCTGTTCTATGCTATTTTTTTATAAAAGCAAATTCTTACAAAATCAGTATACAAAAATTAATTACATGTTCATTTACCACAAAACACTTAAAAGTGTAATAAGAAAAATAATAATAGCATCAAAAATATTTAGTATTTAGGACTAAATCTCACAGAACACTGTACTATGGACTGAATTGTGCCTTCTCAAAATTCATACGTGGAACCCCTAACCCCCCCCAACAGTGTGACTGTATTAGAGAGAAGGCCTTTAAGGGGGTGATTAAGGTTAAGTGAGGTGATAAGGATAGAGCTGTGATCCAACAGAACTGGTGCTCTTCTAAGAAGACACCAGAGCTCTTTGTCTGCCATGTGAGGACACAGCAAAAAGGCAGCCATTTGCAGACCAGAAAGAGAGCTCACTAGAATCCAACCATGTGGCACCCTGATCTTGGACTTCCAGCCTCCAAAACTGAGAAAATAAATTTCTGTTAGCTAGCCCACTCAATCTATGATATTTTATTATGGCAGCCTGAGCTAAAAATACAAGATGTATAAGACCTTTAGGAAGAAAATTATAAAACTATTGAAAGATAATAAAGAAGGCCTAAATAAGTGGAGGACTATTTCATGCGCCCAGATAAGAACACGTAACAGTAGAAATGACAGTTATTCTCAGATTTAAAGATTCAGTACAGATTTCCAATTTCCAGTCCTATCCATAAGAAACTTAAGTCACCTCTCCATTCTAACAAGTGAAAAGCTGAACAAACTGAAAAATCAACTCTTCTTAGATCTGTAAGAGCAGTGAGGTCACAGGGCAAACGACTGCCACAATCAGAGAGACCCAACAGGAGAATACAGATTATCATGACTTACTGGACCAGAAACCCCCAAGCTGAAACATCCTCAGGAACCAGTGTCCAGGTAGGGAAAACTGAACTGTAATTGACAAATTGACAAATGGCTTGAGGCTGAGTGTGGGTTAAGTCTGAGAAATAACTCCTAGTCATTGGGAGTCCCTCAAATATTTGTGAGTTTTACCTCCTGTAGTTCTACCAGTGAATGTCAGAGAAAAATCCCCTTGTGCTTCTGGCAGGGGGATGAAGAAAGGATCCATTTGGAAATACGGCAGAGTATTCTGCTCCTGACAAATTGTGTTCTCAGGAGAAACATTTAACCAGAGCTTAAGTGACCTAGGAGAAGGGAAGTACCCAGCTCCAGCTGGCTCTAGCCTTACACATGGAGGAAGAGAAATACCCAACTTCAGTCCATTCTATGTCATCTTTTCCCACATAAAGGGGGGGAGGAGGACTGAAAAACACAGGTAAAGTTGTGCCTGGAGGTACAGGCTCAGTAAAAGACCTATTCATAGGACTATATAACATTTCCTCTCCCCCAACACCCCACCCCCACATTACTAATGGCCTATTTACAGCAGTTCCTTTTACCTAGCACATCACATCTGGCTATCAAGGAAAAAAATTACAAGACATATTAAAAGCAAAAAAACAGAATTTAAAGGGACAAGCATCAGAACAAGACTCAGATATGACAGGGTTTGGGGAATTATCAGAGCAGCAGTTTAAAATAACTATAATTAATATGGTCAGTGCTCTCATGGATAAAGTAGAACACATGCAAGAACAGATGGGCAACGTAAGCAGAGACAGAAATTCTTTAAAGAAAACCCAAAGGAAATCATAGTGATCAAAACACTGTAACAGAAATGAAGAATGCCCTTGATGAGCTGCTTAGTAGATGGGACACAGCCAAGGGAGGAATCTCTGAGCTCGAGGATATCTCAAAAGAAAACTCCAAAACCAAAAAGTAAAGAGAACAAAGACTAGAAGGGGAAAAAAACAAAAAACAACAGAATATCTAAGGCCTGGGACAACTACAAAAGGTATAACATGCATGTAATGGGAATACCAGAAGGAGAAGAGAGAAAGGAACAGAAGAAATATTTGAAAAAAATAATGATTGAGAAATTCCCTGAGTTTGTGTCCAACACCAAACCACAGATCCAGGAAGCTGTTCCAAAAAACAAGCAGAATGAATGCCCAAAAAACCACACCTACATGTATCATTTTCAAGCCTCAGAAAATGAAAGGTTAAAAAAAAAATCCTGAAAGAAGCCAGAGTAAAAAAAAGTCTTCACTTCTAGAAGAACAAGGATAAGAATTACATTCAACTTCTCAGAAACCAGTCAAGCAAGAAGAGAGTGGAGTGAAATATTTAAATTATTGAGAGGGAAAAAAACCCACCCACCTAGAATGCTATACCCTGTGAAATTATCCTTCAAAAGTGAGGACAGATAAAGAGTTTCTCAGATGAGCAAAAATTGAGGGAATTTGTTGCCAGTAGACTTGCCTTAAAGCAAATATTAAAAGAACTTATTGGGGTGCCTGGGTGGCTCAGTCAGATAAGCATCCAACTCTTGATTTCGGCTCAGGTCATGATCTCGGGGTCATGAGATTTGAGCCCCAAGTTGGGCTCTGCACTCAGCAGGGCGTCTGCTTGAGATTCTCTCCCTCTGCCCCTCCCCCCCCACTCATGTGCTCACTCTCTGTCACTCTCTCTCAGATAAATAAATCTTAAAAAAAAAAAAAAAACTTTGAAGAGAGGGAAAAATAAAATGAGATGAAACCAGAGAGGGAGACAAACCATAAGAAACTCTTAATCATAGGAAACAAACTGAAGGTTGCTGGATGGGAGAGAGGTGGGAGGATGGGGTAATTGGGTGATGAACATGAAGGAGAGTACATGATATAATGAGTACTGGGTATTACATAAGACTGATGAATCACAGACCTCTACCTCTGAAACCAACAATACATTATATGTTAATTAATTGAATTTAAGGAAAAAAAAGAAAAAACTTTTTTAGAAGGAAAATGATAGTGAAAATGAGTGAATTTTAGCTACACACAACATTGTAGATAAGTACCAGGAAAATAATGTCGGATGAAAAAAAATCACAGAAGAATGCATACAATATGATTATATTAATATAAAATTCAAAAACCTTCAAATTTAAACACTATGTTGTTTAGAGTCACAAATATGGTAAAACTAAAGAAAAGCAAGGGAATGATGGCAAAATTCTGGAGAGGTGATTAAGGGGCAGGAAGGGAAGGGTTGGTATCTCTTAGGTACACATAGGATTTTTTTTTAAAGATTTTATTTATTTATTTGAGAGAGAGCAGGGGGAGCAGCAGGGCAGAGGGAGAAGCAGGCTCCCCGCTGAGGAGGGAGTCCGATGTGGCACTCAATCCCAGGACCCCAAGATCATGACCTGAGCCGAAGGCAGACGCTTAACCGACTGAACCACCCAGGCACCCCCAGATACACATATGATTTTATTTTTTTAATTTATTTTTTTAAATTTTATTATGTTATGTTAGTCACCATACAATACACCATTAGTTTTTGATGTAGTGATCCACGATCCATTGTTTTACACATATGATTTTAAAGGCATATTATAATATTCTTAAACTGGGCAGTGGGCACATGGATTTTATTATATCATGATTCTTTATCCCTTACATATACCTTATAAATCTTATTTTATATCAGTTCAACATTTAACTTAAAAACACTAAATCAGGGGCACCTGGGTGGCTCAGTTGGTTAAGCAACTGCCTTCGGGTCAGGTCATGATCCCAGGGTCCTGGGATCGAGCCCCGCATTGGGCTCCCTGCTCAGCAGGAAGCCTGCTTCTCCCTCTCCCTCTGCCTGCCGCTCCTCCTGCTTCTGCGCTCTCTCTGTCAAATAAATAAATAAATCTTTAAAAAAAAAAAAAAACACTAAATCAGATTTGTATGTGTGCATCTTTATTGATATACAATAAAACCTGAACATTTAGAGGTAACAATCTGGGACCAAAAGAAATTCATTGACTTAATCAAGGTCCAAGCCAAGTATTAACAGAGCTGATACTCCACATGACACTGAACTCCCTCTCCAAGTGCTGGCCTTTCTTTTTCTCTAGGCTAACAGGAATGATACAAATACACATCACATCCAAGGACCAAACACTATCTAGTATCTCCACTAACAGGCAAAAGCAATGGATGACTCTCACCAGCCACAGTTTTCTGGACCCTTAGATCTATACTGCTGTTTGCTAGAAGGGAACACTGAACTTCTAAACAAAATGCTGAAAATGATAATTTAAATAAAGAATAACTGTAGATTAAAAAGTACTGAGAAAGTAAAAATAGCTTTACTGGGTTGAATATGTAATAGACTGATGTCAAAGGAGTAAGATTATGAATCCTCATAGTTCATGTGCTTTGGGATCCTCTGCATCTGTGCTTTTCAAACTTTAATGTACATACAAAACAAATGGGGATCTTGTGAAATGCAGATTCTGATTCAAAAGGCTTTGTGTGGTCCAAGATTCTGCATTTCTTTTTTTTCCTTCAAATTTTATTTAAATTCTAGTTAGTTAACATATAGTGTAATCCTGGTTTCAGGAGTAGAATTTAGTGATTCATCGCTAACACCCACTGCTCATCACAACAAGATTCTGCATTTCTGACAAGATCCCAAGTAACATCAACACTGATGCTCTAAAGGCCACAGTTTGAACTACTAAGCTTTACGATGTAGAGTTATATCATGGCTACCTCTGAACAAATCAGGATTACTTGTGCTTTTCTTCCAGGGGAGACAGCTGACCATAAATGCCATGGTTTTAAGAGTTCTGTTTGTTAAATTTAGTGGCACTGTGCCATAATGTTCACTCACCTAAATTTCTAGGTGAGTACAGTACTGAGTGCATTTAGGACTAATTCGTGTTTTCAAGAGGATGGAGGAGCAGTCAAAAGGCAGTGGGGTAGACAGAGGGGAGAGAAATATGAAAAAGGTGGGGAAGGCACATACTAAGAGGCAATGGAGAATACAGCAAGCAAGACAAAGTAACCATCCATCTATAAGCAAATTGCTTGTCCAACAATCTTAAGAAAGAAGCTTCTCTGAGATCAACATTTCAATTAATTTCACTTGTCTATACAAGATGATGGGTCTTTGGAGAAGTTAAGTATTTGCCTAGTTGGCTAGAAGAAAGTTAGTGGAGAAGCAATTAAGAAATTGAAGGGATGTGCCCTAATCTGAATTTTATACTTGTCTCCATTTAATTCTGAACAGCCTTTCATGATCTTCTTTAATTTAAATTACATTGCCCTATAATTCTCTGAGAAGAGCCTATTCTCTTCATGGCACTTATTGTAATTTGAAATATATTTGTCTTTTTATTTCTTGGTATCTTGTCTCCCCTACTTAGACTGCAAGCTTTATGACTCGGATCAAGACCGTTTTGTTTACGAGTATCCGTCTACCACATGTAAGTACTTAAGAAATATTGAGTTTAAAAAGTGAAAAGTGAATAGGTAAAGCCTGAATTGTTAATTCACAGAGGGAGGAAACCGTCACTCCTATTTCTTTACTATTCTCTTCAATATAGACAGCACAACCAATCTTCTGAAATACAAGTTCCATTAGGGCAGAGTCTCTACCTACTTGGTTCACTGATTGAGCTCAATGCCTGATTGGCTGCCTCGCCTTAAGTGCTCACTAACTAGATGTTGAAGACTAATACTCATTCTAGGTACTGAGTGAAGGAATTATTATAAGGAAACTGACCCGCAAGATAAAGAAAAATTGTGCTCTGCTCACCATTAACTTTATACACATAGGGTCTTGCAAATATAATAGTATAAATTCAACACATGCTTGATGAATTGAATTCATGGAGGACCTGTTAAAAAAACTGAACCAAGTAAATTTGGAGATCTATTTAGCTTTATTAAATGATTCATGAATCATGGGCACCTGGGTGGCTCAGTCGTTAAGCGTCTGCCTTCAGCTCAGGTCATGATTCCAGGGTCCTGGGATCGAGCTCTGCATTGGGCTCCCTACTCAGCGGGAAGGCTGCTTCTCCCTCTCCCACTCCCCCTGCTTGTGTTCCCTCTCTCACTGTGTCTCTGTCAAATTAATAAATAAAATCTTTAAAAAAATAAAAAATAAATAAATGATTCATGAATCAGGCAGCATCCTATCTAGCAAGTGGCGGGGGCGGGGGGGGGGGGGGGGGGGGCATCCCAAAGGGGGACAGAAAGGGAAGGGGTTTTAAGGGGTGGAAAAGAAGGGGAGGGACAGGGGGGGGGGGGGTGGGGGGGGGTGGGGAAGGATTATTTCATGTGAGGTCACTTTCATTTGGGGACAAAAGAGTTTTAGTAGATGGATTACTTCATCTCCCTTTGGGAGATGAGGAGGGTCTATGTGACAGATTCCTTATTAATGCTGACCAGAAAATTCCTGGCTGGTTAAAGGTTATATTCCTGGTGCAGGGGGGCAGGGCGGGGGGGGAGTGTTAAAACTGAAGTTAGGTTAGATATTAAGTCTTGGTTTGCTGATGTGGCTTAGGTGACACCATTTGGGGCCTGTGGTTTTCTTTTTAACAACCTAAATGAACGATACCTTCTATAGAATTCAGATATGCTCTCTTTAGGAGGGTTTTCTAGACCTACTTCTGTAAATTCCTCAGATAGCCACTGTGGGCTGTGGGGCCTTTCTACATTTTCTTGCTAACAGAGCTCTACTTTTTACAGGATAGGAACATGGCCAAACAAGGGCAAAAAAATTAAGATTGGCATAAACCTTTGGATACCTGCTATATATTAAAATCACTGGGGAAATGTTTAAAACTAATATCCTGCACCCCACCCCAGACAAATAAGTAAGAATTTCTGAAGGTGGGGCCCAGGTTTTTACAAATCTCCTGGATGATTATAATGGGCAACCAGGGTTGCACTGGTCCAAGACAGCTATGACAATCCTGTTCTGCTTTGCCTGTGTTTGGTTTAGAGGTTATGCATCTATGTGACCCAGTTCTGGTCACTAAGATAGAAGAGAAAATCTGCTAAGAAGTCCTAAAAAAGATTTCTACCTTGGTAAGCAGTTTATAAGATATGTAGGATCTTTTGCCTCTACCTCTTCTTCCATCTTGATGTATCATGATATGAGATCATTAGAGCTACAGTCATGAAGAGACACGGCTGACACACTCAGATGACAGAGCACAAAATGCAAGAGTCTGGGGGCGGCTTGGTGGCTTAGTCGGTGAGCCTCTGACTCTTGGTTTGGGCTCAGGTCATGATCTCGGGGTCGTGAGATACAGCTCCGCATCGGGCTCCACGCTTGGCACGGAGTCCACTTGTTCCTCTCCCTCTGCTCCTCCCCCTGCTGGCTTGCTCTCTTTCTCTCAAATAAATAAATAAATGAAATTAAAAAAAAAAAGGCAAGAGTCTGCTTAACTCTGAATTTGCCCAGCCTTCTTGTTATGTGAAATGATTCAATGTCTTTATTGTTTATGCCACAGTTTTTCTGTGACTTGCATATAATTCCCTTTCTCTTCCTACTTATAATATAACCCTTACTCATTCTTTCATTCATAAAATGCATTCATTTATCAAAATTAAGATGCATAACAGTTAAGAGCATGAGCTTTGCAATCAGACAGCTCTAGAATCCTATTTACCTGTTAGTAGTTGCATGTCTCTCTAAGCTTTGTTCCCTCTTCTATAAAAACAGTGGTGCCTACTTTATAATTTCATCATGAGAATTAAATGAAATAATATGCAGAAAGCTCTTAGCACAGAGCCGGGACCTAATCAATAATGGCCATTGCTGTTACATGTCTGCTCTGTACCGGAAGTTTCCTCTTGTTGCATTAAATTAAAAGAAAACAAAAAGCATACCTATTCCAAATGATATTCAGTAATGCATTTGATTATTAAATATTACCTCAGAACTTTCCAAGGCACAGTAATCCTAATTTAACATCTTGTTATTCACAATTTATCCTTTAGAATCTCCACATACCTCTTTTGAGTATAAGATCTGTAACGGAATAGTGATTTGTTTTCTAGAAGCATTGTATGCAAAGAAAAACATATTCAATCATCAGTAGTCTGGCTCCATTCATTTGCAATTAAAATTAGAAGGTGAGATGTGGTAGCAGACATTTTGTTACAGATTAGAAGACCAGTATTTCATTTCATGAATGGTTTTGTAACCTTGATTTTACTACTTAAGAGAAGTATCAAGTTATTGTTTTTGCACTAGATGAACTGGCATATTAGTTTTATAGTCATGTGCCCATTTCATACTTTAAGGCTAAGTAAAGAATAGAAGATATGCCTTTGTTTGGAAAGGGAGGATGAACCTAAAATTTTGTTGGATTAATATGTGAATGCTCATGTGAGCATTCTGAAGTGAGAGGTATTAGGTTGGTTTCTTGTCCAGTATGAGAAGAAAGTAGAAGGATTTTACTGAGGAATCAAAGAAAAATGTAGATCACAGAATGATATGAGTGCATGAATAGCAAATATGTAAAAATAACATGTATAAAACAGTAGAAAGAATAGGTGCAATTATCTGCAAATTGGGGGATCAGATTTAATTTCTTTAATGGTTATCTGTACATTACTATTAATCATTAGGGTTTTCTATTCAATATTCATTGCATAATGGATTAAACATAGGGTGAAAAAATTCTTCCCCAAACTTTCACACTAATTTACTGGGTAACTTTAGGCAAGTGATTTAACATTTGGGGGTTTTGAACAGCACAGTCATGATCCTTTTGTGTTTTGTAGATGATTTTGATAATGATATGTGCAGAAAGGTTTGAGGGTTCTTTTGGAAGAAATTTTACATTGTTTCATTAGAATTTAACATATCTTGCATTTGCCATAATTTTTTTAAAGCCCTTTATCTTTGGATGGTTTTTCTGGCCCAATAGCTCTTATTAGGTTACCTCCCAGGCTTTGCCAAGTTGTAACTAAGCCAATATTGATTCTCTGCAACTACTTTGAGCTCAGCACTGACCAGTCAGTATTATAGCACTTAGACAAAGAGAACTTCCTAAAAGGATTTCTAAGTAGTGGAATAATACATTTAATCCAAAACATTATATGCTTTCATAAGAAAGTTTGTAGGCCCTAAAATTTAATTTGAAAAAAAATCTTTAAGTGATGTGTATTAAAATTTACTTATTATAACTTGTAATTTTATAAACCAAATTTACTTTGAATTAACTATAGCTATGAATGTACTATTTCTAACTTGTGCTCATAATAATTCATTTCCTTGTTTATTCAGGAGGTCTAGTCTGCTGTAAGATTGATCAAACCGTAAAATTCATCACAGTGAACAGTTCTGTAAATAGAAGAAAATGGAGGGGGGACAGTTAATAAGAGTATAATAGACTAAGTACTTGGTTACTGATGAAGCCTGTAGTAATGTGCCTCTCCTTAGGGTATCAGCCTAAGAATGGTGATTTCTCCACTTATTCTCAGTATCCCTCTGCCTGAAAAATCATATTGTTCTTTATCAAGGGGTACACAATTTATCAAAATACTCTAGAAACAAATACAACTATTGCTCATTCTATATCACAGTAGAATCATTCTGGATCCTGGTCACTATCCATCACAGTCCCTGTGCTCTAGAAGGATTAGGCAGATGACTATAGTAGTTGGACCAACCAGACTCTCCGTCTCTGCCAGGGATCTGAATCTTGAAGAGAGTGACACTTGAGTGAAATGAAGGCCCTTGGAGTTAAAATATTCCAATGATCGGGGCGCCTGGGTGGCTCAGTTGTTTAAGTGACTGCCTTCAGCTCAGGTCATGATCCTGGAGTCCCTGTATCGAGTCCCGCATCGGGCTCCCTGCTCAGCAGGGAGCGTGCTTCTCCCTCTGGCCCTTCCCCCTCTCATGTGCTTTCTCTCTCTCTCATTCTCTCTCTCAAATAAATAAAATCTTTTTTAAAAAAATTATTCCAATGATCATACCAAAGAGACCATATGTAAATGTCTTCTCTAAAGATCCCCAGAGTTGTTCTGGTTTCCATTCCTCCCAAGGTCCAGTGGTTCTATTTTCCTTTGATTCTGTGAATCAACCAATGTTCTTCCCGTATTGAGGGCAGGGAGTGGTAGGGAGCATTTCAGTTAGTTTCTATAACTTGCAATCAAAGATTCCCAACTGAAGCAGGCAAAACACGTATATACACAAAATCAAACACACTATATAAGACAATAAATGATAGATGCCAAGTGAATGATACAGTGTTGTAATAACTCAGAGGAGCTAGATACATCTGTGGTCTGATAAAGTCAAGACAAGGAAGATTTTGTAAAGGAAATGAGACAGGTGTCATTGAGTTACTGCCACCTACCCATTGGACAATATCCATGAAGATCAGTGACAGTATAGCACTGAGCTAAGAGCTCAGACCCTGAAGCCAGAGAGAATTGGGTTCAAATTCTGGCTCTGTCTGGCTGTATGATCTTGTTTAAGTGAGTTAGCCTCTTTGTGCCTTGGTATCCTTTATTTGTAAAATGGAAATAGTAGTACTCCTCTCATAAGGTTCATTGTAAGGATTAAATCAAACAACATTTGTAAAATGTTTAGCACAACACTAATAAGCACTCAATTTTAAAAAGAAATGAATCAATCATGTATTTCTTGACAATGGTTGAGAAATCAAACTCAACTCTCCAGAGTGAATGGATGAAATGGAGCAACATAATTGGTCCAAGAAAATGACAACACATAAAAGGGATCCATTCCTTTTTCCCACCACCCACCCTATCTCCCTCCACACGTGCACACATTTTCTCAGGCTAGAAGGAGTCTCATTGAGGTCTTTGCCTGGGAAGCCATTATCCACTATTAAATGTTTTTAATAACTTGCTAATGGTGTTTCATCAGCCCTCAGCAACCTGTGAGATAAGCATTATTGTTACTAATGCCCATAGAGAAGCACAATGAGTAAAATATCTGCACTCAAACAATCCAGAAGAGGAGCACCTGGGTCACTCAGTCGGTTAATCATCTGCCTTCAGCTCAGGTCATGATCTCAGGGTCCTGGGATCGAGCCCTGAGTCTGGCTCCCTGCTCAGCCTTCTCCCTCTCCCTCTGCCTCCTCCACCATGTTCATGCTCTCTCTCTCTCTCCCTCTCAAATAAATAAATAAATAAATAAAATCTTAAAACAATCCAGAAGATTGAGAAATTGATTTTTATTAATTTGATGTTTTGCCTAATTCATAGTCTATGTTCCTTTAATATATGGCCAAATAAGTCGAGGAAGGCAACTATTTTAATATTTCTTTTCATTAGGAAATCTTTCAGGATTTCCAAACAAAAATTACTTTCGCTTTCCTAAAGAGAAAAACTACTAAACTCTAAGCTCATTGAGAGAGATGTAGGCCAATGAATAAAATACATTTATAGGTGACATGCTAGAAGTAGGTCGAGATGAAGTAACTGATTCTAGCTGGGACACATTAGGGAGTCTTCATAAGTCTCTTTGCTTCTACTCTGTGTAATTCATTCTTCTCACAGAAATCTAAATGACATTTTAAACCATGAACAAATCACACAGACTTCCTGTTTGTACCTTTTGTCCCCGTTACTATAGCTACGTAACAAATGACCTCAGACTGTTGTGAGGGAAAAAAACCATTTTTTATGCTCATGAATTCTGTGTGTCAGGAATTCAGACAGGACACAGCAGAGATGACTTGTCTCTGCTCCATGGTGTCTGGAAGCTTAGCTGCTGCACTCAGAGGTGGAGGCTGGAATCATTTGAGGACTCACCCTCTCACCTGACTGGTGGTTGATGCGGGCTGTTGGCTGGGAGCTTCAGTAGCTTTCCACACGAACCCCTGCAGGTGATCTCTCTGTGAAGACGAGTTTGCATTTCATTGCATCACAGTCGTTAGGTTCCAAGGGAAAATGTCCAGAGAGAGAGACAGAGTAAAACTGTATTTTTTATGACCTACCTGCAAAAGTCACATGGTTTCCCTTCTGCCATACTCTATTGGTCAGAGAAGGGATAAGCCCCAGGCCTAGGCTCAAATTGAGGTAACATAAACCCCACCTCGCAATGGCAGAGTTTCAGGCCCTTTGTAAGAGGAGTGTGTGAATGGGATTTATACTGGTGCAGCTACCTTTGGAAAATTCCACTTGCCACACTTTTCAAAGGTGCCTGCTGCTCTTAGAAAAATTCAAACTCCTTGAATGGTCTATAAGGCCCTGTGTAGTCAGGATTCCCACCTACCTCTCTGAACTCATCTCCTACCTCTCTCATTTCCTGTAGTCCAGTCACACTTTTGTCCGTCCCATGAATTGATTAAACCAAACGTTACCTAAAATACTCTGACCCCAGATCTTTATAAGCCTGCTTCCTTGACGTTCAGCTCCGGGCTCATATGCCACTCCTCACAGAGGCCTTTCCTGGCCAGCTCTCCTCCTTCCATTATTCTCTGTCACTTTACCCCATCTCATTTTCTCAGTCACCTATCTTAAGCTGAAGTTAAACTATTCACTTATTTGTTTACTCGTTTATTTTCTACCTCCCACCTACATTCCCCACTGAGAGCAGGATCCTTACCTGGCTTATTCCCCTCTCTGTCTCCGAGCTAGAACAAGGAGGCTTGGCACATCCTAGGTGCTCAGCACATATTTACTGAGGGAACTGAGTGAATAAGGGGGCATCGTGTTTGGGGTGCTTGGGTGGTGCAGTCAGTTAAGCACCTACTCCTGGCTTCAGCTGAGGTCCTGATCTCAGGTCCACCGATCTCAGGGTCGTGAGATTGAACCCCAGGCCTGGCTCTGTGCTCAGCACAGTCTGCTTCAGATTGTCTCTCCCTCTCCCTCTGCCCCTGCCCTCCACACCCTTGCTCTCTCTCTTTCTCTCTCTCTCAAATAAATAAATACATCTTTAAAAAGAGGGGATGATGTTTGTTCCAAACCTTAAAAGACAAACAAGTGGGTTGTTTTTTTTTAATAGCTTTACCAAACTATAATTCACATATCATATAGTTTATCCATTTAAAGTTTACAATGCAATGGCATTAATATATTCACAGAGTTATGCAACCATCACCACTATCTAATTTCAGAACATTTTTATCACCCCAAAATAAATGCCATCCATACCCATTAGCAGCCATTCTCCATTCCCCCAATCCCTGGCAACCACTAACCTGCTTTCTGTATATATTTAGATTTACCTATTCTGGACATTTCATATAAATAGAATCATACAATATGCAGTCTTTTATGATTGGATTATTTCACTTAACATAATCTTTTCAAGCTTCATCCATGTTGTAGCATGTATCAGAACTTCACTTCTCTTTATTGCCAAATATTCTATTCTATAGACATTTTATTCATCCATTTATCAGTTGATAGACATTTGAACTGCTTTCACATTTTGGTTATTGTGGATAATGCTGCTTCTGAACATTTGTGCACATGTTTTTGTGTGGTCAAATGTTTTTATTTCTCTTGGGTATATTACCTAGGAATGGAATTGTTGGGTCATAATGGTAACTTTTTTAAAATTTAAATTTAATTTTAAATTCCAGCATAGTTAGCATACAGTGTAATATTAGTTTCAGGTGTACAATACAGTACTTCCATACATCACCCAGTGCTCATCACAGCAAATGCCCTCCTTATTCCCCATTGCCGATTTCACCCATCCCCCCACCCACCTCCCCTCTGGTAACCAGCAATTTGTTCTCTAGAGTTAAGAGTCTGTTTCTTGGTTTGTCTCTCTCTCTCTCTTTATTCCTTTGCTCATTTTTTGTTATTGTTTTTTCTTAAATTCCACGTATGAGTGAAATCATATGGTATGTGTCTTTCTCTGACTGACTTATTTCACTTAGCATTACACTCTCTACCTCCATCCATGGCATTGCAAATGGCAAGATTTTATTCTTTTTTATGGCTGAATGATATTCCATTGTGTATATATACCACATCTTCTTTATCCATTCTTCTATCAACGGACACTTGGGCTGCTTCCATAATTTGGCTATTGTAAATAATGCTGCTGTAAACATAGGGGTGCATGTATCCCTTTGAATTAGTGGTTTTGTATTTGGGGGGTAAAATTGCACCCAGTAGTGCAATTATTGGATCCTACTCTATGTTTAACTTTTTGAGGAGCTGTCAAACTATTTTCCAAAGCGACTAAACTGTTTTACATTCCCACCAGCAATGTGAGAGGGTTCCAGTTTTTCCATATTCCTGCCAATACTTGTTATTATCTGTCTTTTGGATTATAGCCATCCTGGTGAATGTGAGGTTGTATTTCATTATGGTTTGTTCATATGGATGTTTATCCATTCCTGATGGAAAATGATGTGGAGCATCTTTTGAGGTATTTACTGGCCATTTGTATATCTTCTTCAGAGAAATATCTATCCAAATCTTTTGCCTATTTTTTTTAAAGATTTTATTTATTTATTTGAGAGAGAGAGAATGAGAGACAGAGAGCACAAGAGGGAAGAGGGTCAGAGGGAGAAGCAGACCCCCTGCTGAGCAGGGAGCCCGATGCGGGACTCGATCCAGGGACTCCAGGATCATGACCTGAGCCGAAGGCAGTCGCTTAACCAACTGAGCCACCCAGGCGCCCCCTTTTGCCTATTTTTAGTTTATCTTTTTATGAATGTAAGTCCCACATCAGATATATGATGTGCAAAAATTTTCTTTTGTCACTTGCGTCTTTGGTGTTGTCCCTAAGAAACCATTGTCTAACAAGCAAATGTTTATATATTTCAGGAAAATTCAGTAGGAGAGAGATATAATAATGATGAGGGGAAGCCATCGGATAAAGTCATGGGAGAATGAAAGCCCCAGGCAAGGTGTTTTCAGAATTCAGTGTATCTGGAGGCTGAGGGAGAGGGGGTTGTCTACAGTGCCTGGAACATGCAGAGGAGGGGTGAAGATTTGGGGGTCATTGCCATGGGGATAGTGGCTGAATTCACAGAAGCCCAGTGTACTGAGTAAGAAGGGAAGCGCTCTGAGGCTTGAATCTAGGAAGCACCAACATTTAATGGGATTAGGGAAGAAAAGAAGCTCACAACAGAGGTTGACCAAAGAAGTGAGAGAAGGCCAAGAGATGTTGTGTCACAAGGATCAAGAGAGCAGCAGTTTCCAGAAAGAAAGTTATCATCAACCATGTCCAATAAGGCAGTGTCCAATGATGGTTAATAAGACAAGGGCTGAAAAAATCCACTGAATTTGGCATTTGGTGGGTCATGGCTGACCTTGGGCAAGGCATTTCAGTACTTTAGTAGCAGAGAGGAAGCCTGATTGTGGTAGAATTGAGTACAAATAAGAGATAAAGGACAGGTTTACAAATAGAAGGATGACTCTTTGCAGAAGCTTGATTATGAAGAAAGGAAGGATAATGTCCCAGACAGGGACCCAAGAACAAAGCTGGGACTTTATTAAAATGATCTTGAGTTTGGGCACCTGGGTGGCTCAGTTGGTTAAGCGACTGCCTTCGGCTCAGGTCATGATCCTGGAGTCCCTGGATCGAGTCCCGCATCGGGCTCCCTGCTCGGCAGGGAGTCTGCGTCTCCCTCTGACCCTCCCCCCTCTCCTGTGCTTGCTCTCTCTCATTCTCTCTCTCTCAAATAAATAAATAAATCTTTAAAAAAAAATGATTTTGAGTTTGTGTACCCATCAGAGTTCAGTGCAGGAAATAAAAAACATTCTAGGTATTTCAAAAAGAAAGGAATTTAATTCATGACATTATGTGCTTTAAAACTCAATGGAAGGGCAGGGGGTCAGAAGTCAGAAGCCACCAATGACTTTCAGCTTCAAGATCACATCACCACAGCAGAAATCCATGGTTCCCACTGCTGCCACCACACAGCTTCCCTACTCTGAGATAGAAAAGGGGAGGAGTTGGGTACTGGTTCAGATGACTATGGATGTGGATGCAGGAAGTGCAGGTTCCCTCCTTCTAGTGGCAATCCAAACACATCTTGGTTAGAAAGACAGCCCTAGTTTCTAGAATGGTGAGTAGCTTGTAGTTAACTTTGAGCATTACGTGCAAAGCACTATGGTAAGAATGTGTTTGTTTAGTTCTTATAACAAGCTCACTTAGTGAGATCAGTTTTCCCAAGGCCATGCTGCTAAGAAATGATGGAACAGGCCTGTCTAACTTCACATGGGCTTCTGTGACTGTGCAAGGACAGAGATGTCTGCTATCTGCCCACTTAGGACACAGCAGGGAAGAAGGGCTGCTAGCCTCAATTGATCTTCCAAGAACTTGATTTGGAATCCTCCAAAATGACCTGGGGAAGAACCCCATTACCAATTCTGGGAACGAGACATAAACTTGGTCTTACTTCTTATTCATGCACCAATAATCTATTCACTAGATTGGTATGTCTCATCCCTATTTTAATCAGACTGCCAAAATTATTTCTTTTTTAACTTAAAAAAGAATCATATTTCTGCCTTTTAAAACACTGATGAGGGCACCTGGGTGGCTCAGTCGTTAAGCGTCTGCCTTCGGCTCAGGTCATGATCCCAGGGTCCTGGGATTGAGCCCCACATCGGGCTCCCTGCTCCGTGGGCAAGCCTGCTTCTCCCTCTCCCACTCCCCCTGCTTGTGTTCCCTCTCTTGCTTTGTCTCTCTCTGTCAAATAAATAAAATCTTTAAATGTTTTTTTTTTAAGATTTATTTATTTATTTGACAGAGAAAGACACAGCGAGAGAGGGAACACAAACAGGGAGTGGGAGAGGGAGAAGCAGACTCCCCGCCGAGCAGGGAGCCCGATGCGGGACTCGATCCCGGGACTCCAGGATCATGACCTGAGCCGAAGGCAGTCGCTTAACCAACTGAGCCACCCAGGCGCCCAAATAAATAAAATCTTTAAAAAAAAAAAAAAAGATCTCATCTTTGAAAATAAATAAATAAATAAATAAAACACTGATAAATCCAATTGATCAATCACCAGCACATTCCATTTTACCTTAGCACATTAGATAGCAGAGGCTGTATTGGCTATACTCTAGAACACATCAAAAATAAAATAAGCATGAAAGTTTTGGACATTATTGCTATGATATCAGATATTCACATAAAAGCACAAAAGCAGTGATGAAATGCCTTGTCATCATCCAATCTTCATTATTTGGCATAAGGTCTCTGAAGCATAATAGGAAGCATTTAAAAGAACACTGTAATCTCATAATTTAATCTCTGTTCTGTTTTAATCAGGTGCAATCCTATCAAGAAAGCTCAAAAAATGACTAAGCATCTTAACAAATTTATATAACAGTAAATTTTTTCTTAAAGACATTTTATGTAATCTATATTATTTCATAATTCATTATTCAATTATTCATTCATCAAGCATTTATTGGGGACCTCTGGTGCTACAGAGGCAAGCTCAAAAAGCTCATAGTGTAATAGGGGAGATGGACAAGTAAAAAAGATTCAATCAGACTGCTTACAGTTATTATCTTTAGGAAAAAGTAAAACAGGGGTCAGGTCAGGGAAAATATTAGCAGTTTCTTGGGGACTTTGAATTTGTAATCTCATATATTGTTTGAATTCCTCTACAAGCATATACTAGTTGATAATTTTGAAATGTGGTAAAATGTAGATGTTAGTTAATAAGGTTAATATTATAGAAATTATCAGCATGATTTTTCTCTTTTGCTTTTCCTAGCACATATTTTTCCTAGTTTATACAAGACACCAACCAGTCTCAGAAGGAGATTAAGGGATTTGTTATAGAATGAGAACATTGATTGCTTACTGCGTGCCAGGCACTGTTCTAAACAATTTACCTGTAATGCAAAGAGAAAGATCAAATTAATATTCAGTTTCTGACCTTCAAATAAGATTATGCGGCCAAACAATAGCCTCAAAAATAGGTTATTGAATCTAGAGGTGATTTCCTACATTCTTTTTTTTTTTTTTTAAGATTTTATTTATTTATTTGACAGAGAGAGAGAAGCAAGAAAGGGAACACAAGCAGGGGGAGTGGGAGAGGGAGAAGCAGGCTTCCCGCCGAGCAGGGAGCCCGATGTGGGGCTCGATCCCAGGACCCTGGGACCATGACCTGAACCAAAGGCAGATGCTCAGAGACTGAGCCACCCAGGCGCCCCCCTAAATTCTTTTATTAAGCTTCATCCCCCATCCATTAGAAACCAGGCCTGGACGACTTGGCTCAGACAGTTCTTTCCTTGAGTACAGAAGACACTCCGTTGAGGAGCTCTAACTACTCTGTGGTAGAAGGAGAAAGTGAGGAGGAAGCCATTCCTCTTCGGCCCCAGAATTGTGGGACGAAGAGCAAGACAGGAAGACAGCCATCAGACACCTGTCCTGAGTATGTAGTATGGGACTGGGGAAGATCCGAAGGGCAAGAGGAGGTCCTTCTCCCTCCTTCCCCATCTGAGACTCTGCGAAGGGGCCTCATTCATTGCAGGCTGCCTCATGTCACCCCAAGTAGGGCCAGCATGGCCAGGCAGAGAAAATCATGAGATTTAACTTTGGAGTCACCTCTACTTTCCACATGAGGACCTTGTGACTGAGAATATCTGAGAATCTGGCTGGGGATCCACAGTGCCTGTGAAGTAGGTGAGGGACTGCAAGATGGGATGGGATAAAATGGAAGTCACAGCCAGTCAGAGGAGGATGTAATGGTGGAAGGAGGCCAGGGAAGGCAGAGTGAGTCGGAAAGAACAACAGAGACAGAGAGATATGCATGCATCACATCAGCCACAGGCTTCAGCCCAATGCCAGCAGTGCCAGAGCGACTGAGTGGACAAGAGCAGAAGAGGCTCCCAAGGACCAGAGTCTTCCCTCAGCCACAAGGGCAGGCAACTCCACACCTCCCCACAGGCATCCACACACTTAGCATCTTGGAGCTCAAAGGGTCAGAAACCTGACAGGCTAAGCTTTTATTTTCCAAGACAGACCAATATCACCTTTTATCTTTATTTTTTTTTAATTTATTTTATTTATTTATTTATTTATTTTTTAATTTGACAGAGAGAGAGACAGCGAGAGCAGGAACACAAGCAGGGGGAGTGGGAGAGGGAGAAGCAGGCTTCCCGCAGAGCAGGGAGCCCGATGTGGGACTCGATCCCAGGACCCTGGGATCATGACCTGAGCCGGAGGCAGACGCTTAACAACTGAGCCACCCAGGCGCCCCCAATATCACCTTTTAAAGCGTGTGTTTAAATTACTGGATCAGATTAAATTTAAACCAGGAAGGATGTAAATGTTCATTGTTTTTACTCCTCACCAGCAGGTGGGGATGGAGGAAGAAGGCTGGATTAGTTAACAAAGGGACTACAATTTCTCCATATTACGGAGATGTGGTGTGAGTTAAATTCACAATCCTGCTAAATAAATTTAAAAATCAATTACAATACAGAATATTAAATGCTATGAAATGAAGCATAGGGTGCTATGGGAGCTCTATGCAGCAAAATAATTGCTGTATTGGATCAGACCCATAGCACATCCAGCCCAGGATTTGGTCTTTCTAGTAAAACCTCATGTGCTGGGCCCTAGAGTAGTGAGCATGGCGAATTTTGACTTTGTATGTCATCAACTGGAAAATTGAGGGTATTCCTTGAAATATTACCAGATTTTCATAATATTCTACTATATATTTGGCATCCATTGATTTCTCCAACTCTTCTTTTTTTTTAATTTTATTTTATTATGTTATGTTAATCACCATACATTACATCATTAGTTTTTGATGTAGTGTTCCATGATTCATTGTTTGTGCATAACACCTAGTGCTCCATGCAGAACGTGCCCTCTTTAATACCCATCACCAGGTTAACACATCCTCCTACCCCCTCCTCTCTAGAACCCTCAGTTTGTTTTTCAGAGTCCATTGTCCCTCATGGTTCTTCTCCCCCTCCGATTTCCCCCCCTTCATTCTTCCCCTCCTGCTAGCTTCTTCTTTTTTTTTTTTTTTTTAACATATAATGTATTATTTGTTTCAGAGGTATAGGTCTGTGATTCAACAGTCTTACACAATTCACAGTGCTCACCATAGCACATACCCTCCCCAATGTCCCTCACTCAGCCACCCCATCCCTCCCACCCGCCACCACTCCAGCAACCCTCAGTTTGTTTCCTGAGATTAAGAATTCCTCATATCAGTGAGATCATATGATACATGTCTTTCTCTGATTGACTTATTTCGCTCAACATAACACTCTCCAGTTCCATCCACATCGTTGCAAATGGCAAGATTTCATTCCTTTTGATGGCTACATAATATTCCTCTGTGTATATATACCACATCTTCTTTATCCATTCATCTGTTGATGGACATCTTGACTCTTTCCACAGTTTGGCTATTGTGGACATTGTTGCTATAAACATCAGGGTGCATGTACCCCTTCGGATCCCTACTTTTGTATCTTTTGGGTAAATACCCAGTAGTGCAATTGCTGGATTGTATGGTAGCTCTATTTTCAACTTTGTGAAGAACCTCCATACTGTTTTCCAGAGTGGCTGCACCAGCTTGCATTCCCACCACCAGTGTAGGAGGGTTCCCCTTTCTCCACATCCCCACCAACATCTGTCGTTTCCTGACTTGTTAATTTTAGCCATTCTGACTGGTGTGACATGGTATCTCATTGAGGTTTTGATTTGGATTTCCCTGATGCCGAGCGATGTTGAGCACTTTTTCATGTGTCTGTTGGCCATTTGGATGTCTTCTTTGGAAAAATGTCTGTTCATGTCTTCTGCCCATTTCTTGATTGGATCATTTGTTCTTTGGGTGTTGAGTTTGATAAGTTCTTTATAGATTTTGGATACCAGCCCTTTATCTGATATGTCATTTGTAAATATCTTCTCCCATTCTGTTGGTTGTCTTTTGGTTTTGTTGACTGTTTCTTTTGCTGTGCAAAAGCTTTTTATCTTGATGAGGTCCCAGTAGTTCATTTTTGCCCTTGCTTCCCTTGCCTTTGGTGATGTTTCTAGGAAGAAGTTGCTGCAGCTGAGGTTGAAGAGGTTGCTGCCTGTGTTCTCCTTTAGGATTTTGATGGACTCCTGTCTCAGATTTAGGTCTTTCAACCATTTTGAGTCTATTTTTGTGTGTGATGTAAGGAAATGGTCCAGTTTCATTCTTCTGCATGTGGCTGTCCAATTTTCCCAACACCATTTGTTGAAGAGACTGTCTTTTTTCCATTGGACATTCTTTCCTGCTTTGTCAAAGACTACTTGACCATAGAGTTGAGGGTCCATTTCTGGGCTCTCTATTCTGTTCCATTGATCTATGTGTCTGTTTTTGTGCCAGTACCATACTGTCTTGATGATGACAGCTTTGTAATAGAGCTTGAAGTCCGGAATTGTGATGCCACCAGCTTTGCTTTTCTTTTTCAACATTCCTCTGGCTATTCAGGGTCTTTTCTGGCTCCATACAAACTTTAGGATTATTTGTTCCATTTCTTTGAAAAAAGTGATTGGTATTTTGATAGGGATTGCATTGAATGTGTAGATTGCTCTAGGTAGCATTGACATCTTCACAATATTTGTTCTTCCAATCCATGAGCATGGAACGTTTTTCCATTTCTTTGTGTCTTCCTCAATTTCTTTCATGAGTATTTTATAGTTTTCTGAGTACAGATTCTTTGCCTCGTTGGCTAGATTTATTCCTAGGTATCTTATGGTTTTGGGTGCAATTGTAAATGGGATCGACTCCTTAATTTCTCTTTCTTCTGTCTTGTTGTTGGTGTATAGGAATGCCACTGATTTCTGTACATTGATTTTATATCCTGCCACTTTACTGAATTCCTGTATGAGTTCTAGCAGTTTTGGGGTGAAGTCTTTTGGGTTTTCCACATAAAGTATCATATCATCTGCAAAGAGTGAGAGTTTGATTTCTTCTTTGCTGATTTGGATGCCTTTTATTTCTTTTTGTTGTCTGATTGCTGTGGCTAGGGCTTATAATACTATGTTGAATAGCAGTAACACCTAGTCTTCTTAAACATTTTTAACATCTGCACTGTCTTTCAGAGGCTTTAAGTCTCTGTAGAGGATATTTTTGGACATTCTGGTTTTTTTTTTTAGATTTATTTATTTATTTTGAGAGAGAAAGCATGGGTGAGAGGGAGAGGGAGAGAGAATCTGAAGCAGACTCCACACTGAGCACAGAGCCCAACGTGGGGCTCGACTCACAACTGGGAGATCATGACCTGAGCTGAAACCAAGAGTCGGACGCTTACCCGACTGAGCCACCCAGATGCTCCTGAAACTTCTGTTTGTTATCATCCAATTTTGGTGAGTTAGGAAGAGTGAGGTGAGGCAAGTTCTGTGTATCAGAATCTTCCTCTTCAGATGGTTTTCCCCAACCCTGAGGAAAAAAAAAAGAGAGAGAAACCAAAGTATGTTTGAAGTTTAGATAATACATATGGTTTGCTCAGAATGGCTCAAAACATGAATTTTATTTCCTCACATGCAGTTCTTCCTCTTGCCCCTATACTTGTCCAGTATAACCCATGACTTTTTTTGGTATCTCTGAAGTAGAGTAAGTCCCTGGTCAGTAACAAAAATATCCAGTTCCCTGTCATAAACAAAACTTTAAGCATGGCTGAATGGTCATTGTTTTCTCCCTTTTCTAGCATGGGCCTGCTGTAGGGAGAGAAGACAAAGGGAAGTGGTCACTTGCTTTCCTCTTTCCCATCCTCATTTCAATTCCTCCTCTAACCAAGTTGCTAAAGGAAGGAGAGGAGGGGAGGGGATAGGAATGTTCTTACTTGACCAGTGTTGCTGTGAACTGATGTCTGCTCTCTGGCCCTGCCAGGTGTCTAAACCTCTTTCTTTGTTGTTATGGGTGCTTTGGAAACCACCTCCCTTCTTCCTGAGGGCTCTCTTACCTGCAGCTCAACTGCCAAGAGTCAAGGCATCCCTATTCCCGGAGGTCTCTTACTCCTTCTCTGCCCTGAAACTGGCACAATCTCCAACTTCCCTTCCTGTAGACCTTCCTAGACAGGACGCTTTGCTGTTAGGGTTTAGTTGCAGCCCACAGAAATCCCTCTAGATCGGGGCGCCTGGGTGGCTCAGTCATTAAGCGTCTGCCTTCAGCTCAGGTCATGTTCCCAGGGTCCTGGGATTGAGCCCCGCATCAGGTTCCCTGCTCGGCAGGAGGCCTGCTTCTCCCTCTCCCACTCCCCCTGCTTGTGTTCCCTCTCTCGCTGTGTCTCTCTCTGTCAAATAAATAAATAAAATCTTAAAAAAAAAAAAAAAAGAAATCCCTCTAGATCATTTAAATGGAAGGAGCCTTACAACCAGGTTATAGGAGGCCGACAAAAATTGTTTGGAAGGGCTATGTTTGGAAGGGCTAGAAGAAGAGGCTCTAGGCAAAGCTTCTAGAAACAGCTACCAATGCCAGGATTACATCTCCCTTGTGGTCAGGAAAGCTTTCACCAGCAGGATGAAATCTCTCTTGATTTGAGATGAAGAGACAAGCTCTCCAAAAATTCCTGGATCACTTTTAACATTCTGTTACACTGCTAATAAAACCCTAACTTGGTCTGGGAATGAATCAAAACTGATTCAGGCCTTCTTTGCCAGGGACTGCTCTTGTGGGCATGGAACCCAGTTCTGGCCAATAAAGGGAACTCTACTACGGGATTCTGGGCGACATTTTTCTCCCTGATGACAAAGAAGCCTTTGAGGCAAAGTCCTTTTTTTTTTCTTGTCATGCAATCCCTGTCCTCTGCTCTCACTTTTTTTTTTTTAAGATTTTTATTTATTTGAGAGAGAGAGAGCACAGAGGGAGAGGGAGAACAGACTCCCTGCAGAGTGGAGAGTCCGACGTGGGGCTCGATCCCAGGACCCTGAGCCGAAGGCAGATGCCCAACTGACTGTGCCACCTGGGAGCCCTGTCTGTCTTCACTTCTTGTATTTGGTGTTGTTGCATGTAGACCTGTTTCTTAGAGTTGTGATAGCCATCCCATGAAACAATGGGGCAAAATGTCTGAGGATAGAAGCCATCCACTGAGAAGGGAGAATGTGGATGGATGAGAAGTGATCAGGTCCTTGATGGCACTGCTGAACTGCACACCAAACTAGGATCAGCTACTGTCAGGGATGTTGTCAAGTGAGACCATGAAATGCTTTGATTACTTAACCAATTATTCATCAGGCATTCTGATACTTGCAACCAAAGACATGTTGACCAATACGCAGTCTCCATCTCTGGAACCTGTGATAAGTTCTGAGAGAGGATGAGAGAGCCAGTCCGGGCCTAGGAAAAAGATGCAAAGGCAGCCCAATTCAGCAAGTAAGTATTTTCATGTTTCTGCACACTTGGGACTTTCTGAGCAAGTTTCACCAGAACCTGGGTTAAAGAACAAGCCGTAGAAGTTAAAATATGACCGTGGCAGAATATAGTGAGAAAACTGAGAGTTTTCCCTCCTGGATGTATGTATTTACCTTTCAGAGTGGGACACAACCTGAAACCAGGGAGACATCCCAGGAGGTATAGACCAGGAGAGGCTTCTCTTGTCTTCCCCCTGGAGACATTTACAGTTGACCCTCGGACAATACAGGTTTGAACTATGCAGGTCCACTTACATGCAGATATTTTTCAATAAATACAGTACTGTAAATGTATTTTCTCTTATGATTTTCTTAATAGTATTTTCTTTTCTCTAGCTTACTTTCTTGTAAGAATACAATATATAATACATATAACATGCAAGATACGTGTTCATCGAATTTATATCATCGGTAAGACTTCTGGTCAACAGTAGGCCATTAGTAAGTATTAAGGAAGTCAAAAGTTATATGTGGATTTTCAACTGTGCAGTGGTCTTTACCCCAACCTCCCAGGCTGTTCAAGGGTCTAACATATTTATATTCCAGAAGGTAAGAACCCAGGACCTTTCCCTTCTCTTTCTAAGGAAAATGAGTATACCATAGGCAGCAAACATTTGTCTTCCTTTCTCAGGAAGGGAGGGGTGAGAGCTGTCCCTCTCATATATAAACTCTCAGATTCTTAATTTAGAGGGGCTTACTGTCCTGCAGTATAGAACCCAGAACATATTGGGTAACATCTGGCTTTCATCTTATCACTCTGGGGGGTTGGGCAAGTGAACCCATAGTTATTGATGTAATAATAACTTTGATCTCTGCTCCAAAAACTCGTATTTGTCTTCAAGATAATTAAGTAAATATTAAAAATGTATCAGCCATAGAAAGAAGCTTATGTATGGTTCTTTACTGCTGAATATGTGACTCAGTTATAAAAAGGCTAAGGTGATACTAGATTGTGTTGATATACATTGAATGTGCTGTGCCAGATATATCAACAGAAACAAATATATCCCAGTCCTCAGTCTTAATCTGATACAATAATTTATAGGTATAAATTACAATAAGAAAACAGAAAAACTAGAGTGTTTCTACTCCAGACGAGGTAGCCAGTTAAGTTATAGGCTTGGAGACCATATCATGTGAGCAAAGGTTGAAGGATCTGGAGTATTTTGAAGGGTCATCACATGTATGAGAGAGAAAATTCACGTTCTTTTGATTGCTCAGAAAAAAATTGCTCACACTCAAGGAGAAGCAGATTTTAGCTTCATATAAAGAAGAATTTTTCTAACAAAGCTTTCAGCAATGCAATGAGCTGCTTTGAAAAGCAGTGAGTCCTCTTGTAGTTGCAAGTAGCTACAGGGTAGCTGGGGTGACCATCTGTTAGAGAAGTTGCACAGACATCTGTGTTTATGTGGGAGGCTGGTCTAATTAACCTTTTGGGACCCTGGCAACTCTATGTCTCCACAAAATTTAATTGATCATCATCTGAATATTCTCTTTTTTGGCCATTGTCCTATAGATTTCCTTTCCTTGACAGAATTGTTTTAACTTCCAGACTTGAAGCCAACACTCTTACCACTTACTTTGTGACTTCTAGTAAGTTAATCTCATCAGTATACTGGAGATACCAATACCTCCTATGTCATAGGGTTACTATAGTGATTAAATGAACTAGTACCTGTAAGTCACACACAGCACTTAGAACATAACCTAATATGCACTCGATGCATTATGACTAATATTAGTTTATTCGTATCTTTGCTTATTGCCTTTTTCTACCTTTTACTTGGCTACCTACTCATCCTTCATACCTCCACTACTTTGAATTTACATGCCTCTTATTTTCAGTGAGTTTGAGTCCCTGTTCATACGGGTAAAGAGCCATGTGATGAATTACATGTTCATATTTTTGCTCATTTTAAAATTATTTTCCAACTATATTCTATTATTTGTTAGTCATTTTACTGTCGAGTTATAGGAGCTCTTTATATATAAGGTCTATGGTAATAGTTGTAAATGTTTTTCCCAGCTATCCTTTGTCTTTTGACCATAGAACTTTTGAAGTGCAAGAAAAAGTTTTTTAAAATATATATTAGTGTTTATCAATCTTTTCAGTCATGCAGAGCCCCTACTCTTCTCTCTATTCTTACTGACTCCAAATGGTGATTAAAAGGTGTAATCCCTTGCACTAGCATTATGCAATGAGAAGTTCTGATGTCTTTGTAGACACAAAAGAAGCTGCTATGTCATTAAGATGCTTTAGCATTGTGCTTTTAAAAGTGACCCTTTCTTGGAAATAATTTCCTAGTGTCTCTGCTGCTAAAGAATAGCTCCTCATAACATCTGATCACTTACACAGCTTGAGTGTCTTTTGTAGCCAAGTCACTACAGAGGCTCCACTGCAAGGCTCCAGACAGACGGGAACTATTGTAACCATTATCCTTATCTGCCAGTAAAAATCAGGTTGCCAGCCAAACCACATACCTGTGGTAATAGGGAAACTGAGTCCCTGCTGCTTAAATAAAAGGACCTGAATTAGCTAGCGGTCATAGTGACATTTTAGCCCCATCTTTGGGCCAGTCACTGTAGGGAGGCAACTGTGTTGTATGGGACTCGGGGTCAGAAGATCTGGTTCATTCAGTTCTGTTCAATTCAATTCACCTTCCTGATCTTTTTTTTTTTTTTTTTTAAGATTTATTTATTTATTTGTTTGTTTGACAGAGAGAGAAAGAGCACAGGCAGAGGGAGCAGCAGGCAGAGGGAGAGGGAGAAGCAGGCTTCCCACCAAGCAGGGAGCCCGATCACAGGACCCTGGAACCATGACCTGAGCTGAAGGCAGACACCCAACCGACTGAGCCACCCAGGTGTCCAACCTTCCTCATCTTTTATTAAGTGCCAGTCACTCTACTTGGTTATGGGCACAAAGAAGATCACATTAGTCTTCTGTGTAGTATGAGGAGCTCATGGTCTAACAGGGGAAATGGGATAATCAGTGACAACAGCAGAGTTAATGATATCCAGATATGCAGAATATGTTTTGAAAATACAGAGAAGAAATCTGAAAAAGAAACCTCAATTTATCTCTGTTAAGTTTCTCCTAAACATTATCTGCACATACCTAGTTGTTTCCTGGTGAATTATTTTTATTCACAACACTTTTGACACCAGATGAGAGATTTTTTGTTTTTTTTTGTTTTTCCCTCCTGACACCAAATACAGTGTCTTTTCCAAAATCACTTTTCCAAGCGGTCCAGACTTCAGTTAAGTTCAGACTCTAACTACCTAGAGTTACCACAGACTCCACAGGTTAAGACTCTACAAGACTGGGTGCCTCGGTGGCTCAGTTTGTTGGGTAACCAATTCTTGGTTTTCACTCAGGTCATGATCTCATGGGTCATGGAATCAAGCCCCTGGAGGGGGGCAGGGGCTTGAAGATTCTCTCCCTCTGCCCCTCTCCCCATTTGCATGCATGCGCCTGCTCTCTCCCTCTCATTCTCTCAAATAAATAAATAAATCTTAAAAAAAAAAAAAAAAGACTATACAAGACTGCTCCTACTTGAGATGCCAGTCATAAGTCCTGGGCCTCCCATACTTCTGTTGGACCAACTATAAACTGGGGTTCCCATGACCTCTCTCAGGTTAGATAATTTACTAGAATGGCTCACAGAACTGAGAAAGGCACTTTACTTGCTATTACCAGCTTCTTATAAAGGATAGAACTCAGGAACAGCCAAATAGAAGAGATGCACAGGGCAAGGAAGGGGGAAGGGGGATGGAGCTTCCACGCCCTTTCCAGACATGTCACCCTCCCAGCACCTTGATGTGTTCACCAACCTGGAAACTCTCTGGATCCTGTTGTTTAGGGTTTTTACAGTGGTTCTATTACATAGTCATGATTGTTTGTTTTCCTGCTCACCCAGACTAAATGTCAAGAACTAAGAGAGTGTAGTGGGTTGAATGGTAGCCCTCCTAGAGATATGTATGTGTGTGCTGGGGACCCTGACCTTAGGCCCTGGAGTCCAGCAGTGAACCTGACTCTGGTCTTTCATGTCCCCTGGGGCAAAACACGGCCATAACATCAGTGTTTCGCCCACCTTTTGAATTTGATTTTGATTTTTGTTTTAATTACTGTGTTTTGGGGACAAAAGGAAACCAACCAGTCTTCTGGACTAGAGGCTGTTGCACAGCTATTTTGTTATGTTATTAATTTATTTATGCCTCGCTGTTTCCAAAAGAGATATTTGTTCAGCAAAAAAAAAATGTGTTTATTATATATGTTCAAGACTATGAAAGCCATTTACAGTAGTACCTAAGTCCCTGTCTCCTAGAAATTCCATAAAACAACTCATTAAGACATGTGGGGAAACCAAGTAGACATAATGGAAACGTATGTGTCTGTCAATATATGAATGGGTACAGTTATTCACAACCCACAGAGCAGTGATCTGACATGCAAAGATTAAGTACCTTTTCTGACTGTAAGGCCTACTCGGGAGAGTAGTGAACAGAAAGCACTTGAGCTCCTCTCTGATCATACAGAAATCTTCAGAGGAGACGTGGAATTCTAGGAGTTGACCTATCTGGTTTCTTTAAGTGAGCAAGCTCTCTACCCCACAACCAGTTTATTTCAATTGAATTCCCTTCACAAATGTTTATTGTGGTAGGTGCTAAAGAAACATAACTGAGTAAAATAATCTCTGACTCAAAAAATTCAGTTGTGAGGTGGCCAGGGAGAGACATACAGCGCTAACTACGTTTTGATGGGATGAGCCATAATTCATGGGATCAAAACTTAATATTATACTCATGATGGGATGAGTATAATAAATGTGTCTACACCGCTTTACAGGGAGAGGGGTGTGGCAACAATAGTTAATTTTATTGGGCGGTTGTCAGGGAAAGTTGCAAAGCACCGTGATTATTAGGTTGGATTTTTCGTGGTCAGCAGGCGTTCACCTGACGGGTGAAGGCTTATCCGCCGCAGGGACCAAGGGCTGCACAGCGTTTTAACCCTGCGCGGGGTAGACAAGCAACGAATCCCGCAACGGGGAGGGATCATTTCTGGCATCCGCTGAAGTGCGGGGTTTGCCGACCGGCAGGAGGCGCCGTGGCCGCGCGCCGTCCGGCCGTTGCGTTTCCGGGCACTCGGGCCCAGCGCCGCCATCGCCGCCGCGCGCGCCCCCGCCGCGCGCCGCGCATCGCCTGCGCCGCTCCCGTTACCGAGGCAACCGCGGCGCCGACTCCGCGCCGGCTGGGATCGTCTCTCGGCGCCATTTTCAAACTGTCCTAGCGCCGGCGCCGGAGTCTGGGGCGGAAGGAGCCAGCGAGGGAGGCGACGCGCGAGGGGCGATGCGGCCGCAGGCGGAGGAAGCGGCGGCTGGAGCTGGGGGTGAGTGCCGCTGTGGGGGCGGGAGGCCCGGGCGCGGCGGCGGCGCTCTCGCCGTAGCCTCCGGGAGGTCCCCGCGGGCCGGGCCCGGGTGCTGCCGGGAGGGAGGCCGCGCGGCTGGGGAGGAAGTGGGGCCCGGCCGGGCGGGGCGCGGCGCGGAGATTCGTCGCCGGCTCCGCGGCCGACACCCCTCCCCTTCGAAACCCGGCAGTGAGGCTGCGGCGCGGAGGTCGACCTGGGGCCGCTCGAGCCTCCCTATTTCCTTCCGCGCCGCTCGCTGCGGGAGTCTGTGCGGTGTGTGCACACCCGCCTACCGCCGACTGATGGGTTGATTTAAAAGTTAAAGTGCTCTCTCGTGTAAGAATCTTACAGGCTCTTTGTGAAAACAAAGTACCCGAAAATGTAGGACGGGAGCCATGTGTTAACCTTTGCCCTGCATCTTCGAAAACATCCCCTTGACCTTCCAGTCACTACTGTTTTAAGTTCAGTGTGGAAGGACTTAACCTAAGTTAAGGTTGGTGTTTTGTTTTGAGCCCCTGTGCATACATACACACAGGCTCCTTTTGTAAAAATAAGATGTACTGGCTTTCAGACACCCACCTTCCCAGAGGTAAGCTAGTGAGTAGTTCTAAACACGTATGCGCGGGGGACCTCCAAACCTAAGCTTTTATGTTGTGCTAGAAACTTTCAGTAAGGCACAGTGTTTGGGTGATGTAGGTGGGGGAGGACAGCAGCCCGTAGGTGAGGAGGTTTTTTGTTCTTGGAGGGATTTTACTCTTTTCCATCTGTCCTGTGTTTCGATATTTTAGCCATTCTAGTATGAGTGAAATTGTACTTCATTGTGGTTTTAGTTCATATTTCCCATATAACTAATGGTGGTGAGCACCTTTTCATATGATTATTCCTGTTCAGTTATCTTTGCAAGGTGCCTGTTCAAGTCTTTAGCCCATTTTCTTACCGGACTGTAATTACTGAACTGTAAGTGTTCTTTATGTATTCCATATACAAATCCTTTGTCAGATATTTTCTCCCACTCTTTCCTTTATCTTTTTGTTTTCTTAATGGAATATTTTGATGAGCAGACATTTTTAATTTGATGAAGTTCAAAAACTTATCAGGTTTTTCTTTTGTATTTAGTCTTTCAATAAGAGGCTTCTCTGAAGATTCTCTGCCTACCTCAGGCTTGGGAAAATATTCTTTGTTTTCTCCATTTTTTTTTTTTAACTTTTACGTATAGGTTTATTAATGTTTATTAATGCAGCAACATGACTATCATAAGCATTGCATTTAAGTCAAGTCTAAATATTCCAGAAGGCTGCCTACCTGAAGAGAAACAAAAAAAAGTTGCTTCATATTGAAAGAATCTTTTCTTCTTACCATGAAATAGTAATAATAGCCATAATAACAGAATAATGTCTTACTCTTTTCTTTTAGGACTTTAATTTTGGGGAGTGAATAAAACTAGTTTTGGAAGACAAGATGACTGCAGCTGCAGAAAGAAAGTACATTAATATTAGAAAAAGATTGGATCAGTTGGGATACCGCCAGACTCTGACAGTGGAGTGTTTACCATTGGTAGAAAAACTTTTCAGGTAAAGATGAAAATACAGTTCTAAACCCATGTGATCCTTAATCCCATTTATCTAGTTTCTGTTAAACTTCATGTTACAGTAAAGAAATGGGTAGGTTTTTTGTTTTTTTTTTTTAAGTCCTTCAGTCATCTGAAGCTCATCTATTCTTAGATCCTACTCCCAGATCATCAGTTCAGGGCCTCCACATTGCAAAACTCTAGGGGTCACCTTTCATACTCTACTGTTCAGAGTAGATGTTTCGGAGAGTTCTCCGTGAATAGAATTACAATTTTTTAATGTGATTTTCTGATATCCTTGGGTATTCTATGTCTGCCTCACTAGTCTTTAATTACTGTGATTTGATAAAGGTTCTCTCATATGTGGTTGGTCATTACTTTAGCAGTTACATGTTACTTTAACTGAAAGATTCTATGTGATTTTGTTCTTTTCCATTTTTTGTTCTTTCCTTGAGACTGGAGCAGGGAAATTGCTTAGAAAGCTTTTGCAGTAGGGCTACAAGCTATGATGATGGTAAAGAGAGAATGGAGGAAAGATATTTGGTGCTCTTTATTATGGCCTCCAGAACCCTTCATGATCTAGTTCTAGCTCTGTGATTCAAGGTTGGAGGGTGGGTGAAGTATGTTTAATTTTCTAAGAAACTGGCAGACTTTTTCCACAGTGATCTTATACTCCCGACACCTTCATCTCCCATGTATTTAACCATTTGGAGTTCCCTAAACATAAACACTCCCCACCAGTCTCTCCCCTTGGTCTCTCCATGTGCTATTCTGTCTGCCTGGGAAGTCTGTCTGACCTCTCCCTCCTGCCCTATGCTTGTTTAGCTCTATGGCCTGCAAGATTGTCACATCTGCTACGTGTTACCTTCACTACTTATCATTGTTGGAAACTTGTTTTTGTGTTTCCTTTAGAATGTAAACTCCATAAGACTAGAGACTGACTTTATCTCTGCTCTATCTAGTACAGGCTGAACACATAGTTGTTGAGTTTGTCACACAGTATTATAACTTTTGACAAACTGTCAGTAGGATATAAGCTCTATGATGCTGTGTTCTATATTGTGTTCCCTGCTCGGTAAATACTGAGGGAGTGAATATTCTACTGGTCTGTGTTCTTAGAGGTAAGGAATCAATTCTTATTCTTCTATGCTAGCATTTAGCATATAGCAGGCATTCAGTAAATCTTTGCTGAATGTACAGGTAAGTTTCACAGGTTCCACAGGATAAGGTGATTAATTGGACATGGGGGATGAATGAGAGGAGAGATTGAAAGGTGATTCTAACTATGTGTATGTTTCATAACTTTTAATCTTGTTTTGAGAAATTTTTGAGCACCTGGTACCTTGAAAGACGCCTAGTGTTTTTGTTTTTTAGATTTGATCTCACTTAGTGTTAACATTTAAGTCTTTCTTGAAATATATTTTTAGTTATTAAAAGTTAATGGAATGTTTCCTTGTATTTATATTTTCTGTTCTTTAATTTCAGTGACCTAGTTCATACAACAGAAAGTCTTCGGAAATCAAAATTATCTACTGTGAAAGCTGAAAAAGAAAGTGCCAATTTTGATTTTGTTTTGGAACCTTATAAACTTGAAAATGCAAGATTGATCAAGGAAAATAATGAATTATACCTGGAATTAATGAAACTGAGAGAACAATCAGGTCAACACATTAAAGGTAAAATATTGTGACTTTTTAAAATGCTGTATTTTGGGCGCCTGGGTGTCTCAGTTGGTTAAGCGACTGCCTTCGGCTCAGGTCATGATCCTGGAGTCCCAGGATCGAGTCCCGCATCGGGCTCCCTGCTCAGCAGGGAGCCTGCTTCTCCCTCTGACCCTCCCCCCTCTCATGTGCTCTCTGTCTCTCTCATTCTCTGTCTCAAATAAATAAATAAAATCTTAAAAAAAAAAAAATAAAGTAAAATAAAATAAAATAAAATGCTGTATTTTTTGCCTAAAAAGTTTTTTCTGTAGGAAAAGCTTATATATAATATTGTGATAGTCTTCCTGCTAACAGTCTTGAAATAATGTAGAGTGCATTGAAGAGTTCCCAATAAGGAAAATAAATTTACATTTCATAGCTATAATCATCCTCACTATAAGTAGATTAAATTTTTAGAATTAAAATTGCTGTAGAAAGATGCACAGCATAGGAAATATAGTCAATGATATTGTAATAGCGTTGCACGGTGACAGATGATAACTACGTTTGTGGTGTGCGTAACATAACTTACAGAGAAGTTGAATCACTATGTTGTACACCTGAAATCAATATAACATGTGTCAACTATACTCAATAAATCTTTTAATTAATAAAAAGATTGCTCTAGGAAATATTAAATGCTGAAACTAAAGAAATGTCCTTGAAACAACTTTCATTTTTCCCTTACTAAAAGTAAGAGGACTAAGATGAGGTGAAAGCCTTGTATCATTCTGATTCTTTAATACCCCCGTCTTCGAGCTGGAAGATTGAATCGAATGATTTCAAAGGTACCGGACAGAGGGTAATTGTGTGGCTATCTTACTATAAATTTTTCTTTTATCAGTAGAAAGCCCTGTCTGATACCTGGCATGAATATATAATCCCTCAGCTACATACCCACCTTACTGGATTGGAGCAAATGCCATAATTTATATTAAGCCATATAGCAGAAGAAAAATATGATTCCCTTTTTTGTTTAGTGACTGACTTGTAGTTTTGTTAATAATGGTGGAAGAGGTAATAACCTTTCAGACAAAGGCTTGGGTAAGAATCAGATGGAGCCTTTCAAATTAATGTGACTTTTGTATTTTGTGAAATGGAAGGATTTGATAGATTTCCTGATCTGTAAAATGGTTTTTGAATCTTTTTCATTTTAAGAGTTGAAAACTACGTTGAAGAAGTGTGCACGTGAAACAGCTGATCTGAAATTTCTAAACAACCAATATGTTCATAAACTCAAACTTTTGGAGAAAGAGAGCAAAGCTAAGAATGAAAGAATTCAACAACTTCAAGAAAAGAATTTGCACGCTGTAGTACAAACTCCAGGTGAGTCTGCCGTGTCTCAAAACAAATTATACACGTCTAATCTTTTAAAGATATTAAAGCTGTTGACTAAAATAAGACTTTGGATTTTCATGCTTAGACTTTAGTATTTGTAAAGATGATTTTGGATTGTCACATAAACTTTTAAATTTATTTCTTAAGATCTAGGTAGTATTTTATACAGGCACTTAGAAACTTTATAGTAGTTTCTTAGATACAAGTAGTCTAACTTCAGTGCCTAGAGTTTTATTTCCTTAATCGTTATTTTAACTTCTTTTTTAAATTATTATTATTATTTTAGTATCCTTTTTTTTCCAAGTCAAACTGTATTCAGCTTTATAAAAAATACTCGTCATAAACAGTCCTGGTATTTCAGGGAAGACATGGGCACACAGCCACTGGCAGTATACAGCAGCTTCCAAACTCCAGGCTCCAGTGGACTGCCATCATCAGAGGCCACTATAAAACCCAGTGAAGTCTTCATGTGGTGCTCTGAACAGGGGAGGTTTAGGGTGAGGGTTGACAGTTCACACTTAGGGTGTTGTTTAACAACTTATTACAAGCCGGCCCTGACTTTCAGGAAATGAAATGAAAATGGCAGAACTATCAATCTGAAGATCCACAAGCTAAAAAAGGAACTCTTTTGAGGGATGCCATCTCAATGTTATCATTATTATTTTAGTTATAAAGGTAATCTGTACTCATTAAAAAATTTGGAAATGTGTTTTCAGTATTTCTTAGTTTATTTTACTTTTTTTAGCTTTATGTTCGGTAGTTCTGTAGCAAGAGAAAAGAAAGGAAGGGTCATATCCAGAGTTAAGGGTGGTCAAGGCATAAAGTTGGTGGAAGAATCTCCAGTACCAGTGACAAGATCGTCAAGATGTCTGAATTATGGGCTGAAGATAATGGGAGTGAGTGAGGTGTAGGAAAGTGCTGGATTATGAGATGAGGTGGAGGCTGAGGGATTAGGAGCATGAAGACTGAGATCAGAAGGGAGTTGGAGTTCTAGATGCTGGCACAGTTTGAAGTGGTGATGAAGGCCACACACAGTCATCTTACGGTGTGCCTGTAGCCAAGCGGAATCAGGGGAAGATGGAAATGTCAGGAAATGAGATGGAGAGGGGGACTGTGGGCTAAAGGCACAAAAGATCAAGAAACATGGAAGAAGGTCTTAGAAGTAACTAGAAGATTAAGGGGAAAAATGAGGATAATCAGGTTTCCTGAGAGAGGAATGGGGCAGATTCCAGAGAGATTCAGGTGGTGTAATCTATAGAATTCAGTGACTGAATGTGGAAGACGTGGGAGGTAGAGGAATTCCCAGATTTCTGTTTCAAGTGAATGAGCGGGTGAATGATGGTACTATTTTTTAGAGAAGGTGGAAAGCAGAGCAGGAGTTCACTTTTGCATGTGTCAAATATTATACCCATGGAACATCCACATTGAGATTTCTAGTACACAGTAGGATATGTGGATCTGATTTTAGATGTGTGGTCCCAGATGGAAATTCAAATTTGGGAGTCATTGGAGTTTGGTGGGAATTGAAGCTATGGATGCGGTGGGAATTATCTAGTAAGATTATGTAGACTGGGAAGAGAGAACAGATCCTGAGGAGAGGTTGGTAATTAAAGGACTGGTGGAAGGAGAGGGTCTTTAAAAGAAACTGAGAAGGAACAACCAAGGAGGAAAACCAGGAAGTAAGGGAAGGAGAAAATGGTTTACTTTCTTTAGGTGTGTAACTACAAGCAAATCATTTAAATACTTTTGATCCAGTTTCTTCATCCTCAACACAAGAGATATATGTATACAAAATGTGTCAGGATTCTAATAAAGACACAATTGTAGATTGTGTTTGTTCTTCGTGTGGATAAATTCATTTTTCAAGTGCATGTCTAATCTTGGCCAGGTGCTGGGAAAGGTAAGTTATCCGTGTAGTTTGGATGTATATGTCCATAAAAAGAAATTACTCCTGATGGTTTTAAGGATAATTAGGTAGGGCGCCTGGGTGGCTCAGTTGGTTAAGCGACTGCCTTCGGCTCACGTCATGATCCTGGAGTCCCCGAGATCGAGTCCCGCATCAGGCTCCCTGCTCGGCAGGGAGTCTGCTTCTCCCTCTGACCCTCCTCCCTCTCATGCTTTCTGTCTCATTCTCTCTCTCTCAAATAAATAAATAAAATCTTAAAAAAAAAAAAAAAGGATAATTAGGTAGGCATTCCCCACAAATTCAGTTATAGCATCATTTTATATTACAGATGACATTCATTCATTGTATACTAATTTTGCTGTATAAAGTTTCTGTTACCTGCTCTTTTGGCATTGCTTAATAAACAAGTTTATTTTAGTTATCACTGCTTTAAGCTTCTCATTTGACAGTTTTCTGCTGGTGATGATTTCTTGAGTTCATAAGAGCAAATACCACAAGGCATGCTCAACTTTTAATCTTGCCAAAGTCTTGTTCCCATCTAATGGAGGAACAGATTGCATCTGGATATATGTACCAAGCATGCCAAAAATAAAACTTGTTTTATAACCATGTCTTGTTGAGGTTTTCGGGAATGCATTGTTTAGTTAAAGATCAGGGTGTGAGTATATATAAGGGAGGAAGTATTTTATCGCTAGGTAATATGAGCTAGAGACACCCTTTATAACAAAAAACCTAACCTTCTGGAATATTTAATTCTAATATTTGTTTCTTTTAAATGTTTTTGAAACGCACATTGTGTTTTAGGTGGCAAAAAAAGAAGTATTGCTTTCAGGCGCCAGCGTATGCAGATTGATGAACCAGTCCCTCCCTCCGAAGTCAGTTCATATCCAGTTCCGCAGCCTGATGACCCTTACATTGCAGACCTCCTGCAGGTGGCTGATAACAGGTGCATTAAATAATTTTTTGTTGGTTTTAGTTAATTACTTGATTAACTCTAATAAGTTTCTTGATGCTAGGGCTCCAGTCTTTGCTGTTGTATCTCCAGGGCCTAGGACAGAACTTTGCATGAGCACTGAGGAAGTACTTTCTGAATGTATCCTAAATATAGAATGTTTTTACTTGGGGCGCCTGGGTGGCTCAGTCGTTGAGCGTCTGCCTTCGGCTCAGGTCATGATCCCAGGGTCCTGGGATCGAGCCCCGCATCGGGCTCCCTGCTTCGCAGGAAGCCTGCTTCTCCCTCTCTCACCCACCCTGCTTGGGTTCCCTCTCTCGCTATGCCTGTCTCTGTCAAATAAATAAATAAAATCTTAAAAAGAAAAAAAAAGTTTTTATTTGTTTTGGAACTTTGATCTCAGATAGATCATAAATCTGATGTTTCTGTCCATGTTTACTTTAAAATAATTTAGTGCCATCTAGAACCTATTTTAGTAGAGTTGCTTTAGTATTTAGTTTTATCACCCAATTCGTCTTTTTGCAGGACTCTCTCACTTCAGATATGTCAAATGCCAATGAACATGAATAGATTTGTAACTGGCTTTGAAATTCTTGCTTCATGATTCTCTAGCTCTGTGTGCTTGTTTTTCCTTAAATTGGAATCAGATATAAATTCTATTTTATATAGAAAAGGTCTCTGGGAAAGGCACTATGTAAGTGTCCTGGGGTTGTAAAGATGAGTAAGATGGTACTGCTGCTCTTGAGAAACTTACATTCTAATAGTAAAGATGAGATAAATACACAGAATGCCATTAAGAAAATTTTAAGAGGTTCAAAGTAGCAAAAGAACACTCGTGACAGCATCTGTGGTCATACCTGGAAAAGCATTCTAAAATAAGTACTACACTAGTAAAAATGGTTAGTATGGATAACTTTTTATTTTGTAGATTATACAGAGTATATGGGGGAGTTTTTCCACTTCATTAATCTCATAACAATCTAAAGGAACATTGGTGGAGGTACTGATTAGGATCTCTTAGTTATTGTCACACAGTATTACATAACTATGTTTATACAGTTATCTGAACTTGTGAAATATTTTGTGGGGTTCTTTTTTTCTGTTACAGTTGTAATCTAGGACTTCTCAGTGTGATAGTGTATTTAAGGAGTTTTTTGGTCTGCATGTTTGTCATTTTCTGTCTTTAATCTTTTTCCTTAACATCTTTCTTTTCTATCAAACCATCATAGGTGGCATTAGTCTCTTGATGATCTTGTTTGTTTCCTTTTGCACATACACATTTTGTTTGTATTCAGAGTAATTCGTGTGCATACATATGAGTGCAGTCACATACCTACTTTTCTCCTAAACCTAGAGTAGTAGAAAATACTGGTTCCAATAACAGCATGGACAAGGTGTGCCAGCCTCACTTACTCTACTTCACAGAAAATCTCTCTTAAAAGCAGACCTGGCTTCAGGCTTTATTTTTCCAATATGAAAGTGGTTATGTCATATTTATGTTAATGTTTGGCAAAGTTTGATGTAATATAAATACATTTGGATAGTTGTAGAATTGAGGTAATTTGGACAAATCTTGATTTTGTTAGAATTAACAAGTTCCAGAAAGGAGTAGGTTTTTGCTGTAGTTATTTGGTGAATTACAGTATTTCTTGATATTTTTCTTTTCTCCAGGATCATAGGGTAGTTCATTAGAAAATACAGGGTCATTTAGGGTTAGAAGACAAACTTGAGTCCCTTATTTCACTTCAGAATGTGAATTCTGGGCTAGACCCTCTAGTTTCCTGAACTGAACCTAAGCATTGGCAGCAATACCTCAAAGAGTTTTAAAGATCAAAATGCAACAGTAGGCATAATGTATCTGAATTTCAAATTATTTAACACTCAGTTTCTTTAATCTATTCTTATAAAATTATATCTCCAAGATGATGTACTCTCCTTATGATGTGGTTTGGAACCCTTTGGTACAGTACTTCATACCTTATTGAGAAATAGAAAATAGAGAATTTATAGGAGAACATATCTAGTTTCATTTCTTGTTTTTTTTGTATTTCTTAAAAAAGTATATTGACATTAGTTATACATGTGTTTCAGAATTCAAGAACTGCAGCTGGAAGTCCACCAGTTACAAGAAAAGTTAGCAATGATGGAAAGTGGACTGAGAGATTATACGGAGCAGGTAGGATTTTTTTTTTACTTCTATAACAGGGATGCATGATTGCATTGTTGAGATGGGTATGCTGTGATTGTAAATAAAGTTGGGTTATATTTGGTATTACTGATACTGAATTTTTATACAGCTTTTATCTTTTCCACCAATTTGTTAATAGAGATAATAGCTGGAGTGGCTTAGATGGCTTTAGAGCAAACAGTCCAGTCCATTATGCATTGAGGCAAATACTAGTTTTTTTTTTGGTTCCTTTAGGTGAATCATCTGTCTCCCCAAATATTGTAACCATATTACTTGTTTTCATCTTGGGAGGTATTTTACTGAAGTGTACTGTGCTTTACAGTGGTAACATAAATAATTTTTTTACTCTTACTGTAGATTTTGTTATTTGGAACATAAGTCTTCTTGATAGTTACTCTTTTGTGGCACCATATTTGTTGTGTGTTTTCACTACAAGAACTAGTAAAAGAGTTTTCTGAAGAAGCAGGGGAATTAATATATGCAGGGTTAGATCATAACCGTAATAAGCTTTAATTCTTTCTTACCTTCTGTTGGTGTTTGGCTAAATTCTGATTTGTATAATTACAGGCTTACTTTCTTAAAATGCTTATTGAAGCTTAAATTGGGTAACACGTTTTTTCATTTTCTGCATGTGACTGCATTTTTTCTGGAGTGAAGTGATCTGCACATACAAATATATATGTAACTTATGTGTTGGTATAACTGTTAAGTTTGTAAAGTACTTTGAAGATATTTGAATAAAAATGGAGTAAAAAGGAATTGTGATCACATCAACCAAAAAACTTATAATATGGAGAGAGATTGAAAATATCAAATATGCATAAGTTGAATATTGTTGGTATTTTTCAATTTATAATCACACTTTCATCACATTTTCCCCAAGTACTTTATGAACATAAGCTGACCAATCTTGGTTATCTCTGTGAGGTAGTTGAGGTGTTTGGAGAAAATAGCCTGATCATTCTCATTGAAACTCTGCTGCCTATCTGGGTGTTTGGTTTTTGTTTTTGGGGGTTTTTTTGCTTAAGTTTGTTCTGTTTTTCTCAGTTTGTATTCCAAATGTTGCTGTTCTCTGCAAGCTCTTTCCCCAGCCTGTAATAAATACTCTCCTCAAGATATCACCTTGTCTCAACTTTGTTTCTACCTTTAAAATTAGCAATGTTCACACTGAGGCTCTCCAGACTTAATGGGTAGTGTGGCATTCTTCCTATTTAAGGCTTAGTCTTTGTACCTGTGCTCTTGGCTCTATTTCCTCTTTTCTTTTTTTTTTTTTCAAGATTTTATTTATTTATTAGAGAGAGAGAGAAAGAGGGCACAAGCAGGAAGTGGCAGAGGGAGAGGGAGAAGCAGGCTCCCCACTGAGCAGAGAGCCAGACCTGGGGCTTGATCCCAGAACACTGGGATCATGACCTGAGCTGAAGGCAGATGCCCAACAACTGAGCCACCCAGGCAGCCCTCTTCTTCTTTTTTTTGCTTTCATTGATATTTTTTCCTTCTTTAACAAACACTTAAATGGCCACTTTACAACTAGTAATGCTTTTAATCTCCCTAACTGTCCTAGAAAGAGGTGCTATTATGGTCGTTACTAACCTCCCCTAAAAAGATCTCCTTTAATTACCTCTCCCTCTTGCTGATGCCTTCTCTTCCCTCATGCAAACTTCTCTAAAGAGTATCTTACTCTTCTGTCTCCACTTCTTCACCTCCTGCTGTCCTATTGCGTTCTGGCTTCTGCCTCCCATTACATAAATTGGTCTAGTTAATGACACCAGTGACATTAATTGCTAGATCCAAAAGGATACTTTAGTCTTTATTTTCTTGGCTCCTCTGTAGTATTTGTCATTATTGATAATTTCTCTTTAAAATACTTTCATTTTCTTTCAGTTTTCCCTTTTTTAAAAATCTATCATCATTTCTTCTTTGCTTATTTCCTCTACCTGTTCCCTGAAATGTTACTGTTTTTCAGGATCTTGTCTTTGACCCCTTCTTTCCCAGTATATTTTCTCAGAAGGTTTCATTTACTCTCTTGGTTTAAGATATTCCCTGTAGTTAATGACTTTTCAGTCTTTCTGGCTCAAATCTCTATAGAGCTCCAGACCCATATATCCAATTTCATATTGGGCGTTTCCACTTGGATGAAAGCTCTTCATACCATATACCTAGTACTAAACTTGTTATCTTCTGCCTCAAATCTGTTTTCCCTCTTATATTCTCTACTTTGGTTGGTAGCATTACCATCTGCCCAAGCCAACATTCTATAGTCTTTCTAGATCTCATTCTTTCCCCTTCACTTACCAAGTTCTGTCACTTCTAAGTACTTTGTAAACTTACTTTTTCTGCTTTAACCTATCTACTGTTTTATGCCTTACTCATTTCTCATACATTCCTCCAATAGGTCTCCCTTCCTCTGGCTTTATTCTTATTTATCTTTTAATCCAGAGCAGTCTTTCTCCTTAGCAAAGTATTCAGAGCTTAACATAATTAATTCCTGCCTGATTCTTCAGACCCACCATAAGTTCCCTTGCACGTTACAGTCGTCTTACTGATCGTCTTACTGAGCCATTTCTGCTCCTTCGATCATACCATGTGGCTTTATACTTCTGTGTCACTGCCTGAAACATTCCTCCTTTCTTCTCTTCATAGCATCATTTATAACCTTTTTGGGCATATGTATTTGATAAAGCCTTCACTAATTTCAATAGGCATATGAATATATCATGGAGAGTAAATCCTTTTATTCCCTTAACTTCTTTGGTGCCATATACCTCTTTACTTTATTCTACCATTGAACAACATATTATATAGCAATTATTGGTTTACTTGCTAGTTTTCCCTGTAAAGCTGTGTTCCTGAAAGTCAGAGACCATATTTTACTCATCTTCATATACCAAAAATTGTGTTCCATAATTGTTGAATTGAATGCTTGGTTTTAGTTTTCAATTTTTTTGAAAAAACAAAAGCCGCAAAACCCAAAGCTGTAAAGTGTTTGGGTTTTTCCAAATTCATGAATGTGAATAAGTGTGAAATCATGGCTGATAGTGCTCTCTGTGATTTTATGTGTGTTATTTTCTAAATAATAATTAAATTCACCCCAGCTTCCTATCCTTTTCCATATTGAGTTTCAGTAGCAATTCTTTGTGTCCTACATCTATTTGTTCATTCTACATTTATTCTGCCAGGCACTGAAGTAGCTCAGACTCAGTTCTAGTACCCAGTAGTTTCTTTTTTTTTTTTTTTTTTTAAGATTTTATTTATTTGAGAGAGAGAATGAGACAGAGAGCATGAGAGAGGCGAGGGTCAGAGGGAGAAGCAGACTCCCCGCTGGGCAGGGAGCCCGATGCAGGACTCGATCCCGGGACTCCAGGATCATGACCTGAGCTGAAGGCAGCCGCTTAACCGACTGAGCCACCCAGGCGCCCCCAGTAGTTTCTTTTTATATAAACATTGCCTAATCTATGGAGGAGGGAGGGGGAAAAAAACCAAAAATTAAAAATAATTGGGAAGAATCTATTCAATAGAAATACTTATGAGGGGCGCTTGGGTGGCTCAGTCGGTTAAGCGGCTGCCTTCGGCTCAGGTCATGATCCTGGGGTCCTGGGATCGAGCCCCACGTCCGGCTCCCTGCTCAGCAGAGAGCCTGCTTCTCCCTCTCCCTCTGCCTGCCACTCTGCCTACTTGTGTTCTCTCTCTGTCAAATAAATAAATAAAATCTTTAAAAAAAAAAAAAGAAATACTTATGAAAGCTTTGTTGACATTATTTTGAAATTTTCTGTGTTTATTTTTGCTTGTGTATATGTATTTCATAATATGGTACATATATGAATGTTAATCTCTTGTACACACTGTAAAACATAAGAAAAATGAAAGTATATCCAAATAAGTGTTTGTACAGTGTTATTTCAGTTCAAAGCAGATTTTTTTAAGTGATAACATGACTTTATGTCTTCAGATTGAGCTAAGAGAACGAGAGATAGAACGACTATCAGTAGCACTGGACAGTGGCCGTTCCCCTGATATTCTCTCTCTGGAGACTAGAAATAAAACCAATGAAAAACTTATTGCTCATTTAAATATTCAGGTAATGACTTTTATAATTATTTCACTGAGTATATAAAATCATTAAGTGTTTATAACAGTCCATGGATTTGTAAAAGTGACAGAGTTGTTCAGTAGTGTATTATTTACAATAGGAAAATTTTGATAGAGCCAGAGTATCCAGAAATAGGATGCGGCTATTGAAAAATCATGTTTTTAAAGAATATATAATGAAAAAAAAGAATATTTAATGAGGCAGAAAAATACCTACACCATAATGTTAAATATTTAAAAGAGGAGAATAAACTGTAGACACAAGTGATGTTCAGTTTGCTTTTTAAAAATGTGCATATGAACTTGGAGAGAGAAAGCATTGGAAGAGAAGACACCAAAGTATACTAACAGTCTATCTTTGTGTGATGAGATATTCTTTTTGATTTTATTTTCAAAACTTTTGTTTTATAAAAACGTAAAAAAAGAAAAGATTTTTAAAAAGAAATATAAAAGCTAAACATGTAATAGATTCCCTTGCCATGCATTTGACCTAAGAGTAAAAGAACACGAGAGTTATATAAAGCATGTTATGTTACCTTTAGAAATTTAGACATGTCGTTGCTGCCTGAGCTGTAACCAAAATAGAGTAAATCACGAATATCAGCAGTAGCTCTAGAGCAGTGCTATCCAATACAAATATGATATGAGCCACATAATGTAATTTAAAATTTTCTAGGGGCACGTGGGTGACTCAGTTGGTTAAGCGTCTGACCGACTCTTGCTCTCAGCTCAGGTCTTGATCCCAGGGTCATGAGTTCAAGATTCTATGGAGCCCACCTAAAAAAAAGAAAAGAAAATCTCAGATCAAAATGTAAAACATGAAACTATAAAATTTTCTAGTAACTAGATTAAGAAAGTAAACAGGTGAAATTAATTTTAATAATGTATTTATCTCAGTATATCCAAAATATAATTTCAATGTATAATTAATGTTGTAAAATTGATGTTGAGATCTTTTACATTCTTTCTTTTTTGCACCAAGTCTTTGGAATCTTGTGTCTATCTTACATTTATAGCACAACTCAGTTCAGACGAGCCACAGTATGAACATGTGGATACTAGTGACTGCTGTATTGAACAGCACAGTCTAGAGTAGTAGTATCATGGTAGTGATATTCTTGTCGTAATTTTAGAACTCTCTGTTGGGAAAAAGTTCACACAAATGTTTTGCTTTTCCTTTCCTTCCACGTTTAAAAATTGGAAGCCAATGGCTAATATTTTTATTACACCCCACATTGTCAGTTTTGTGAATCAAAGCAGTGTAAGATTACAAATGTAAAATAGCTCTGGTTTAAATGTTCAGTATTTTAAAAAATACGGTATTTTGAAATATTTTTGGAAGTCCAGTATTTAGGATAATTTTCCAATTCATATACCTGTGAATTACAAATTCAATTTAGGTTGACTTTCTTCAGCGAGCTAATAAAGACCTGGAGAAGCATATACAGGAGCTTATGGAAACCAAGGAAACAGTGACTACTGAAGTTGTTAATCTAAGTAACAAAAATGAAAAACTCTGCCAGGAATTAACTGAAATAGATCAGTTAGCACAGCAGTTAGAGAGACATAAAGAAGAAGTGCTTGAGACTGCCGATAAAGAACTTGAGGAAGCAAAGGTATGTCTAGGTTGTGGGAGCATTTGTTAATCCTCCTGGAACATCGTGAGCCTAAGCCCCTTTGATATCTGATATGGTCTTTTGGTTTGTTTCATAATTCCAGTTTTCCCAAAGTGTCGTTCACACTCTCTAAAATTGGTTATGTTTCTGAAGCACACCTTTTCTTAGGATAGCTCTCCAGATTTTGTCCTATTTTCCCTCAAGATTTTCATCTCTGCATTGTGAGTGAGCTTTGGAAGTTTGTCCTCTGTGTCATTCTGTGCTCATGTTCCCTTTAAAAGTATTTTCTGAAATAGTGTATGTCCTTACACGTTTTTAAGTTGGTAGCTAACATTTTTTCATCTTTAAGTTTAAATAGGTATGAAAGGGGGCACCTGGCTGGTGTGGTGGGAGGAGCATGCAACTCTTGATCTCGGGATTGTGAGTTCGAGCCCCAAATTGGGTGTAGAGATTACTTAAAAATAAAATCTTTTAAAAATAATAATGAGTAAATAAATAGATATGAAAGATGTAATTTCCAATGTATTGTAAGTATTGATCTCTTAAACTGTCACATCGTTCTTTTAAATATAGCTAAATGACCCTTTCTTCTTGAAATCTTCACAAAGTTTTATCCTATTTTAATATATTTATGCTTGGATATCTTTTCATGATCACCCTATCAAACATCTCTGCAATAAAAAAATACATAAATTGAAAGCATTTATTTATTTAGAAATTTTTTACTTTAAAAAATGTCCTTTGATTACAAGGTTCAAAGTGTTAACATTTTCCTTTGAATAGTGTTATCATTATAATTATTAGTAATTAGTGGATCAAAGTGACAAATATAGCACAAATGTTGATACTTACTGAATTAAAAAGTAAAATTTTATTGGAAATACATCTCTTAATAAGATACATATCTTATTAATACATTTCTTAATACATATCTTTCATAAACTTTGATTATCTTTTTGGTGCTTCAGAAATTTTTCATATTTTGAGTGGCATTAGATGCATGACTTTGCTTTAAAAAGTGGGAGGAAAACAGTTTTGAAAGGGAAGGTGAGAGAGGAAAGATCATGAGATACTTAGACCACACACAGGTTTTCAGGTAGATAATTCTTAAAAAGGACTGTACATGCAAATTAAGAATCCAGATATGGATACATTAAAACTGCACGTATACAGTAGTTTTACATAATACTTGGGAAGTATTTATGTTATCCCAGGAATGGATATAAGCTAGCCTGAGGATCAGTACTCTACATCATTGAATCAATTTTGTACCATGTCGTTTCCACTAATTAGTGGAATAAAAGTAGCATACCTCAACATAGTGAAGGCCATATATGAAAAGCCCACAGTATATCATACCCAGTGGTGAAAGATTGAAGCTTTTCCTCTAGAATCAGCAGCAATGCAAGTATGCCCATTCTTACCAGTTCTGTTCAGTGTAGTACTGGAAGTCCTAGCTAAAGCAGTTAGGCAAGAAAAAGAAATAAAAGGCACCCAAATTGGAAAGAAAGAACTGAAATTGTTTCCAGATGACATGATCTTGTATGTAGAAGATCCTAAAGATTTCACAAAAAAATAGAACTAATACATTCAGCAGAGTTGCAGGATACAAAAATCAATGCACAATAATCAGGTGTGTTTCAATATGCAAATAATTAAAATCCAAAAGGAAATTAAGAAAATAATCCCATTTGCAGTAGCATCAAGAAGAATAAAATAACTTAGGAATAAACTTAACCAAGGAGGTGAAAGACTGTATGCTGAAAACTATAAAACATTCTTGAAAAAATTTGAATAAGACAGAAATAAATGGAAAGACATCCTATGTTCATGGATTGGAGGACTTAATATTGTTCAAATGTCCATGGTACCCAAAGCAATCTACAGATTCAGTACAATCCCTATCCAAATCCCAATGGCATTTTTTATAGAAATGGAAAAAAATTATAAAATCTCAAGGGGCCCCAGAATAGCCAAGAGAGTCTTGAAAATGAAGAATATAGGGGTGCCTGCCTAGCTCATTTGGAAGTGCATGTGACTCTCGATCTCAGGGTCATGAGTTCCAGCCCCACATTGGGTATAGAGACTACTAAAAAAAATAAACTTAAGAAAAATGAAGAACATAATTAGTGCAGTTTTAATTTTTGGTGGCTCTAGTTTCATTGCAACATTCCTATATCTCATTCCTCTCTTTTTCCACTTTTTTTACATCTTCTCTGCTCATGCACACAACATACTGAATATAGCTTCTCAGGTCCCATTGGCAGTGCTCAAGAATGACAGTTTAGGGGCGCCTGGGTGGCTCAGTTGGTCAAGCGACTGCCTTCGGCTCAGGTCATGATCTTGGAGTCCCGGGATTGAGTCCCGCATCGGGCTCCCTGCTCGGCGGGGAGTCTGCTTCTCTCTCTGACCCTCCCCCTCTCATGCTCTCTCTCTCTCTATCTCTTTCTCTCTCTCAAATAAATAAATAAAATCTTTAAAAAAAAAAAAAAGAATGACAGTTTGGCTCGCAAAAGATTTCTGTTGGGTCAAAATATTTTAATATTGGCATTCAGTGCTCTTATTTGCTGTATAGAGGTTCCACATTGGTAGTAGCAGGTGGAGGGAAATCAAATAAGATGGGAAAATTAGGAAATGACAGTGCCGTAAGAAGAGCCCAAAAATCAAGGTTCAAGGAAGGTCCTGCAAGTATATAGGCAAAATAGGTTTTTAAGTGGGCCCTCTTGTTTCAGATGTTACAAATAGCTCCCTCTAAGCATTCAGGATACCAAGAAATTAAAGAGAAGCCTGGACTTTGTCTCCTCTTCACTGAAATTGAGCCTTAAAACTGCTAAAACCTCCCATCTCACTGCTGAGAAGGAAGACTACTCAAAAAAATGACTTGGTCTTATTTGCATTGTGACTTAGTGATAAATATTCTTGACTTTTAGGTCTGTACCTAATAAGTTTTTTATTCCTAGAAAGAGATTAAAAGAAAGCTTTCTGAAATGCGGGATCTTGAAGAAACAATGGCAAAACTTCAACTGGTAAGTAGATGTCATGTTAAATTGCCAGAACTTTTGGTAAGAAAATTTGCATGCTGTATTTTACATATATTTTTTAATTGAGATATAATTTACACATTATAATATTCACTCTTAAGCATTTATTTCATTGGTATTGGTGTAGTTATGAAGTACTGCAACCATTCTGACCATCAAGTAAAGGAACATTTTCATCACTCCAAAAAGAAACGTCATACCCATTTAGCAGTCCCTCCCCATTTTCCTCTGCTCAGCCTCTGACAACCACTCATCTTTCTATTTCTATAGACTTGCATATTCTGGACAGTTTATACCAATGGAATCATACAATATGTGGCCTTTTGTGTCTGGCTTCTTTGATTTAGCACAGTGTTTTCTAGTTTCATGCTTGTTGTAGCATGTATCCAAGTACTTCCTTTTTATGGCTGGGTAATATTCCACTGTATGGATGTATTTAATTTCATTTCTGTTTTTATAATTCTTTAATTTTATATACAGTAGATGGCAAGTTAAATTTGAATTTGGAAAACCTGTTAGGAATTTTATATTCTTTTAACTACTTCATGACTTGTAAGTTTACTAATATTAAAATTAGAAATTGATAATTACTTGTTAAAATTGTTGACTTTTATTAAAAGCACTCAATCTGGGGTACCTGGCTGGCTCAGTTGAGGCATGCAACTCTTTTTTTTTTTTTTTTTTTTAAGATTTTTTTATTTATTTATTTTAGAGAAAGAGCACGTGTGTATGTGAGTGGGGGGAAGGGTAGAGTCTGGGAGAGGATAACAAACAGATAGGAGCCCATTGCAGGGCTCAATCTCACAACCCTAAGATCATGACCTAAACAAAAATAAAGAGTTGGACACTTAACTGAACCACCCAGGCGCCTCTAGAGCACACATGACTCTTGATCTCAGGATTGTGAGTTTGAGCCCCACGTCAGGTATAGAGATTACTTAAAAAAAAAAAAAAAAATTCCGTCCTCTTTTATAAAAATAGCTTTGTTTGGTAGTGAAAACCATCTTTCTAGATAATATTTGTTCTGGTAGTCTTCTTCAAATAAGAAAAATAGTAATCGTCCCAGCATAAGCCTAGATGTAGCATATAGTTCTATAGTCATGCCTTGCTTCCAGTTAGAAACTCCTGGGTGGTCACCTAAAAGATGATTGGGGATTTTTTTTTAATAGCTTATTAAATTGGATGAGTTTCTTTTAAGATTGGAAACTAAGACTAATACTAATTTTCAAGTTTTCTTATTATTTATAGTCTTACACAGTATAGCAGCAATGTTCTGGTGGCATAAGGCAAATTAAAAAATGAAGCCATTGTGATATGCTGCCACACTGTAGGTGCTTGAATACTTGCTGACTTTTATATGCTCACTATGAATCACAGTGGCTTCTTTTTTATTCACTTGCAGCTACTCAATTCAGTATTAAATAACTGAATTAACTAAACCTGATAAATGTCCACTCTTTTTTTTTTTTTTGATGTTGTCTACTCTTGAGTCTCATAGATATTGTGAAAATCTTCCATGAGGTCAGTAAACAGAAAGTAGATGTTTTGATGATGTTTTTACTGACAGTGTAAACTCTGTGAGGGCAGGAATTTTTGTTCGCTGCATTGTATGTATCCTATCAACAGTTGAGTGTGATTCGTAATGCTTGTCTCGGACTCTGACCAAGTCTCAGTAGTATTGGATGACAGTCAGATGCTATAGTTACTTTCTGACCTTTCTTATTTTTTTCATTAGTATGATATTATGTATTTTTAGGATAAATACTAATGATATTAATAGCTAGCATTTATTAATCACTTGCCATGTTCTAGACACTGTGCAGAGTGCTTCACATCCTTAGTTTCATCCTCACCAGTGAGTTCTCGGTGTCCAGATACTGCTCTTATCCCCATTGTGCAGATAAGCCTGAGACAATAACCAGCATAGTTACTGATACCTATGATAGTCTGAGAGCACTATGGCTTCCTTCCGCCTTCTTTTAAAAATAAAAAGGCTTTAAAGCTTTTTATTGCACAAGTACATATTCATTTTAAAAAGTAGACAGTATGTTAAACAAATTAAGAGAAAATAAAATCTAATAATTCTACTCAGAAAGGAGCCCTATTCATATTTGGGTTTTGTGGTCCTTTTAGCCACAGTTGAGAATGAACTTTAGTTGAACCCATATATTTGACTAACTAAAAGTGTGTCTGTGACTTACTCTTAATTAAATGTACTTACCAAAATATCTACTTTAAGTTCTATAATATTTTATCAAGTTGTTGGAAATCTTAATTATAGTATTAAAATTTGCAGGAATTAAACTTATGCCATAAAGAAAAGGAGAGACTGAGTGATGAACTACTTATAAAGTCAGACCTGGAAACTGTTGTTCATCAGCTTGAACAAGAAAAGCAAAGACTTAACAAAAAAATGGAAAGTTTTGCAGTTACAGGTAAAATATAAAATGTTGATAACTTAAAAAGTGTTATTTCCTCTTGACATATTATTTTTCTTAGTAGATTATCTTTCATTCATTCATTCACTCAATAAATATTTGTAGAGTGCTTGTTAATATATCAGAAACCATACTGGATGCTGTAGATAGAGTGGAAAATCTTCAGTGACCTTACAGGATTCTTTTATATTTTGACTAGTTGGTACAGGGAACCCTGCTTGAGTATTTTCCAATAGAAGTATATGCTTTTTTGAAGCAGATAATAGAATTAATTAAGACTAAGAGGAAAACTTCTGAAATGGTGAAAAATTGAAATGCAGAATCTTTGTAAGGAGATGCACTTACATCACCTGAAAGAACATATTCTCTTTCTCTCTTTCTCCCAGTAGGGCAACTTTCTGCCAGGTATCAGCACTAAATAAGTTAGTTTAAGAAACATGTAAGAATTCATCCACTCATCCATTCTATTTGACAAATGTTTATGAGCCTTTCGTGTGCCAGGCTCTGTTTTGGGTACTGGGGTATATGATGGTAAACAAAATACGCAAGGTCCCTGCTCTTGTGGAGCCTTTGTTCCAGTTGGACAAATTAGTAGCACATAAATGAAAAAGCCAATTTTAGATGATAAGAGGTATGAAAATGGGGGAAGATATGCTAGAGATTGACTAACCCAAGGTCTCAGAGACAAGACACCAGCCAATGAAGATTTGGGGCAGTTTTTTCCAGACAAAGGGAACGGTAAGAGCAGAAGCCCGGTGCTGTCAAGAGCAGAGCCCCCCCCCCCCCCCCGTTGGGTGTAGAGATTACTTAAGAGCAGAAGCCCCATGCGTCTTCAGAAGTAAAAGAAAGCCAGTGTGCTGTGTTAAAAAGAGGCTATATTCTAGGCTTTTCAGCATCCATATGGATAATCTGTTTGACCCCTTCTCCATTCACTGCCTTTATGACTTGAGCACATTACTTAACCTCTCTATGCTTTAGTTTCCCTGTCTATGGGGTTAATGATGGCACCTACCCAAAAGATTATTCTGAGGATTAAATGGGTTAATACATTAAAGTGCTTAGACCTATGTATAAAAGTTTGTAATTTACTTCCTTTCATACCTAGCTGTGACCTATCATTTCAGTGTGATCTTTCATATCTGAAACTCCCTGCTTCTCTGTGTCTCAAATGCACCAGCCTACCAAAAATCCAACCACAGGTCAACCAAAATATTTACCTTCTACACATTTGCACATGAGCAACTAAGTACTGCTTGTGTGTGCACCAAACACATCAGTAGCACTGTAAATTAGATGGTCCAGCGCTCAGTGATGTATGGAAATTTTACTCTATATTTCTTACCACTTGATCTCCTACTGTCTGCAGGGAACATTTCAAATGTTTTCCATTCTCAATAAGCCTATGACTCTCATTCCACCTCCCATTCTGAGTGGGCGATCTTCAGGTTCCCTAAGAGAATGGAAGCCATCAGTGAGGCTTTCTGTCATTTTCCTGTCCCAAGATCTTAAACTGTCCATTTTTATCTTCCTTCCTGTTACTATGGAAGTGTGTCCCTCTTAGGAAAGGCCACTGCCTCCGAATGTTCTCTGGGTCCTGTCCTTTCTAATTTTAAAACCTCGCATATTAATTATCTCTTTTCTATAACTTAAGTCTGTACTGTTTTTGTCCATTGGCATTTAAACATACTTACCCTGATATGTCTCTTGAGGCAAGGAAAACAAAAGCAAAAATAAACCACTGGGACTACATCAAAATAAAAAGCTTCTGCACAGCAAAGAAAACAATCAACAAAACTAAAAAGCAGCCTACAGAATGGGAGAAGATATTTATAAATGACATATCTGACAAAGGATTGGTATCTAAAATATATAAAGAACATATAAAACTCAACACCTGAAAAAGAAATAATCCATTTAAAATGGTAGAAGACATGAATAGACATCTTTCCAAAGAAGACATACAGATGGCCAATAGATGCATGAAAAGCTGCTCATCATCACTTGCCATCAGGAAAATGCAAGTCAAAACTACAGTGAGATATCACCTCACACCTGTCAGAATGGCTAAAATCAACAACAAAAGAAACAACAGGTGTTGGCGAGGATGTGAAGAAAGGGGAACCCTCTTGTACTGTTGATGGGAATGCAAACTGATGCAGCCACTGTGGAAAACAGTATGGAGCTTCCTCAAAAAGTTAAAAATAGAACAACTCTCCTATAATCCAGCAATCGCACTACTAGGTATTTACCCAGAGAACACAAAAATACTAATTCAAAGGGATACATGCACCCTGATGTTTATAGCAGCATTATCTACAATAGCCAAATTATGGAAACAGCACAAGTGCCCCATCGACTGAAGAGTGGATGAGGAAAATGTGTATCTGTATACCATGGAATATTAGCCATAAAAAAGAATGAAATCTTGCCATTTGCAATGACATAGATGGAGCTAGAGAATATTATGCTAAGTGAAATAAGTCAGAGAAAGATGAATATCATATGATTTCACTCATGTGGGATTTTTTTTTAAAGATTTTATTTATTTGAGAGAGAGCACAAGCAGGAGTGAGGGGTAGAAGGAAGAGGGAGAAGCAGAATCCCCGCTGAGCAGGGAGACCGATGCAGGACCCGATCCCAGGACGTTGGGATCATGACCTGAGCCAAAGGCAGACGCCCAACCGACTGAGCCCCCCAGGCACCCCGCTTATGTGTGGAATTTAAGAAGACAAATGAGCAAAGGGAAAAAGAGAAAGAGAGGCAAAGAAACAGACTCTTGGGGCACCTCTCTGGCTCAGTCACAAGAGCATGTGACTCTTGATTTCGGAGTTGTGAGTTTGAGCCCCCCCCCCCCCGTTGGGTGTAGAGATTACTTAAAAAAATCTTTAAAGAAAAGAAAAAAGAAACAGACTCAACTCAAGAGAACAAATTGCTGGTTACCAGAGGGGAGGTAGGTGGAGGGATGGGTGAAATAGGTGATGGGGATTAAGGAGTGCACTTGTCTTGATGAGCATGGGGTGATGTATGGAAGTGTTGAATCACTGTATTGTACACTTGAAACTAATATTACACTGTATGCTAACTAACTGAAATTTAAACAACAAACCCATGCTTACCCTTTTCCCATTCTGTAACAAAAACTTTGACCCATTCCCCTCCAGCCACCCTTTTTCTTTTTCACAGTTTTAACATTTTGAAAGGTCATCCACCTTTGCTGTTTCTGCTTGATCACTACTACCCTTTAGCTCCTCAATCTGCTCCAGTTGGCTTCCGTCCCCACCTGAGCTACTCTCGGAAGGGCTTCTCTCATCCCCATTATGCTAAATGCAGTGGACACTTTTCATTCATTACTTTATTTGACTTCTTAGCATTTAACCCAGTAACCCATTCCTTCCCACTCTCCTACTTTCTTCTTACCTCTCTGGTCACTCCTTGGGATGAATTTGCCAATTCATCCTCCAGATTTCATTGTATGCTATTCTTTTGTAGATTTTATCCCACTACACAGAATAACTGTTTGACCTTAGCTATATTTTTCATACATGTGGGCATAGAGTAAATGCTCCACAAATACCTGTCAAATGAATGAAAGAAGAGATGAGTGAATCAGAATATGTCTAGAAAATCATTTCGTGCCTCAGAGTTAAATTAGATTGAACCATGTGAAATTACCAGTATTAGCATACTTGTGACTCATGAAAAGGTAACTTTGGTTGTAAAAGTTAATAGTTGTACTTATTTGGAGAAAGATGAGTTGTTTTGATCTCTTTGTGTAATACTGTATTAAATTCAAACTTAATGTTAAAAATCATGCATATTATGATTAATTGCTTTTAGATAAATTTTCTTTTAATGCATTTTCAGGTCACCAGAAAGTACCATGTGGTAGTTTATTCATTCTATAGTACTAAATGATACCAACCTTGTGAGAAGACAAAAGTAGGAGGACTTTGACTTATTAGATTTTATTTAAACTTTTAATGTAATTTGTGCTCTTTTTCTTCATTTTTCTTAATATTTACCTCTTTGATATCAGCCAATGCTAGGTGATATACAAAAGTTAATGATTTTTAGTAGCTTGTATTCTAAAACTTACTGATATAATGTATTTGGGTAATTGTATAATTTATATGCAACACTTTTAATATTTAATTACTTTAATTTACAGAAAGAGAACTTACTCTGGAAGTTGAAAGGATGAGGCTAGAACATGGAATAAAACGTCGAGACAAGTCACCCTCTCGTTTAGATACATTTCTGAAAGGTATAGAAGAAGAACGAGATTTTTATAAGAAAGAACTAGAAAGACTCCAACATATAATACAGCGAAGATCTTGCTCTATAAATTATTCTACACGTGAAAAAATTCCAATATTTAAAACACTAGAAAAGGTAATATCTCTTTTTAAGGATGATTGATAATCAAAAGTGTGTCTTTATGAACAAACTTTTCTGATGTGATTATTATATTAAATATAACTTATAATATTTGTTTTTTAAAAGTTTTTCTTGGGGCGCCTAGGTGGCTCATTCAGTTAAACGTCTGACTCTTGGTCTCAGCTCAGGTCTTGATCTCAGAGTCATGAGTTCACGCCCTGCCTTGGGCTCTGTGCTGGATGTGGCGCTTACTTAAAAGCGTGGGGTGGTGCACCTGGGTGGCTCAGTTGGTTAAGCATCATCAGACTCTTGATTTTAAAGGTCATGTCATAATCACGGGGTCGTAAGATTGAACCCCGAGTCGGGCTCCTCGCTGGGCATGGAGCCTGCTTCAGAGTCTTCCTCTCTATCCCTTTGCCCCTCCCCCTTGCTCATGTATGCACTTACTCTCTCTCAAAAAAAAGGTTTTTCTCAATTTTGATTTTTTTTTACACAACCTGTACTGTAGAAACATTGCATTTATGAGGAAAACTACTTAAGAACAAAGCATAACATAGTGATTTTTGGAAATTAAGGAAAGATGAATAGTTCATTATGTATGTAGGGTAAGTACAGGGACATCTGGGCTTCCAGAAACTGGAACTAGTAATTCATGCTACTGGACGTTTCCTTTCTTTCTATCCTTTACTCTTGGTATCAGCTACATTTTCTCTCAAAGCAGAGTGGCTTCATCCACATGGCAGATGACATGGCTTCTTGCTATTCCCAGCCTTGGACCAGTCAGAAGGGCTGGTCACACTGTGCATACCAGACATCGTCCATGTTAACCACTCAACAGGAGCAGGTAGAGTGTGGAAGTGCGTGCAGGGCAGGCCTTCCCATTTGTCTGCTACAACACATTTATAAGTTGGTAGTCTAAAGATGTATATTAGGTAAAGTTAACCATGTTTCTTGAGAGATTAAAATCATGTATCTCTATTTTCGGTCTTAATTATTTTCAGTGTTTTATGAGTATCATTTGACTTCTTCATTCATGTTTTTCTTTTTTTTTTTTTTAAGCTTTGGAGCTATAGGAGTCCTGGAGGCTTATGATTCTAACATTATCTACACACTAGATAAAATTAGGGGAAGTTGGGACTAAAATTAAAACTCAAAACATTTAATTTCAAATGTTTAAAAATACCAAGTCACTGTGACATATACATGAAGATAATAGGTTAGAAAAAATTCAGACTTGGCTGAGTTTACTAGTTTCATCATTTTTTTTCCTGAAGATCCTGTGTCCATTGTCAGATGGTTTGGGGTTGTTTTCTGATTGGACTGTTTTTTAACTTCATTGGCTAATGGCTGAATTTGATTTACAGGTGTTAGTAAAAACACTATCCTATGTTATCTGTTATAAGCAGAATGAATTGGTGGGAAAATGCTGTATAAGTTAATCTTTGTGTTACTGAGTTGTTTTTTAAGCCCCATATATACTTAGGACTCAGAAAAAATGAATCACTGAATTGATCACCTTTATTGCATAGGAGAATCTTCCATAAAATGGTTGATTAGTTTAATCACGTATTTATTCAGTAAAACTGAGTAGACAAATATCTTAAAGCTTTTAACCTAAATATTTGATTTGACTCCTCAGTATGGATTTCTAGTTGAAAAACAAATGAGGTATTTTTGAGGTACTGGTAAAATTAGAAGAGACTTTTATCCCTTTTCAACTTATGTATTTTCTTAAAATGTTCTAATGTTACCTGACACAGATCAAGAATTCCTTTTCTAAAGTTTAGAAAGGTAGGGTGTTCAGAGCATTTTAGAGTTCCAGTAATAAGTTGCAGGAATGGCAGGGAAGAGTAGGTGTGTACGTGAGTGAAATGGGTGAAGTGTGCATCTGCACCTAAACTTGGGTATTTTAAACATGTTTAGAAACTACATAGCAAACTATGGTACACATGAGTTTTCAAATCCTGCTTTATGGCAAACTGTTAGGCACAGTTTCCTTAGGATTGCAGTACTCAGAAAAAAATATTGATATTTTTAATATCAATGATCTTTGTCAAAGATACACCCATTGATACTCTATTGTGTGTGTAGCGTGAGCACTGCCTCCTTCTCCTTATGCTTATACTCACTATGGTTCCAATCATGAGTTTTAAGTATAGTAGAGTTGAAAGGGCTTTAGAGTTAGAGACACAAACTGCCTTTATGACCTTGGACAGGTTACCTCACTTCATGAAACCCGTTTCCAAAGGTTACATGAGATAATAAGGGCCCAGCATTACACCTAGTGCCTAGTAAATATTTCACGCCCTTATTATTTGCTGGTTCAAAACACATCAGGTCTAGGTACAAAGTTAAATTCAGTTCAACAGGTACATATTAAGTGCCCGCTCTGAATCAGGCACTGGATGTGAGATAAAGAAGACATAGTTTCTGTGCTTGTAGCCTTTAGTATTGTGTATGTATGTGCATGAGCTTGTGTGTGTGTGTGTCAGGAACAATGGAATGGTAAAAGGGAATTATTAACAATTACATATGAACACAAATATATCTGTATATTTATGTCTATATAGGATATATTTAGAAAAGAGCTAGAGTTCCTGCTTAAGAAGGCCAGTCAGTAATGTTGGAGAATTCGTTCATTTTAGGTACCATGCTAGGCACTGAAGGTGTGGTCAGACCAGATACCTACTGTGTCTCTCATTGAGCTTTCATTTTAGTGGTAAAGACATATATTAAACACCTAATCATGTTAATAACTTTATAAGCTCGTTTATAGTAAGTGTTAGTGAAAAAAGGATACAAGGTTTCAGAATGCTCTTAAGAATACAAAGAGGGAGATCTAAATTAGACTGAAGAGTCAGAAACTCCTGAGAGAAAGTGACATTTAAGCTGAGACCTAGACAGTAATGAAAATAGACTGTCAAATCTTTTTTGTTTTTTAATGTCCCAACTTTATTTATAACCAGACCCCCAGCTCCCACCCCATCCCAGGTCCTCAGCTTAGCTCTGGGGGAGAAACTGGATGAGCAGTGACACTTCTGCCAAGCCTTGAGCTCAGGAGCCCCTCTGGGCTTTTGCCCTAGCCCGCTGAATTTTGTCAGCCATGGGCAAACTCTGTGATTCCAGGGCAGTGGGACAGTACAAGGCTCAGCTCTGCTTTGTTCCAGTGCTCAGTGACCACATCTGCACTACTGTCAAATCTTTATTCACTGAGTACTCCTTTTCTTTTCTTTTTTTTTTTTTAACAAGGATTTAACTCTCTCTCTTTTTTTTTTTTTTTTTAAGATTTTTATTTATTTATTTGAGACAGAGAATGAGAGACAGAGAGCATGAGAGGGAGGAGGGTCAGAGGGAGAAGCAGACTCCCTGCCAAGCAGGGAGCCCGATGCGGAACTCGATCCAGGGACTCCAGGATCATGACCTGAGCCAAAGGCAGTCGCTTAACCAACTGAGCCACCCAGGCGCCCGAGTACTCCTTTTCTAAAATCTATGCCGACCACCTCCTTTTTGTAAGATATTTTGATGTAGATATAATTAGGTTACAGATTTTCTTTTATAGCTATCTAAGCCTTAAGTCCTCAAACCCTAATCTGCTTTTTTTTTTTTTTTAAGATTGTATTCATTTATTTGACAGAGAAAGACACAGCGAGAGAGGGAACACAAGCAGGGGGAGTGGGAGAGGGAGAAGCAGGCTTCCTGCGGAGCAGGGAGCCCGATGCGGGGCTTGATCCCAAGATCCTGGGATCATGACCTGAGCTGAAGACAGACACTTAACGACAGAGCCACCCAGGCACCCCCCTAATCTGCTTTTGTCCTATAAAATATCTTACCCTTTAAGGTGTCCAGATAACTGACCTCATCCATTATGCTTTGGTTTTGCTTGTTTACCAAGATGATAACTTACTTCCAAGTGGCAGGTTAAATTTACCTCACAGATACCAAGTCTACATTAGACATGGTTATGTGCACAGTAGATAATGAATAACATATATCAGGATGCTTAACATATATTAGATTATCTCTTCCTGGGGCTTCTGCATTTAGTACTTTAATATTAAGGTACCTTACATCCCCTCGGGGTTGTGAGATCAAGCCCTCCGTCAAGCTTGTGCTGGGCGTAGAACCTGCTTAAGATTCTCCCTCTCCCCTGATCGCTCGCTTGCTTGCTCGCGCTCTAAAAAAAAAAGACCTAGATCCCAAGTCTACATTTACCACCTTTATTTTCCACATAGTTGTGAAGATAGTGGATCTGTTGAATCGGACTAAAATAATAAGCATCATCTTGTTTTAGAAATGTTGGAAGTATTTGCTTATTTGGTGAACATCCTTAGTGTATACTGCCTGGTAGAAATGTTTATATTTCTCTCATTGCAAAAATAGACTTCACATAGGTTGGGGCTGGGATGGTTGTGGAGGTTGGTGTGGCTGGGAAATTGATCTTAGATTCAATCAGAAAACACTGAAGAATGTGCTAGGCTATAATAGTTACTTATACTGGGTGAGCAGGCACACACATATCCTCCTAGTCTCTTCCCTGGAGAGGTTTGTAAACTAGTGGTTCCCAACAATTAGCATGCGTGAGAATCACGTGGAGGGCTTGATAGACCGTGGTTACTGGCCCTATGCCCACAGTTTCTGATTTAGTATGTCTGGGGTGGGCCCACCAACTTGCATGTGTAACAAGTTCCTACATGCTGCTGATGCTTCTGCTCTGGGGATTACACTTTAGTTACTGCCATTATAACTCCAGGAGAATGACAGTTGAAGTGTTTGACAGGATCTGATCAAGTGGTATTATTGGCAGCGGGGGTGGGGGTAGGGGGGTCCTTTTGGGCATTTGAAGGCCGGGAAATTTGCCCCAGTACTGCCTGCACTCTATCATCTGCTGCTCTCACTATGGATAAAAAAATTGTGTTCCTTTTGTCTGTTAACATTATTCAGTCACTATCATTACCAACATCCTGTGACAACCATATGGTGATAATTATAACAATGATAACTTGTTTTTAAATTATGTTTCAGGGTGATTACAACTCAGAAATTCATCTGATCACAAGAGAAAGAGATGAACTTCAGCGTATGCTGGAAAGATTTGAAAAACATATGGAGGACATACAGTCCAATGTTAAATTATTGACAGCAGAAAGAGATAAACTAAGTGTCTTATATAATGAAGTAAGAAATTGATTAAGCCAACATTATATAGAACAAGTTAAATATAAGGGAACCAGTATAAATCTTTTAAATTACTGTAATATATGGACCTTGTTATATTCCTTCATAATTAGAGTTATCTAAGTATGGTAGTAGTTTCTGTTATTGTCCTGTTCCCAAAGCAGAGATTTCTATAATTTTTTCCATATTTATTCTTCTTCTCTTCCAGTTTATCTCTGTGTTAAGTCTGTTAGAAATAATCTCCTACTTCTAAAGCTACCTGAAACAGGTCTTAGCCTACTCTGAGCCAAGTTTATCCTTGGGATTCAGACATGTTAGGAGTCTATCAAACAGTGGGTAGCGCCCACGATTTGGAGATACTGGATATTAAGGACTTAGCCTGTAATTTGAGAATTGATACAGCTTGGCCCAGTTTCAAAGCCTCAGTTGTCAGAGAGCAAGGTGAATATAAACACAGCAGAGTGTCTAAATTTGTTCCATACCAATTTCCCATGAGGCTCTAATGCTACTTTGAGAGAGGGAGAAGGACATGTAAGTTAAAAGGTCAAGTTGAAAAAGCTGTTCTTACTTTTGGAGATTTTTCTTGGAATCTGCATTTGCAATTTGATTCATTTCTGGGCTTTCCCCACTATTGACTTGGATTTCAGCTTTCTCGAGTCTGCTTAGTTAATTACTCATTGTTCATCTGCTGTCTGGTTTCCAAAATTTTGTAGCTGGCGTTTCCCCTCAATCTCCTTGTCTTTCGGGATTTTGTTGTTGTTTTAATCCTTTTACTCATTTTGTTGGGATTTGGGAAGAGAGCAAAGGCAGTATGTGTTTAGTTTGCCTTTTTTTTTTTTTAACCTTTGGAGCATATCCAAAGTGGTTTTTATTTATATCTTTTAATTCTTTAAGGCTCAGGAACAGTTATGTGCACTAAGACAAGAGTCTACCAAAACCACACTCTCCCATAATATTGTGAGTCTTATGGAAAAAGAAAAAGAACTTGCATTATCTGACTTAAGAAGGATTATGTCAGAAAAAGAAGCTTTAAAAGAAAAGTTAAAAGTAAGTAATAAGATTGACTTATTTTTGAAAGGTAATTTATAGGGAAAAGGGAGGCCTTTATGTTTTCCTGTGAAGTGACTTATTTAGGATGTACAGCTAGATCAAGAGGTTGGCAAACAATGACACATGAACCAAATCTAGACCATTGTGTTTTTGTATGACCATGTGCTAAAAATGGTTTTTACATTTTAAGTCATTGAAAAATAAAGGAGAGTATTTCATGACACATGAAAACTGTGAAATTCAGGTTGCATCTTCGGTCAGTGTTATTGGAATACCATGCTCATTTGTGGACCATAGTTTTCTGTGTGGCTTCTGTCGTGCTGCAGTGGCAGAATTGACTATTTGCAGCAGAAAGTGGCCCACAAATCCTAAAATACTTATTATCTGGTTCTTTAGAGAAAATTACTGACCTCTGATCTCAATAGGTTCCTTCGTCATGTGGAAGGACATTATCTTTTTTTTTTAAATGTAAAACGACTTGACTGAGTTATTCACATAACATTCAGTTCACCCATTTATAGTGTACAGTTCAGTGCTTTTTAATATATTCATAGACCTGTTCAGCCTACCACCACAGTCAATTTTAGAGCATTTTCATTACCTCGAAAAGAGACCCTGAAACCCCTTAGCAGCGGTTCTCCATTTCACCCTAGCCTCCTCAGGCCTAGGCAACCACGAAACTTTCTGTCTCTACAGATTTGCCTACTTTGAACATTTCATATAATTGAAACACTTAGTGTGTAGTTTTTTATCTCTTGGCTTCTCTCACTTTGCATAATGTTTTCAAGTTCATTCATGTAGTATGTATCAATACTTTATTCCTTTTTATTGTAGAATAATATTCCATTCTATGGATAGATAGAAAACATTTTAATTTTCATTTATGTGGTTTTTACTTTTTGTTACGAAAAATGATGCTGTGAACATTCATGTACAACTTTTTGTTGATGTAGGTTTTCATTTATCTTGGGTATATACCTAGATTCATATGATAACTGTAGCCATTTGAGCAACTGCCAGGCTGTTTTCCAAATCAGCTGTACCATTTATATTCTCACCGGCAGTGTATAAGAGTTCTAGGTTCTCCACATCCTCACCAACACTTGTTATTATCTGTCTTCTTTGTTATCATCATGCTGGTGGGTATGAAGTAGTATCCACTGTGGTCTTGATTTGCATTTCCTTGAGGGCTAATGACATCGGGCATCTATTCATGTGCTTATTTGGCCATTTGTGTATCTTCTTTGGAGAAATGTCTATTCAGATCCTTTGCCCATATTTACATTGGGTTATTGCCTCATTGTTACTGAACTGTAAGAATATTTTATATATTCTTGATACAAGCTCCTTATCAGATACATGATTTACAAGTACTTGCCCCCATTCTGTGGGTTGCCTTTTCATTTTCTTAATGGAGTCCTTTAAAGCACAAGAGTTTTTAATTTTGATCAAGTCCAGTTTATGTATTTTTTTCTTTTGTCTCTTGTGCTTTTGGTGTGCTATTTAGCGGCAATATCTTATACTTTCTTTTATAATCTCCAAAAAAATATGTGAATGTACATAAAGCACTTAATAGTGCCTGGAACATTATAAGAACTCAACGTTAGCTATTACTGTTACTATTTTGGATTCATAGTTTGCTTCCAATAAGTATTATTGAATTAATACTTAGAAATTAGCAGCTCAAGTTAGGAATAAGAATATTTAAGCATTATAAGGGTAGTCTTTATGTCATACATTTTCAGTTGAAATTTTACCCCAGAATATTTTTAATTGGGTTCTTTTGGAATACTGCCCTGCAGAATGTGCTTTCTTATAAAAATAAGTGTTAAAATTACCAAATGGAAAATTTCTGTGCAATATGGCAGCGTTTAGCACAAGCTTCTGATTTATTCTTCTCCATATTTGTTGAAAGGGCCAAGGACTGTAGAAATAGGATTTTAAAATGCAGTAATACTGAAAGCTCAGAAAAAGTGAAATTCCTATTACCAGAATCTTTCTAGATTGTAGAAGGCAAGATTTATGAGTTTACAGTAGGTCTTTTACTTAAAAACTAAATTAATCATCTCAATCCTAAAGCCTCCTCTAGTAGTTTCCTGTTATTCAGCTATCTACCTACCCAGTTGTCAAACCAGGCATCATCACTGCTCCTCCCTCCTGTAAAGCTCTTTTCTCTCAACTAATCACCAAGTCCTATGTGTGCTACCTCTTAAATAATATTTAACACTTACTGAGGTCTTTTCATGTGGGAGGCTCTGTTCTAAGTGCTTTTTACATGGGCTATCTCAGTAAATCTTCACAATTACCTTTTCAGATAGCTAATGCTTACAGATGTGGTCTTTGAGTTACATAGTTTAAATAATCTGCCCAAGATCACCTAACGGTGAAGTCAGATGGAGTCTGACTCCTGAGCTTACGTTAGTTTCTCTCGACTCTGTGTACTTTTTTCTGTTCCCCTGCTGCCATCCCATTCTGGCCATTATTTTCTCCCAACTGCATTAGTGTATCAGCAGCCTCTCAAATCTGTATTTTACACCAAAGGCAGAGTCTATCTTTCAGAGAGATAAATCTGATCAGATTTAAAATCTATCAACTGGGGACGCTTGGGTAGCTTAGTCGGTTAAGCGTCTGCCTTCAGCTCAGGTCATGATCCCAGCGTCCTGGGATCAAGTCCCACATCGGGCTCCCTGCTCAGCGGGAAGCCTGCTTCCCCCTCTCCCTCTGCCTGCCGCTCCCCCTGCTTGTGCTCTCTCTCTCTGTCTCACACAAATAAATCTTTAAATATATATATATATATATATGAACTGTTTTCAAAGACTTCAGTGATTGGCTTTTGCCTACTTCAAGGTCTATCTTCTTTTCCCCAAACTCATCTCCCCCATTTCCCACATCTCATTTTCTCAACTCCAAGCTTAATGGACTTTTTCTTACCCCCAATTTTCTGCATAGGCTATTGAAAAATCTTTTACCCCTTACAGTACTTTCACCTGGCTAATTCCTATACATCCTTTAGAGCCAGGTTAAACATCGTTTCCTCACACAAGCAATGAACCCAAGACTCTAGATTCCCTTCAGTATGTTGCCATAAAGTTCATTTTTTCTAGCAGAATATTCATGGTTTTATTATGGTATCTTGTTTAAGGTTTGTCTTTTCTACTAGGCTTTAGTAACTGTGATGTCAGAGGCTTTATCCATTTTACTCACTATGTTTTCCTAACACCTTGCTGGGTGCTTGATATGTAGTATGTACTCAATACTGGTTGAATGATCTAATAAAAAATGCATATAGCACAGTGACCCTTCCAACCAGATATATAATTCAAGTGTCCAGGTGTCTTAATTGATTTGTTTTTAATGAGTAACATGGATAGAAGTATGAATCTGCACTAGAAAAATTCTCAGGGAATACTAGCTTATATCATTTGTCCTACACTTAGCATCAGCAAGAGTTGGATAAGGTAACCTAACCAAAGAAATAGTGCTTGTGTTTACACTGTTGACCAGCCTATTCTTGAAATTCTCATCTCTTGCATGGCCCTGTAGTAGTCTTTCCTGTGTCTTTGTGACCTCATTTCTTCTTTGCCCTGTGCTCCTCTCACTTCTCATGAGGGCGTACTCCTGATCAGACTTAACCTGCTGCTTTTTCCTTTTATATTTGTACTAATGGATTGACCTGTATAAATCTTTAAAAACAAACCCATGCCATTCTGTGTCTTCTATTACAATTGCACATGGAAGTTGTATATAAAGGATAAGAAACTCTTGTCCCTTTTTTTTTTAACCAAAAGCATCATTATCATAAAATGTCTAATGATTTTCTTTCTAAATCATTTCCATGTTATTAAAAAGACAAATAGAATAAATCTGTAGACTTGTGTTGCTTACTTTGCTAATTTTGTTTTGTTATCTGCTGTGAATAAACATCTTCCATAAAATTCTTTTTCAGGATCTCCAGGAAATGAGTATTTTTGAAAAATCAAAATTAGAGAAAACTATTGAACATTTGACATGTATTAACCATCAGGTAATTTATCAAACTAGATTTGGGGTAAATTATGTTATATGAATTTCAATTATAGTTTCAATATGCTCTATGTTTTTAAAATTACAAAATAGTATGCTAGAGATGCTGGTTAGGAGTACATACTCTGAAGGTCGACTACGTGCGTTCATATCCTTCTCTGTCACCTATAACCTGTAGACAGGCTACTCAAACTTCCTATCCCTCGGTTTCTTTATTTGTAAAATGTAAAATGGAATGGTGGTAGTACTTCTAAAGTTTTTGTGACGATTAAACAAGTTAGTACATGTCAAGAACTTAGAAGAGTTGCTGGCATGTTGTAGGCACTCAGTAGGTGTTAGTTATGATTATTGTTGTTTTGTTCTTGTTAAAAAAATCATAATACAGACATAGTGGAAAAAATGAAATTCATTTTCATTCCTTATTGCTCTCTCTAGAGATAGAATTTTGTAATCAAATTGTTATGTGTTCTGAATCCTTTTTTTTCCTTGGTGTTTCATTTAACTAGTTTCCTTTACTATGTCTTCACTGCTTTTATTTACGTCTACATATGCTATCATCTGTTTCTATCAACTTTGAGTCAGTTGATTTTTTTTTTTCCTCCTCCTCATTGGTTATATTTTCCTGATTCTCTGCATGCCTAGTAATTTTAGATGTCAGACATTGTGAGTTTTATCTTCTTGGTTGCTGGATGGCTTGTATCCCTATAAATACTCTTGAGGTTTGTTCTGGGACAGTTAAGTCAGATGGAAGTAGCTTGAGCCCTTTCAGTTTTGCTTTTAAGCTTCATTAGGTGGGACCAGAGTAGCATTTAGTCCTGGACTAATTTTGTTTCATTACTGGGACAAAACTGTTTTGAGTATGCTATCTATTGCCCTATGAATTATGAGGTTTTCAAATGACTGATGGGAACAGTAGTTATTCCTGGCCTACATGAGCCCTGAGTATTATTCCCTTTAACTTTTTGATGGTTCTTTCTCTGGCCTTGGGTAACTTCCTCTGTGCTGAGCTCTGCTCAGCTGAACACTCAAGGGGCAACTTTTATAGATCTCTGGAGCTCTGTCTGTGTAGCTCTCCTCCAGTGTCTGCTCTGCAAACCCTAACTGCCTTGGCCTCCCTTGACTTTCAGTCGTGTCTTCTGAACTTAGGGGAACCACCAGGCTTCACCTGAGTTCCTTTCCCTGTGCCACAGCCTAGAAATTCTTGAAGCAGTAAGCTGGAGCTGTCATAGGGCTCACCTCATTTATTTCTTGTCCCTTAGGGGTCACTGTCCATCACTACCTGATGCTCAGTGTCTTGAAAACCATTGTTTTATGTATCTTGTCCAATTTTTAATTATTTCAGGTAGAACGGTCCAGCTTGCCCAGAAGCTGAAAGTGAGAATTAATGAACTGAAAAATATAAAAAATATATCTAAAGTACTAGAAGTCATTGGAAAGAGACTAGGATATGGAAAATGTAAAATAAGTTAAAGCCTTAGAGAATAAAGTGAGAAAGTCTAACATATATTTGTCAAAATTCTAGGAGAATGTAATAGAATGTGTGAGAGAGGCAGTATTTGAAAAGATAATGACTGATAATTTTCTAGGTCTTATAAAAACAGGAGTTCTCAGATTCAAAATGCACAATGAATGCTGGAAGTTTAACAGATCCCAAAGAAGAGAAAAAAAAAGAAAAATCCAAACCATTTACTAGAGATAAGCAATGTAAGATACTTATGTATGAATTTGCTGGATCTTAATAGAAAATATAATACAACCTTATTGAAAGACATTAAAGAAGACCCAAATAAGTGAAGAGATATATCAGGTTTATAAAAAAGGTGACAGACATGTTTATAAAAAGAATATAAATTCTCCCCAAATTGATCTGTAGAATTGATGTAGTTCCAGTTGAAATTCCAAGATGGTGTGTGTGTGTGTGTGTGTGTGTGTGTAAATGAACAATGGATTTTATTTATTTTATTCATTTATTTTTTTTTAAGATTTTATATATTTATTTGACAGAGACAGCGAGAGGGAATACAAGCAGGGGGTGCGGGAGAGGGAGAAGCAGGCTTCCTGCTGAGCAGGGAGCCTGTTGCGGGCTCTGGGATCCCAGGACCCTGAGATCATGACCTGAGCTGAAGGAGACTCATAACGACTAAACCACCCAGGTGCCCCTAACAATGGATTTAAATTTTACATGGAAACAGAGCTAAGAATCACAAAGAAATTTTAAAGAAGAACATGGTGTGGAACTTAGCCTACCAAGTATGAAAGCTTTAGAGTTAGTAATTAATATAGAGGGGTAGTTCACAAGGATTAAAGGAAAATGATAAAATCTAGTAGAGCACAAAACCACAAATATATGGAAACTTGATCTATCAAGGACTCAGATAATGGGAAAAGAAAGGATTATTCAATAATTATTTCTGGGAAAATTGGCTATTCATGTGTATGTATGTGTGTGTATATATATACACGCACACACATATATATGTATATGTCTATATTAAGAAGGAATTACATCCTACTTCAAATATACCATACCCAAAAATAGTTGCAACCTTGAATGTTCAAGAAATAGCTACAATTTTTTAAAGAAAATACAAGAGATGGGGCACCTGGGTGGCTCAGTGGTTAAAGGTCCGCTCTTGATCTCAGCTCAAGTCTTGATCTCAGGTCGTGTGTTCACACCCCATATTGAGCTCCATGTCCAGGAGAAAATCTTTGTGACCTTGGAGAAATAATAATAATAGCAATTCATATAGCATTTACTTTGTGTCAGGCACTTTCTCAACATTTTATATAATTTTAATTCTGATAACAATCATATGAAGTAAAGGCTAATATTATCTTTATTTCACACATAAAGAAACTGAGGGCGGGGGTGAGGGGGACAGTTTGCCTAACATCACACAGCTAGCAAGTGTCTGTTGCCAGAATGTAAGCTCCTAAACACAAATGAAAGAAAACAGATAAATAGGACTATATTGACAAGAACTTCTTTGTTCATCAAATAGGTTGAAAAAACAGGCCACTAACAGAGGATTTGCTATACATTTAACCTAAAAAAAAACTTACAGAAGATATGAATTGACACTTCATGGCAGAAGAAATTACAAATGGCTAATAAACATAAAAAGGTGTTCTACATCAATAATAGAGGAAATACAAATTAAAACCATAGTAAAAACATTTCATATCCATCAGGGCATCAGAAATTAAAAAGTTAGGGGCTCCTGGCTGGCTCAGTCAGTAGATCATGTGACTCTTGATCTCAGGGTTGTAGGTTCAACCCCATGTTGGGTGTACAGATGACTTTTTTAAAAAATTTTAAAAGAAGAAATTAACAAGTTATAACACACAGATTTAGCAAATACATGTAGGGTCAGGGAATGCAAACTGGTACCTCTTTGGAGGATAATTTGGCATTGCCTAGCAAAGGCATATTCTGTGAGCCAGCAAATCCATTTCTAGGTAAGAACCCTGGTTGGAAGTCAGCAAACTGTGGCCCCCAGACCAAATCTGGCCTCTAGTTTGTCTTTGTAATAAAATTTTTATTGGAACACAACCATGTTCATTTGTTACACATTGCCCGTGGCTGTTTTTATATTACGACGGAGTGGTGGCAGCAGACCACAGGGCTCACAAAGCCTAAAATATTTAACTCTCTGGTAGAAAACAAGAAACAATCTTGATGTCAGTTATGAGGAAAATAGAGAAATAGTGGTAATGATTCATACGGTGAAGTATTACAGAGCAGTGAAAGTGAGTGTGCAGTAGCTGCAAACATCAGTGTACTTGAATCTTATAAATACAGTGTCAAAGAACATGCAGTATGATTCTACTTGTGTAGAGTTCAAAAATATACAGACCTAAACTGTATATTATTTAGGGATTCATACGGATATGGTACACTAACAAAAAAGTAAGAAATGAGAAACACGAGACTCATGATAATGGTTATTGTGGCAGGGCTTGGGGGATGTGATTGGTGATTGGAGACTGCTCACCAGTAGTTTCAAGGTTCAGGTAATAGGTAATATTTTTAAGCCAGGTAACTTTTGTTGTTGTTGTTCTTTATACTATACATATATTCTTGTTTGTACAAGGTATACCCAAGGAATTTTGGAAGATTTTTAATGCAATAAACACCCAGTTTCATTTCCCACCTCTTTATCCCCGAAACTACTACCCGCAATTCTAATTCCTCCCTGTTTCTAAATAATGTGCTTCTAACTGCTTAGTCTTACTTGCCTTACTTTATCGATTCAAGATTATTTGAGTATCTGTGATGTTAGATGATGACTTGGCACTCTTTCCTTTTTCTTCCTCCATTACTTCATAGTTTTATTACATATTACACTTACTTTAGTAGTAACTGTTTATATTATTATTACTTCTAGTGGCCCATGGGTCAGCCAAATGAGATAGTACTACTCTTGCCTTTTCTCTTACAGATCTTTTTCCTGGAATTAATAATTGCTTTTGTTTTGTTTCATTTTATTTTTTCTTTTCTGTTTTCATTAAACCCGTTGCTAATTTTTGTCAAGAACTCCAGTATCTCTAGCACATGCTCAAACCTATCAGTTCTGTTGTTTTCCACTGAAGACTTCCCTTCTTGAGCTTTCCAGCATCTTGCTCCAGTGTGGACTATGTCCTCCTCTTAAGAATTTCTCTCTGCCCCTCTCCTATATTGAATCTCGTGTTTTCTTTCCTTCATTCTGGGATAGCACCTTCTCCAGTGGTTTCCTGGAAAAACGTACATGGGAGGAGATTTTTTTGGTACACTACGTGTCTGAAAATGTCTTTATTCAGATTTCATAATTGATTTATGATTTGGCTTGGTATATGGGAATCTAGATTAGAAAATTATTTTCCCTAAAAATTTTGAATACTGTCTTCCATTGTCTCAACTTTCTTTGAGAAGTCTGATGCTATTCTATATCCTAGTCCTTTGTACATGTTTTTATTTCTGAAAACTTTTAGAATTTCCTCCTTCTTATTTTCAATTTCTTGGGTAATTTACTGTACTATTTTCTCTCTCTGGAACTCTTTTTTTTTTTTTTTTTTTTTTAAGTAAGCTCTACACTCAGCATGGGGCTTGAATTCATGACCCCAAGATCAAGAGTCACATGCTCTACCTACTGAGCCAGCCAGGCACCCTTCTGGAACTTTTATTAGTTGGTTTTGGACCTCCCAAAGAGATCTGAGGTTCTTATCCTTTTTCCCTTATTTTCTCTTTGATTTTTTGTTCTTTCTGGGAGATTTCCATAACTTTATCTTCTAACTCTTCTATTGATTTATTTTAAAATTTATATTTTTGGTTTCCAGGAGAATTTTCTAGAAAGAGATAGCTCTCTGGGGTGTGATGCTCCCAGTAAAGATTTTCAGCCAGTCTCCTTGTTCTGTTCTTGACCCCAGCCCACCACCTGGTGCTTGTGTTGAGTTTCTTCAAGGCAGATCAGCTAATTGCTAACTGTGGTCACTTTAGATCAGTGTTCTTCAACTGGGGTCAGTTTTGCCTCCTAGGAGATATTTGGCAATACCTGGAGAATGCGGTTGACACTAGAGGAAAAAGTGCTTTTCATACCTAGAAATTCTACTAGAGGGTCTTGCCTACTCCAGAGACTGGGATGCTGCTAAACATCCTACAGTGCACAATGCACAAGTCAGCGCCCCACAGCAAAGGATGATCTGGTCCCAAATATCAGTAGTTCCTAGGTTCAGAAGCTTTGCTTTAGATTGTATCCTTCCACTCTGCATCACTATTCTATCTCTTTGTCTTCCACAAGTTATTGACATCATTTATCCACTGTTGTTTTCTTTCTTGTTCTCTATGTCCTTATGAGTGTATAACTTTCTATTCCTTTACTGTCATTTCAAGAGGGAGGGAAGATCAAATGTGTATAGTCAGTCTACAGTTTTAACTGGAAGACTTCTATTTAACACAAATATTTCTTTTTTTTTTTTTTAAAGATTTATTTATTTATTTGACAGAGAGAGAGACACAGCAAGAGAGGGAGCACAAGCAGACGGGGTGGAAGAGGGAGAAGCAGGCCTCCCGCTGAGCAGGGAGCCCGATGCGGGGCATGATCCCAGGACTCTGGGATCATGACCTGAGCTGAAGGCAGGCACTTAACGACTGAGCCATCCAGGCACCCCACAAATATTTCTTGATTTTGAGTTGTACATACACATCATTATTCCATTTAGATTTTATTTTTGTATATAAAATAAAATAGAAATCTGGTTTTTTTCTTCAATGAGTGACTGTCCCAACTCTGTTTTTAAAGAGCTTTTTCTTTTCCCACATCCCTTAAAATTCCACCTTTTCTGAATTTACATCTGTGTAAATTTGCTCATTCATGTGAAATCCACACTGTTTAATAGTAGCTTGTAATTTATTCTAATATTTCATAAATCCCCCACAATTTTTCCTGTTTTCTTAACTTTTTTTCCTAAATGAACTTTAGAATGAATTCTGAGCCACCTTCCTTATTTAAAAAAGGTTCTGTTAGGATTCTTACTGAAATTTCATTGAATTTATGATTATTTCAGGAACTTTTAATACATTTCCAATATTGTGTTTCCATTCAGAAACGTGTTATGTCTTTACATTAAATCAGGTTGTGTTTTATGTCTTTCAGGAAAATTTTTGTTTCTTCATCTAAATCTTACCCATTTTTTGTTTGGGTTACAGTATTTTCTGCTCTGATTTTTCTTTTAGTCCTATGTACTTACTGTTTTTTAGAAATTCTTCACAATGTTTGCTCTGTTGACTAATTGTTTCCCTTCCTTTTTTCACTGCTGTTGTGGATATGTTCTTTTCTTCCTTTCTTGTTTTTTTTTTTATTTTGTATCCTTTATTTTCATTTCACTGATATTGATAAGGAGGAATAAATGTGTATGCCCATTCTGACATCTAGAACCTAAACTGTACACATGACTTTTGAAGTATTGTTAAATAAATATAATTTATTTCTTTAGTTTTTCTCTAGAAATATTAAAGAGTGCTGAAGGAAGACAAAACTGAGACATCTATTAATTTTTTTAATTTAAATTATAGCTTGAAGATGAAAAATGTGATTTAAAGTCTAAAGTGTTAATAATGAAAGAAACAGTAGAGTCATTAGAGAACAAAGCAAAACTCCAAGCTCAAAAACTTAGCCATGTGGCTGATGACTCATCTCATCGGAAGACAGAGATGAACTCGCTTAGGTAAGTTTATTGAAAGTTTTGTTATTTCACTTCTGGGAACAAATTAGTTGCTATGTAAGGTTCTTAGTGATGGCATTTTGGTTTAGGGCTTTAAGCAGTGAAAGTTGGCCTCGCAGCAGAATCACCTGTGGAGATTTTGAAAAGTATGAATTTAAGGGCAAGTCTCTGGAGGTTCTTATTCACTGAGCAAACCTGGGTAGGTGTTGAGTATCTATATTTTTAAAGACTCTCACAGATATGATTGCAGACAAGTTTTTATACCTACTTCCTTCAGAAATTCCCCTTAGATACTTAGGATTATTTGTACTCCCTACTGTAGGATTGCTGAAAATTACAGAATTCTTTGCTTGTCATTGTCCTTTCTCTTTTTTTTTTTTTTTTAAGAGAAGTAAGCCTTTATTTCCTTGTTTCACAAATAAACTTGGCTGAATTGGTTGCTTTTTGGTGATTAGTCAAAGAGACCAAATCCCATATCCTCGTCCAACTCCTCCGACTCCTCCTTTGCTTCAACCTTGCCTGGGGCCGTGGCGGCAACAGGTGCAGAAGTGGGGGCAGCAGCCACAGGGGCAGCAGCCACAAATGCAGATGGATCAGCCAAGAAGGCCTTGACCTTTTCAGCAAGTGGGAAGGTGTAATCAGTCTCCGCAGACAAAGCCAGGACCCCTTGTATCCACTGATGATAGAATGGGGCACTGATGCAAGAGTCGGGTAACCTGTCTGCAGACATATGCTGGCAACACTGCGGACACCCTCCAGGAAGCAAGAATGCAGAGTCTCCTCTGATGTCAAGCACTTCAGGATTGTAGATGCTGCCATTGTCAAACACCTGCTGGACGATCAGCCCAAAAGAGAAGGGGGAGATGTTCAGCATGTTCAGCAGTGTGGCTTCGCTGGCTCCCACTTTGTCTCTGGTCTTAATCAACTGCACATCACTCAAGATTTCAATGGTGCCTCTGGAGATTTTAGTGGTGATGCCTAAAGCCTGGAAGAAGGAGGTCTTCTCGGGCCCCAGACCAGCGTTCTGGGCTGGCACAGTGACTTCACAGGGGGCTATGGCACCAGCACGGGTGGCAGCTGGCACCTTATTGGCCAGCAGCATGTCCCTGATGTCAGTGAGGTCCTCCTTGGTGAACACAAAGCCCACATTCCCCCGGATAGGAGGCAACAGTTTCTCCAGAGCTGGGTTGTTCTCCAGATGCCCTCGGATGGCCTTGCACATCATGGTGTTCTTGCCCATCAGCACGACAGCCTTCCCGCGGAGGGACATGCGGATCTGCTGTATCTGCTATGAACCCACACTGTCTGCTCCCACAATGAAGCATTTCAGATAATCATCCAAAAGTTGGATGATGTTAAGGAAGTAGTTGGACTTCCAGGTCGCCCTGTCTTCCCTGGGCATCACGGCGGTGCGTCAGGGATTGCCACAATGTCACTCTCACGAGGACGCCTGGAGAGTAGAGGGCTGTCCTTTCTCTTTTAAAAAATGTAAAATCAGAATATGCATATACAGAGTCTAAAAAGCTGAGGTGTCTGAAAGGTAAAACAGTCAGTATGGAAAAATAGGCTGGATCTATAGGTTAGAGTCACGTTATGAAGAATATGGTATGATAACCAAGAGTGTCTGGATTTTACCTTATAAATATGGAGAACAAATTTTTAACCAAAGAGGTAATGTTATTAACATGCCTTTTAGGATGAACTCTGGCAGAAATTGGGAAGATGGATTTGGAGTGTTAAGAGACTGATGGCAAACGATGGAGACCATGTGTCTGGACTAGAAACAGGGACAATGAACTTGAACAGAGGCTAGATTTAGGAAACATTTCTTCATAAAATCGAAAGGATTGGATGGTTTATATGAGAATGAAAGAAAGATACAGAATGCAGAAAGTGTTTGCCTTAGGAGTCGGGGTTGTTGGTTAGCCATTAGTAAATTTAAAATACAGAACATTGAAGGAAACAAAAATTCAACAGTTTTTCTCTGGACTGCGTAACTGCAATAAGTAAAAAGACTTATGATCAGAAGAAGGAGATCACTGAAGAATCAGAAGAGATATTCCTCTCTAAATTACATTTGCAGTAAAGATCAGGAAAAGATTTTCAGATGTCAACATGACCTTGCATATGTGAAACTAAATCAGTCATGAAATAATAACAACTTGAGATCAGAAAGGATTGTAGTAGTGATGATTAGAAAGAAGATTGGGAAAAAAAATAGAAAGATTGACAGGAGCACCTGGGTGGCTCAGTCAGCTAAGCATCTGCCTTCAGCTCAGGTCATGATCCATGGCTCCCAGGACTGAGTCCTGTGTGGGCTCCCTGTTGAACAGGGAGCCTGCTTCTCCCTCTCCCTTTGCCCCCTCCCTTGTTCGTGCCCTCTTGTGCTTGCGTGCGCGGAAGTGCTTTCTCTCTCTCTCTCAAATAGAATCTTTAAAAAAAAAAAAAAAAAAAAGATTGATAAATTAGAACTGAAAGTGTAAGTGAACAGTAGAATGGATATTTCTGAAAACTGAGTTAGTGAAATAGAAAAACAAACTCAAGAAATTCATCTAGAATTCAGAACCAGGAAGAATAAAAAGAAATGAGAGAAAAGACACAGATCTAATATACAAATACTGAGAATTGCAAAATATATAGTAAAATAAACAGTAGGATTGAAAATCCGGGAATAATTAGGAAAAAAAAGGCCTGAATTTGTTCATAAGGGGGTCTGTGATTATCAAACAAATTTAATGAAATAAGATCAAGAGCTCGTTGTGTCTGATTAATTAAGGAATACTATTTTAGGGACTCATGTAGGGTATCTCTAATTTTTGCCCTTTTGCTGCTCTGACTACAAGTCTTGATAAGTTAGACTTTAGGAAGAACTAAAGTGAAAGCTGCATTTTTACTTTTTTCTTTTTGTGAGAGCTACATACATCCTCTGGAAAGCTAGCTGAATGAACCAGCCTCTCTTCTTCTGGTTCATGCCTATCCTCAACTCCAAAGTATAGATACTATGGTATATTTCTGTCACCCAGAATTACTAGTCTACCTGTTTCCCTGTTATGTTGAGCTGGCTGGATCTGCATTTAATCCATTTTGCTTTCTCCTTCAGACTGTAGCCGCAACTCTCCTTTCCTTTCCTCACAGAAGGCCCTTCTCAGTCTTACAAGGCAGAGCTTTCAGTGCCCTTTCTTGGATCCCCTAGCCTACAGTTCCTTTCACATTTTCTGTTATAATAATGTCCTTTTCTCTTGTGAGCTCAATGTGCTACTTCCCTCATAGACACTGTGTTATAGGAAGGGATTGTGAAGACTTTACTGTCTACCTTGTACCACCTGGGGAAATTGCATGGTTCCATAACTTTATTTTGCTCTGACAGAAAAAACTGACTTATCTCTGAGAAAAGTTTGTCAGTCACATTCTCCGTATCATTCTCCTAGTAGAACCATGAGGTCTAGCTTCAGGTCCAATCCAAATTGTAAACCGAATACAAACCATGATGGCAAGCACTCTGTGGAAGCAAAGCCACATTATCCAAACCTCATGCCACTTTCGATACCATTAGTAGAGATCTTTCTGCTCCTTTAATCACATAAAGTTATCTTACCTTGACATGGAGACATTTAAGAAGCTGATACTCAGGGGTGCTTGGGTGGCTCAGTTGGTAAAGCATCTGCCTTCAGCTCAGGTCATGATCTCGGGCCTGGGATCAAGTCCCACATGGGGCTCTTCCCAGCTCAGTGGAGAGCCTACTTCTCCCTTTCCCCCTGCTTGTGTACTTTCTCTCTCTGTATCAAATAAATAAATAAAATCTTTAAAAAAAAAAAAAAAAAAAGAAGCAGCAACTGATACTCAGATAGATGAAGCATATGTTCCTTTTCATCCACCTGGTGACCCATTTTCTTTTCCCTGTCCTGGGTCAGGCATCTTTAAACAAATTTCAGTGCCACCAAACAGTCTTTTCTGTATCAAGCACAGTTTCTAATTGTTCAAATACAGCATCTGAGGATGTAATACAAAATCCCACTTTAAGACTGCCATTAACGTTAAACAAATGATTCTTGTCTTCTTTGAATTTTAGCATTTAATGAGACCTGGCATTTAATGCCCCAGTTCAAAACTCCGTAGTGCTATAAAGCAACTTTATTCTACCCAGGGAAGATGGTCTTAGTCCCTCAGAGCATGTTAGCCATCCTCGGGAGCTAGGGTCAGTAAACTTTTTCTGTAAAGGAACAGAGAGTCAATGTTTCAGACTATACGCACCACCCAGTCCCTGCCTCATCTACTCAATCCCGCCTTTGTAGCACAAAAGCAACCACAGGCAATATATAACTGGAGGAGTGTGGCTATGGTCAGTACGACTTTATGGGCACTGAAATTTGAACTTCATATAATTTTCATATGTCACAAAATATCAGTCTTCTGTTGAAATTTTTGTCAATCATGTCAACATGTAAAAATCATTCTTACCTCTTGGGCCTTACAGAAACAGGTAGCAGGCTGTAGTTTTGCCAACCCCTGCTTGGGGATAGTTTCCCGCCCAATTAGACAACTGACTTTTCTCAATCAACCCCATAGTAAAAAGCCTTAGTTCCTACAACGGCTAGCAGTGAGGCTCTAAACGTTTAGATTCTTACAGCTGAAAATACCCTCGGACTGTTTTCAGTTTACCTTAGTCTTTAGTTATCTCTGTACCTTTTTCTAAACTAGAAGGTTATATACTTATCCAGTATTAAATAAATGCATTAGCAGATTTTCCTGGAAAGGGCCCAGAAAACTCTGGTTGAAGTTAATATTATGGCAATGGGTATCAGTTGTTACAGGAGAATTTAGGTATATTCAGACAACCAAATATAACTGGTCTCCCTTGAGAAGTTTTTATTTGTTAAAGGAACTGAGAACCATTTTAGATATGGGAAGGAAGGTTCACAGACTCCTTTGAATGCCTACGAAGTGTCTTCTGGGCATGCTAACATTTTTTTCTACAAAGACAGGAAGAGGAGCCAGAGCCCCAGGTGAGGACAATGAGCTCATGGAGATGGACTTGGAAGGGCCAAGGGAAATTAGGATCACCGTATTCAAATCATCATCCCTTTGTAAAAAGGCAAAGAAAAGCCAGTGCTGATCCCTTTTTCCCTCTCTGGCTCACCAAGAGATGATACTTCATACTAGCCAGCCTATCTCAATTAGTGGAGGGCCATAAACATAGACTCTTGGGAGACATCTGAAATAAAACAAAGGAGAGATCCCAATCAGTATGGCAGAGTAGGAGGATCTTGAGCTCACCTCCTCATACAGGCACACCAGAGAAGAAAAGGATTATTAAAAGGCATCCAGATTGGTAAGGAAGAAATACTCACTGTTTGCAGATGAAATAATGCTATACATAGAAAACCCTAAAGAAACAAAAAACTATTAAAACTAATAAATGACTTCGGGACGCCTGAGTGGTTCAGTTGGTTAAGCGTCTGCCTTCGGCTCAGGTCATGATTCCAGGGTCCTGGGATCGAGCCCTACATTGGGCTCCCTGCTCGCGGGAAGCCTGCTTCTCCCTCTTCCTGCTTCTCCCCCTGCTTGTGCTTTCTCTCTCTCTCTCTGACAAATAAATAAACTCTTAAAAAAAAAAAACTAATAAATGAATTCAGTAATGTTGCAGGATACAAAATTAATATATAGAAATCTGTTGGGTTACTGTACACTAATACCAAATAAGCAGAAGGTGATATCAAGAAAGCAATTCCTTTTATAGTTGCATCAGAAAGGATGAAATACCTAGGAATAAATTTAACCAAGGAGGTAAAAGACCTATACTCTGAAAATGGTAAGACTTTGATGAAGGAAATTGAAGATTGACAGAATAAAGGGAAAGATACACTGTGTTCATGGATTTGAAGAATATTGTTAAAATGTTCATACTACCCAAATCAATGTACAGATTCAGTGCATCCTAATCAAAATACCACAAGCATCTTCTTACAGAACTAGAATGAATAATCTTAAAATTTGTACAGAACCGCAAAGCCCCCAAGTAGTCAAAGCAATTTTGAGAAAGAACAAAGCTGATGGTATCATGTTCCCAGATTTCAAACTATACTACAAAGCTATAGTAATCAAAACAGTATGGTACTGGCACAAAAACACATAGATCAATGGAACAGAATAGAAAGCCTGGAAATAAATCTACACTTCTATGGCAGAGGAGGCCAGAATATACAATGGAGAAAAGATAGTCCCTTCAGTTAATGGTGTTGGGGAAACTGAACTGCTTTCCTATACCACATACAAAAAATAAAATTGATTAAAGACTTAAATGTAAGACCTGAAACCATAAAACTCTTAAAAGAAAACAGGAAACTCTTGGATATTGGTGTTAGCAGTATTTTTTTGGATCTGTGTGAGACAGGGCAATAAAAGCAAAAATAAACACTTGCAACTATATCAGACAAAAGCTTTTGCACAGTAAAGGAAACCATCAACAAAATGAAAAGGCAGCCTACTGAATGGGAAAAATATCTGCAAATCATATATCTCATAAGGGGTTAATATCCAAAATAATATCAAGAACTCATACAACTGAACACCAAAAAAAGCAATCAATTAAAAAATGGGCAGAGGACATGAATAGACATTTTTCCAAAGAAGATACACAAGAAATACATAAAAAGATGCTCCACGTCACTAATCATCAGGGAAATGCAAATCAAAACCACAGTGAGATACCACCTCAGGCTAGTCAAAATGGCTAGAATCAAAAAGACAAGAAATAAGTGTTGGTGAGGATGTGGAGAAAAAAAGAATTCTCATGCACTGTTGGTGGGTATGTAAATTGATACAGCCACTGTGGAAAACAGTATGGTGGGTCCTCAAAAAACTAAAAACGACATACCATATGATCCAGTGATTCCCAAAGAAAACTAAAGCACTAATTCAAAAAGATATATGCATTCTTATGTTTATTGCAGCATTATTTACAGTAGCCAAGATAGGGAAGCAACCCAAGTGTCCATTGATAGATAAGTGGATAAAGAAAATATGGTTTAAAAAAAAGATATGGTATATACATATACAGTGGAATATTACCATAAAAAAGAATGAGATTTTGTCATTTTGTGACAACATGGATGGACCTAGAGGCTATTATACTAAGTGACAAAGGGCAGACAGAGAAAGAGAAATAAGTCACAGGAATGAAAAGTACAGCAGAGGGGATATAATCAGCAATATTGTAATAACTTTGGTAACAGGTGGGAACCAGACCTATTGTGGTCATTTTGTAATGTATAAACTGTCAAATCACTATGTTGTATACTTGAAGCTAATATACTGTTGTATATCAAAAAGAAAAAAAGCGGGGTGCCTGGGTGGTTCAGTTGGTTAAGCGTCTGCCTTTGGCTCAGGTCATGATCCCAGGGGCCTGGAATCAAGCCCAATGTTGGGCTCCTTGCTCAGCAGGTCTGATTCTCCCTCTCCCTGACCCTCCCTCTGCTTGTGTGATTTCTCTCTCTCTCTCTGTCAAATAAATAAAATCTTAAAAAAAAAAAAAAAAAGGTATAGTATTCAAAACGGTGTGGTAACTGGCAAAAAGATAGCCATAAAGATGGACCAATTGAATAGAACTGAAAGTCCAGAAATAAACCCATGTATCTATGGCCAACCCATGTATCTATGGATTTCAACAAGGGTGCCAAGAGCATTCAATAGAGAAAGAGTAGTCTCATCGATAAATGGTGCTAGAATAGCTGGATATCCACATGCAAAAGAATGAAACTGGACCCCTACCTCACACTAATTATAAAAATTAACTCAAAATGGATCAGTGACCTAAATAGAAGAGCTAAAGCCATAAAACTCTTAGAAGAAAACATAGGAATAAATCTTTATGACTTTGAGTTTGGCAATGGATTCTTAGATGGGACACTAATAAGAATGAGCAACAAAAGAAAAAGTAGGTAAATTAGACTTTCAACAAAATAAAAAATTTGCGTATCAAAGGACCTTATCAAGAAAGTGACAACTTGCAGAATGGGAGAATATATTTTCAAATCATATCTCTGATAAGGGTCTAGTGTCCAGAATGTATAAAGAACTCTTATAACTGAACAAAAAGACGCAACCAGTCTTTTTTAAATAGGCAAAGGACTTGGGGCACCTGGGTGGCTCAGTCGTTAAGCGTCTGCCTTTGGCTCAGGTCATGATCCCAGGGTTCTGGGATCGAGCCCCACATCGGGCTCTCCGCTTGGCAGGGAGCCTGCTTCTCACTCTCCCTCTGCCTGCTGCTCCCCCTGCCTGTGCTCACTCTCTCTCTGTCAAATAAATAAATAAAAAATCTTTAAAAAAAATAAATGGGCAAAGGACTCAAACAGGCACTTCTCCAAAGAAGATATGTAAATAACCAGCAAGCATATGAAAAGATGCTCATTAGGAAAATGCAAACCAAAACCACAATGAGGTACCACTTCACATCCCCTAGCATGGCTATAAATGAGAAAGAAAATACAAGTGTTGGCAAGGATGTAGAGAAACTAAAACTCTCATATTGCTGGTGAGAATATAAAATGGCTCAGCCGCTGTGGAAAACAATTTATCAGGTCTTTAAAAAGCTAAACACAGAATTACCATCTGACCCAGCAATTTTAGGTATATACCTAAAAGAATTAAAAACAGACCAGTGTATGTACACAAATGTTCTTAGCAGCGCTATTCACAATAGCCAAAAGAAAGAAACAGCCCAAATGTCCATCAACAGATGGATAAACAAATTGTGGTATATACATACACTGGATCGACCATAAAGAGAAAGGATATTCTGACACTTGCTACAACATAGATTAACCTTGAACACACTGTACTAAGTGCAGTAAGCCAAATACAAAAGAACAAATACCGTATGATTTTACTTATATGAGGTACCTAGTGTAGTCAAATTCATAGAGACTGGAAGTAGATTAGAGGTTACCAGGGAATGGGAAGAGAGGAGGAGGAGTTATTGTTCAATGGGTTATATAAACAGAGTTTATATTGGTGATAATGAAAAAGTTTTGGATAGATAGTGGTGATGGGTATACAGGATTGTGAATGTATTTAATGCCACTGATTTACATTTACAGATGGTTAAATTGGTAAATATTCCACAAATTAAAAAAAAAAAACAAACCCAAACCAGGGATATCATTACTGTTTCTCTTTCCTCTAATACACCATTAAAATTCCAAACCTACCCCTGTAAGATGGAGCTTCAGCTCCATTTTAGACCTTGAACCCTTGTTATGAATAAGGACTCTTTAAGATGCTGTCTTTAAAATATATTTCATCAGGCGCCTGGGTGGCTCAGTTGGTTAAGCGACTGCCTTCGGCTCAGGTCATGATCCCAGGGGCCTGGGATCGAGTCCCACATCGGGCTCCCGGCTCAGCGGGGAGCCTGCTTCTCCCTCTGACCCTCTCCTCTCTCATGCTGTTTCTCTCTCTCTCTCACTCTCTAATAAATAAATAAATAAAATCTTTAATAAATAAATAAAATAAAATATATTTCATCATGAAGGGAAGTAATCGCTTTTGCCCCCTAAAATGAAATCATGTATACCTCTATGTAATGTAGTATAACTAAGGAATTTGAGGCTCAGAGAGATGGTCCTATCCAGCCACATGGCTGGTAAGTAGAGAGCTAGAACTTTGATTTTAAGTTGTTTTACTGCTTCACTGTCTTGTGCTAAGTCATCACTCCCTGTGTTATGTTAATGACACTTTCAAAGCTAAGAAATTGGTTCATTTCTCCTAACAACATAGTTCTCAAATTTTCCTTTCCAAATACCATGATGAACAAATAGTATGATAGTCACTCAACTATTTGTCCTTATGAAATTTATACGTTGGTTCTTTCATTAAGCACACCTTTTTCTTAGCAGCAGTATTTCTGTCAGAAAAGTTACATCCAGGGTCAATTATAGAATCTCCATTGGCTCCTTCCTGGCTACACTAGAGTATGAAAAGGTAAAGCTATTTTTAGGACTCACCAAGGGCCTACTTTTTGTGTACAGTGAAGATGTTACTCTGTCTTCCTTTATCAGTGCTACTTTTATTAGGAATTAACCTTCCTTATGAACCTTAAATGTGAAGACATCTTTACCTTTCTACTTAGGACTTCAAACACTGCCAACCATTTGGTGTCCTTCATAGGGACCCTGTGGGCCATTCCATTTTGAATATTTTCCCTTCCAGATAGAGGATATTGGTCTCCCTGAATTCTTCATAGAAGGCAATGTTATGTAGTAGAATAACATTGATATCAGGTTAGCCCACCTGGATTTACATCTTTGCTTTAATAGCTTTGTCACCTTGGACAAGTTATTAGTTTGTTTCTGTAAAATTCGGATGATATTTCTAATTATGGAATTGTTCTAGGAATGAAAGAGCTAATGTGTATAAAGTGTCAATACAATGAATATTAGCTTTCTTTTCTCTCTGCTCCCTGTGGTTATATCCCTCAGTGCAATAGCTGTAGCTTTCAGGAATAGCTTGAATACAGTGCAGTCACCTGGACCTCAAAGGTAATTTTTTTGAAATAAAATTCCTTGAACATAGAGTCCTTCTGACTTGGTTCTGTTTGATTGTGCAACCCTAAAGAAGCCAGTCTCAGTTCATCTTTCCTCCCTGCGTCTGGGCCATTATTCACCTGTGGTCAGAGCAATCAAGGTCATGTCTTTTGTCTTTCAGAATACTTCGTATTGCCAATAAAACTTCCTCATTTCTATCCGTATGTCCCATCTTACTTGTGGCTTTGGAAATTGAAAGCCCCTCCCCCCCTTAAGCAGTTCTAAACTGAGCCACCCTTGGTAGTTACTTCCCTGTCTTATCCTCAGAAGAACTCTAAAAAGGAACATTTGGGAGTTCCCAATAAATAGCCTGAGGTGAGAACCACTTCTTTCCAGCTGAGCAGGGTTGAGTACTCTAGGGCTAAAAGCATCCCAGAACTAGATGACAGGAGAGCAAATTCTTGTTACTTCTGAAAAATAATCTCACTGATGAGTAAGTCATTCCTCTGAAATTGTCTTTATTTCTTCTTTATTTTGTTCCCTGAAACAAGTCTTTACTCTTAAATATTCATTGCACTACAATAAATGTCCACTTTCCCTGTTTACTATGACCTCCAGTTGACTACCCACCAAAAAAGTCAAAATAGAGAGCAAAATTAAAAGCTCACTGGTCAGGATTTATGGATAATCCTTGGAAGTGCCAGGGAATACTGTAAAAATGACTACACCTTTACCTCCGCTATTGAAAATAGATTTTATAAGGGAAAATGTTGATATTAGGAAACTGAGGAGGGCTTTAAAACTACCAAAAAACCTCTAGAAAAGAGTATACAATTAATTTGATTTTCATACTATATTATTTTTAGGAAGTGGAACCATTTTGGAGAAGAATGGTGGACAGCAAGAAATAATATATAATATAATATCATTGATTATACTGGAAGAGCTTTAAAATAAAAAATAAAAGAAACTTTAAAAATAAGAAAATACTTTTTTCAGATCTCTCATTTTTAAAAAATTATTTCTACCAGAGATAAAGAATGCCATTTGTTTTTGTCCGTATACTTTAGGATAGTAAATGAGCAGCTACAGAGGTCACTTGATGATTGTCAGCACCGGCTGTCCAAGAAAAGAGGTGAACTTGAATCAGCCCAAGCCCAAATTAACATACTGGAGGAAAAAATAGGTAAGTGTTTTTAAATTTTGCTTTTGCTAAACCTAATTTACTTTGTCTAATGAACATTTCTCTTTATTCATAGGTAAACTGCACCTTCAGATGACTTCGCAGAATGAAGAGGCTCATGTGATGAAAAAGACCATTGGTGTTATTGACAAAGAAAAAGACTTTCTTCAGGAGACTGTAGATGAGAAGACAGAAAAGATTGCAAACTTGCAAGAAAACCTGGCTAGTAAAGTATGTGACTTTTAAATACCTTTATCCGGCATCTCAGCAGAAACAATTTCATTCTCTCTCTCAAATATGCAATTCTTACCTCCATATGCAAGTTCCTAAGACCCAGAGCCATATCTTCTAATATTCTTAAATTTCATTTCATGCCAATAATTCGGATCTGCAAAAATTCTATTTATAGGGGTGCCTGGGTAGCTCAGTCAGTTAAGCATCGGACCCCCGATTTCGGCTCAGGTTATGATCTCAGGGTTGTGAGATTGAGCCCTGTGTTGGGCTCCGCACTGGGTGTGGACCCTGCTTGATATTCTCTTTCTCCCTCTGCCCCTGTTCCCCAGCTGTCATGGGTTCATGCACTTTCTCTCTCAAAAAAAAATTCTATTTATAGAACGTAATTTTATCAGATGTGATTATAGCAGACTCAAGGAAACAATTCAGATTCTTAGAGTGGGTAGAAACATGCCAATATGTGAAGTACAGTTGGGACGTAGAAATGTTTACTTTAAAACTTTCTTTTATAGCATAATTTATATAAACGTGATAAATTATAAATTCAAGCAAAGACATTTTTATATGAATGTTTTAGAATCCTATATTTTCATAATTTCTGTAGGAAAAAGCTATTGCTCAGATGAAGAAGACAGTCTCAGAGTATGAATCTTCTATGAAGTAAGTAATCAATGAAATGGCATCCAGCTCTTTAAAGAAATTTTCAGTAAGAGCAGTTTATGTCTTTAAGTAGCAATTTGACAATGGGAAAATTTCCTTGTTCAGTTTTGCCTGTGACAGCATCTGAATCTATTACATGAACATGCCATCCTCTTCAACTTTCTCCCCTCCTCCATCATCAGCATCTCAACAGTTATGTCTGATTCATGATTCTTTTACATACCTATTTGCTTTTTATTTCTACTATAATTACTCTGTTCAGACCCTAATCATTAAAACTTAGATTACTTTAGTAGCCAGTCTGGAATTTGTTCTACATCAAAGCCTATCTTGAACAGTTACAAAATTTTTCATTTTATGTCTCGTCTCTACTTAAAACAAAAGTCACTAATTATTATTTTATATACCTTACACATTTCATAGTAGTGGGGACTTAAGTAACATTTGCCAATTCAATCTATTATGTTTTGCTCCTAACATTTGAAAGCCCTCTATTTAAAAAGAAAAAAAAAAGTCCTCTATTTTTCCTTGACTTTTGGAATTATAAATTTATTTTATGACTATTTCTAAATAATGTTTGGTAGAGATCTAAAATATCTGCTTTACCTAATCAGTATCTTAAGGCAGTGTGGTTTCTTGTATTCTTAGTATACCTAATTCAGAGTACAAGTTTTCTTTTAAATGATTTACAGTATTCCAAAGAGCTTTCTTTATTATTTCCACATCCCTCGTATTAACAGCCAGCTAAAGGAAACGTTGACGAATCGGGACCGAGAAATAAGCAGCCTCCGGCGCCAGCTTGATGCAGCTCACAAAGAACTTGATGAGGTAGGAAAATCTAAAGAAATGTCTTTCAAGGAAAACAGAAGATTACAAGATGATCTGGCTACAATGGCAAGAGAAAACCAGGTATGAGCACAATGCATAAACTTTGATTGTTTTACAGTATATTCATTCTTTGCTAAATTTTAAAGCTCTGAATATGTTTTTTAAACATATTGATGATCTAAATATCAACAACATAAATAATTCTTTGAGGAGAATGGAATTTATAAGAGTATTTAAAAAATGTGGTTTAGAACGCTCCTGTATTTCACAGCGTGTCTAATTGATCGACCATGGTCTCCGTACCATTTTGGTCTGTGTTACAGGGAATCCTAAAGCTGAGAGTGTGGTTTTCTCTGTGGGAGATACCATTGTCACCCTCAGCCTCACTCCAAGGGCAAAGTGATGTGTTATAAAGACCCAGTATAGATTTTAATTTTTCATACTTCCTGCCAGCAGCTTAGGGATATACCTATAAGTAAATTAATGACTATTTTAGAATGGCAGATACTGAAAAGTATTGGTTTTGTTTCTGCTGGTTTATTAAAGGATTATACCAAGAAGATGAATGGTTTTCCTGTTTTAAATATTTTAAATTTTTTAAAAATTACTTTTAGTATTCAGTATACAGCATATTGCCGATATATGAATTTTTAAAAATGTCAACCCATGAGCATAGCTAGCCCCATAATACAAATGCCAGATACATGGTCAAGACTATTGTGGGAGATGGGTGGTAATATATGATTAAAAAGTCGAGGTCAGGAAAAACATGTGAAAATAACTCTTAGGAACAGTTTTCCTTTTTCCTACTCTTATTCCCCCAATTCAAAAGGAGCTATTTGAATATAAATATAATTCATTATTAAGTGCCACATTCATTGTAGATTTATCTGTCTTCAATTTTCTGATTTATAGGAAATCTCACTGGAATTGGAAGCAGCAGTGCAAGAAAAAGAAGAAATGAAGAGTAGAGTTCATAATTACATAACTGAGGTGTCGCGATGGGAGAGCTTAATGGCTGCTAAGGTAAAAAAACATGATTTAGGTTGGATTTCAGATTGATATCTAAAAAATATTTTCATGTGTACTTATTCTGTCTCATTTATATATTTATTTTTTCTGTCTCCTCTCTTAGATATTAAGATATGAGAGTGGAGATCTTGCCTACTGTATTTTTATATTTCCCCCTAGATCTTACTTAGTATGCTAATAGTGTATGCTCCCTAATTAAAACAAAAATCCCAGTGTCTATATATGTTTATGATATGAGTATTCCAGTGGGTGACAGTCACTAATTCAGAAACAATTTAATTTTGCTTAAAACCAGGAAAAGGAAAATCAAGATTTGTTAGATAGATTTCAGATGCTTCATAACCGTGCTGAAGACTGGGAGGTCAAAGCCCATCAAGCTGAGGGAGAAAGCAGCTCAGTTCGACTGGAACTTCTTTCTATTGACACAGAGAGGAGACACCTTCGAGAAAGGGTGGAGCTATTAGAAAAAGAAATTCAGGAGGTAATATATTCATTTATCTTGTGATGACATTATTTACTAAAACAGTAGCATTCAAAGATACTTTATTGAAGTGAGATTTAAGCATTGATAACATCAAGTTCAATGTAATCTTTTATCAATTCTGATAATTTGCTTAGGAGCCCCATTACTTTTTTTTTAAACTGTAGTAAAATATGCATAGCATCAAATTTACCACTTGAACCGTTTTTAAGAGTACAGTTCTCTGGCAGTTAGTAACTTCACATTGTTATACAGCGGTCACCACCATCGCCAGAACTTTTTCATCTTCCTGACTGAAACTCTGTACCCATTAAACACTAACTCCCCGTTCCTCCCCATTCCTCACTTTCACACCGCCCTCCCTCCCCATCTCAGCCCCTGGCAACCAGCATCCTACTTTTTCTCTATGAATCTGACTATTCTTTGTACCTCATATAAGTGGAATCATACAATATTTGTCTTTCTGTGACTGGCTTTTTTCACTTAGGCTTAAGGTTCAGTTAACCTCAAGGTTCATGTATGTTGTAGCATGTGTCCAAATTTCATTTCTTTTTAAGGCTGAATAATATTCCACTGTGTATATATGTCACATTTTCTTTATCCATTCGTCTGTTAGTGGACATTTCATTTGTTTTCATCTGTGGCTACCAGGAATAATGCTGCTACGAACATGAATGTACAATATCTATTCAAGTTCTTGCTTTCAGTTATTTAGGATATACCTGGAAGTGAAACTTTTTATGTTTGATTTTTTTCAAAAATTGCCATACTTTTTTCCTTTTTTTTTTTTTTTAAGATTTTACTTACTTATTTGACAGAGAGAGAGACAGCGAGATAGGGAACACAAGTAGGGGGAATGGGAGAGAGAGAAGCAGGCTTCCCACTGAGCATGGAGCCCAATGCAGGGCTCAATCCCAGGACCCTGGGATCATGACCTGAGCCGAAGGCAGCCGCTTAACTGACTGAGCCACCCAGGCACCCCAGCCATACTTTTTTCTTCAAGGAAAATTATAACAAACATAAAAATATTAAAGTGGCTTTGGAATTTGGTAATGGATACAGGCCGAAAGAATTTTGAGGTGCTTGATCGAAAAAGCCTAGATTGCTTTGAAAAACTTGTTGGTAGAAAGATGCATATTATAAAAGGGATTCTAGTAAGGGCTCAGAAAAAAGAAGAGCTATTGACAAAACTTCTGTCATTTACAAAATACATAAATTGTCAAGAACAGAATTTTTCCAGAAATCTTAATGTTTCTTCTAGTGAGGTCTGAGATGCAATTTAGGAACATGTTATTGGACACCAAAAGAAAGGTGATCCTTGTTATAAAATGGCAGAGAACTCAGCTGAATTAATTATGGTCTACTCTTGGAAGGAAAGTAGATTTTTTTTTTTTTTTTTTTTTGAGAGAGAGAGAGCGAGCATAAGCAGGGGAGGAGCAGATCTGGTGTATGTATATACATATATATACAATGTGTGTGTGTATATATATATACACACGTGCACACGCGCACACACACAATGAAATATTACTCAGCCGTAACAAAGAACAAATCTTTTCATTCTTGCCATTTACAACATGGATGGATCTAAAGGGTATAATGCTAAGCAAAATGAGAAAGACAAATACCATATGATTTCACTCAAATGTGGAATTTAAGAAATAAAACAAATGAACAAAGAAAAAAGAGACAAACCAAGAAACAGACTCTTAACTGGAGAACAAACTAATGGTTACCGGAGGGGAGGTGGGTGGGGGGAGGGGTGAAATAGGTGAAGGGGATTTCGAGTACACATATCATGGTGAGCATTGAGTAGTATATAGAATTGTTGGGTCACTATATTGTACATCTGAAACTAATATAACACTGTATGTTAAGTATAGTAGACTTAAAATTCAGGAGGAAAAATGGAACCAGGTCTTGATGATTTGGAAAATTCTTAGCCTATCCAGACAGTGTGCTCTGGAGACAGGGCCAAGTGTGTGGCTCCACAGCTCCTCTGTGAACACATTAGGTCTGTGACTCACGTGGCCAGTCAGTCATCTCAGGAGAAATACTGCCAGCTTGTACTCACAGGGACGAAAACAAGGTGAAATGAAGGAAGGCTGTTGAACATCTGGGATCCTACCAGCAGAAAACAGGCTAGTAGGGTTACTTGACTAAAAATACCAGTTCTCCTTAGAGAAAAAGGAAGAGTGGCTCTGTAGGTATCTCAGAGGCTGACAGGGCTGCTGCTGTCACCACCGGCCCAGGGGATATTGCCTTCTTGTTCCAGGTGCAGGGCCACTGCCCCTGAGGGCCAAGAGGGTGGGGCTGTAGCTGAGGGTTGAGAAGGTGGGGCCACCCTAGCAGGCCCAGAAGGCAGACCATCAGGGCACAGATAATTATTCTTAGGCCTTAAAACCGAATGGAATTCTCCTTGCTTGGTTGCAAACTTACTTTGGACTAGTAACCCTTTCATTCCTTCTGTTTTCTCCCTTTCAGAGTGGGCATGTCTATTCTGTGCTTGTTTCGCTATTGTTTTTGGAAGCAAATAACTTGTTTACCAGTGTCACAGATCTCGGGAAGGAAAGTAGTTTTGCCCCTGGATGGACCATACTCAGAGTTTTACCCGTATCTAATTTAGATGATGCTTAGATGAGATGTTGGACTTAGAATTGATGCTAGAATGTTGGCATGGAGTGACTATATTTTGCACAAAGGAAGGACATGAATTTTGGGGAGCTAAAGGGTGGATAGAATTATGGGCCTTAAGTTATGTTGAAATCCTAACCCCCAGCACCTGTGAATGTGGCCTTTTTTGGAAATAGGGTTTTTGCAAGTATAATCAAGGTAAGATGAGGTCATACTGGACTACGGCAGGCCATAATCCAACGACTGGTGTCCTTTGTAAGAGAAATCTGGAACAGAAGATACAAGGGAGAACCCCAGATGAAGACAGAGGCAGAGACTGGAGTGAGGTGTCTACAAGGCAAGGAACACTAAGGATTGCTAGCAGCCACCAGAAGTTGGGAGAGAGGCATTGAATAGATTCTCTCTTAGAACCTCCAGAAGAAGCCAGCTCTGCTAACATCTAAATTTCAGACTTGTAACCTCCAGAATTGTGACAAGAAATTTCTGTTGTTTAAAACCACCCAGTAATTTGCAGGGATTGGTTGCAGCAGTGCTAGGAAACTACCCTCTCTCTCTGAGTTTTCCTGTTAAGAGTATAATAACTGAAGGAATGCTTTCAACCTTCAGAAAAATTCTCAGAAGAAACTGTTCTTTAATTTTTTTGTTCTATGTCATTGTTTATGTTTTTATGTGGTATATAAAATTGACTTTTACATATTTATATTTAGGTTTAGGGAACTTTGATTTTAAATTAATTAACTTGGAAAATCCAAATATTTACTTTTATGTAACTGTTGAAATTTATTAAATCTTCACAGCACAGTTAGATTTTTAATGTCAACTTATTTCATTATTACCTATTAAAATAATTTTATTTTTCAAGTATGGAAGTCTTATTAAACTCTATAGTAGAGTTTATATCAGTTTGTATTTATCACTCAGTTTAAATTGAGAAACTTAAAATGTGGACTATTCTAGAAAAAGCTGTATCAGTATTTCAAACTTTATTATTTCAGTTATTAAAATCTTATAAAGTTGTTTATTACTATTAGGTTAAATTAAGTTTAAGTACAACTTCAGGTATTTCGTTTTAAAGCAAACTCCATTTTGAAATTTAAAATTTAAAGACAGCTAAGGAGTGATTATATATATGTTACTTTTTCTTGAGAAGGTATTACAACAATTTATAAAGATAAAATTTAACCTAACTGCAAAGATCCCTCTTGTTCACCCTAAAACAATAATTTTCATTTTTGTATCTTCCAAATATATACATGAGGTACTTAGGTACTGTGGCTAATAATTATATACAATTCATTTGGTTAAGCATTAAATAGGCCACCTTTAAATAGCAGGCAGCTTCCTGAGAGTATCTTAAAATATGCAAAAATTGGCTCTCATATTTGCATAAAAGGAGGTCGTGGCTGCACAGACTCAAGCCTTTAAGATTATTGGGTTATTTCAACTTTTTACCGGTTTCTTTTTCTACTTTCAGCACATAAATGCACATCATGCTTATGAATCTCAGATCTCATCAATGGCAAAAGCCATGTCTAGATTAGAAGAAGAGCTGAGACATCAAGAAGATGCAAAAGCGGCGGTGTTGAATGATCTGTCGTCTCTTAGAGAACTTTGCATTAAGCTTGATTCAGGCAAAGATATTATGACCCAACAACTGAATTCCAAAAGCCTGGAGTTAGAGAGGGTAGGAACTTAAAAGATTTTGTTTTGTAGCACATTATTTTATTAAGCCCTCCCCTCATTGTTTTACTTTATCATGCACTGCCCAATATATTTGTTCCCCTTTAAGGAGTTACTTTTGACTACAGGATTTTGACAACTAGATTCTTTGCCAGGATTTTTCTGGCAAACATGGTGATGAAACTAGGTGCTCTCCATTTTGGAGTAGATGGATATTTAGGAAAATAGGAGTCTTCTTATTATAGAATAGGAGCCTATCCCAGTACATTTCTTTTCTCCATTTGAAGGTAAGATTTAAATGATGGATTAAGCAGTTTATTACTTCCTAAATGGAGTAGTTTTTCTTATAAAAATCCCAAGACATTTAGGGGTGCTGGGAGGCTGAGTCGGTTAAGTGACTGCCTTCGGCTCAGGTCATGATCTCCGGGTCCTGGGATTGAGCCCCAAGTTGGCTTCCTGCTCTGCGGGGAGTCTGCTTCTCCCTCTCCCTTTGCCCCCACCTCCTCGCGCACTCTCTCTCAAATAAATAAATAAAATCTTAAAAAAAAAATCCCAAGGCATTTAAGTCTTAGTTAATTTTAAAAGTCTAGTTAGCTGGAACTTCCCATTCTCAAACTGAGGCATTACTTTAAACAACCCAGTGTGTGTTTTCAAACATAGGTGTTTTCAGTTTTCATTCATTTAGTAGTATGTTTATTTTCAGGTACTGAGAAACCCCAGTGCTGGTTTGACTGTTGTCAGAGGACACAAAATAGATCAGAAGGGCTTATCCTTGCTGATAAGATGGGCCACATTTTAGGATTTTATGTTAATGACCGTCTCTTGACAAGGTAGTGTGAATGGAAACTATTTGAGGGCTGGAGTAAGTCTTGTAACAAATAAGCTCTTACTGAAAATAGCAAAAATTATTTTGAAAATAAGATGATTTTCTTACACTTAAAAAAATGGTTCAAAATCTTTAACTGGTACCCAAAACAAATAACTGATGGGTGTATAGCTCTGCAAATAATTTTTCAGAATAAGTCTAAAATTCTACTGAAGTAATCTTCCTTTGTTTTCCCTGTAGGTCATGGCAGAATTAGAAAATGCAAAATCAGAAGCAGAACTGTTAAAAAAACAACTGTCAAGTGAGAGACATACAATTAAAAACCTTGAATCATTGTTGGCTACAAATAGAGATAAGGAATTTCATTCTCATTTAACATCCCACGAGAAGGATACAGAAATTCAGCTACTTAAAGAGAAGTTAACCCTTTCAGAAAGTAAATTGTAAGTGCCATAAATCAACCTATGTAAAGAAAACAGCTTGTCAAAAATAATTTTTCAATTTTTGGTGGGAGAGGGGGATGGAAGTGTATAATGTGGAACAAAACCAAAATATCTTACTTACGTGGTGGCTGCTTTTGGAATTCAGGGGTTTACTTCAGGAGAGACATTGTGTTTGGAAATGTAGATTTGTCTGTCTTCACCATAGAGATGGCACCCATGGAAGTGAATGAATGAACTTTAGAAAAATGTCTAAATTTGAGGAACAAAGAGGAGTCAGCAAAGGAGAGAGCATTTCAGGATGGGGAGAGCCGTCTGTGTCTCTTGCTATGGACTAGGAAAAAGACTTCAAAAAGGCTGTGTGATATTACCTTTTAGGAGATTGATGATAGTCTTTTAGATGGACAGGTTTGGATATACTTGATGGAAGAGGGGAAGAAACCCAGAGCGGATAGTACAAGCGGAACAGTTTTAAAAGAAGTTAAGAAATATTTCTTTTTCGGGGCGCCTGGGTGGCTCAATCGGTTAAGCATGGCTCAGGTCATGATCCCAGGGTTCTGGGATCAAGCCCCACATCAGGCTCTCTGTTGGGCGGGGAGCCTGTTTCTCCCTCTGTCTGCCACTCCGCCTGCTTGTGCTCTCTCTCTCTGTCAAATAAATAAAATCTTTAAAAAAGAAAAAAAGAAAAGAAAAAAATATTTCTGAGGCAGGAGTTAAGAAAGAGTCAATGAAGATACTTTACATCTTGATGTTATAATTCATGTCTTGTTCAAATTTATATTTCCAACATTGCTGCAGTGCCTAGCACATACTGGAAGCTCAGTTTAAATATTTGTTAAATAAATAAGATGAATGAATGAATGAAAAGGAAAACTTAGTGATAGAAGCCCCTGAAAAAAATAAGCTCCTGAAGTTGAGAAAATTTGTGTTAAAAAGTCTTGTTCTTTTCTTTTTTTGTCCTTAAGTATCACCTCCATTTGTATTTATTAATAACAAAAACAAAAATCCATAGTACTTGATTACAAAACAGCACATTTATTTATTTCTTTGATTTTTAAAATTTGTTTTTAAGAACTAGTCAAGGCCGGGAAAACACCATGCTTCGGGCTAAAGTGACACAATTACAAACCGATCACGATGCTCTGAAAAGGCAGATTTCAACTGAAAGATACGAACGGTAAGAAAAATTCTTAGCACTGGACAGTGTTTTTATTTATTCCCTATCCTATTTCAAAAAGGATTTAATATAGCTTAAAAAGAGACAACTTCCGGGGCGCCTGGGTGGCTCAGTCGTTGGGCGTTTGCCTTCGGCTCAGGTCATGATCTCAGGGTCCTGGGATCAAGCCCCGCATCGGGCTCCCTGCTCCGCGGGAAGCCTGCTTCTCCCTCTCCCACTCCCCCTGCTTGTGTTCCCTCTCTCGCTGTGTCTCTCTCTGTCAAATAAATAAAATCTTTTAAAAAAAAAGACAACTTCCTTTTAGCATTTATACAAAAGTAAATTTCTTCTGATATTTCTTCCCAAAAAGGCAACAAGTGTTGTGGAAGATAATATCCTTATAGTAAATAAAGTAGCAGGTGTTGTCTCAATGTTTTCTATAGCATTTCTCAGGGCCATATTAGGGCATTATTTGAAAGAGTATAGGTAGGGAATCAGCAAGGTAGTAAGGATTCTACAAGAACCCAAAACAATATGGTCCAATAGGAAACTCTAAATATAGATCATCAACAAAAGTGATGATGATCATAAGAACAATTGATAAGGGACACCTGAGTGGTTCAGTCGGTTAAGTGTCTGCCTTTGGCTCAAGTCATGATTCCAGGGTCCTGGGATCAAGTCCCATATCGGGCTCCATGCTCAGCAGGGAGCCTGCTTCTCCCTCTGCCAGCCGCTTCCCCTGCTTGTGCTCTCTCTCTCTGACAAATAAGTAAATAAAATCTTAAAAAAAAAAAAAAATTGATAAATATGTGCCAGATACCATATACCAATAATCTATTTTTATGCCTATATTAGAGGAAACCAAAGTCACACAAATAGTAAATGGTAGAACCAAAACTAAAATCAAGGTAGATCTTGTATACCTGAAACTAACATGTATGTTAATTATACTTGAATTAAAAAAATAAATACAAATTTAATGGGCACCTGGGTGGCTCAATCGGTTAAGCATCTGACTCTTGATCTCAGCTCAGATCTTGATCTCAGTGTTATGAGTTCAAGCCCTGCATTGGGCTCCATGCTGGATGTGGAGTCTACTTAAAAATTAATTAATTATAACGAATTAAAATGAAGGAAAGGCAGATCTAATTTTATATCCCATACTCTTATATACAGTGTATTCCCTATAGCTTAGTAATTTTCATACTCACTTATATTCCAGTTCATTTGCTTTATTATATTGAAAATTTGAATCCCCAAGTGTTACAAAGAGAAATGAGACCTGCTTTTTTCACAGCTAAAATCAAAATCTAGTTTGCAGATCACTTAAGTTACTTTTCTTCCATTACTCTTTTTTTTTTTTTTTTAAGATTTTATTTATTTATTTGACAGAAAGAGGGAACACAAGCAGGGGGAGTTGGGGAGGGAGAAGCAGGCTTCCCATGGAACAAATTGCCCAATGCAGGACTCGATCCTAGGACCCTGGGATCATGACCTGAGCTGAAGGCAGATGCTTAATGACTGAGCCACCTAGGCGCCCCTCCATTACTCTTTCTTGCTATGTTAATACCATAGACATCAACATTCCTGAGATTTCATTCTCAAATAGTTGGTAAAATTGCTTATCAGGTCAATTTTTTGAGTTCTCTTATTATCCATTGGCATCAGAACTTTGAGTGATATGCTATTTGGAGCATAGACAGAATTTGCTAGGAAATATTTATGATTTTAAAGAGAAATGAAGCCTGAGTAGTGAAGAAATGCATCAGTGTCATAAAAGCAGTGTTATTAATTTCTCGTAATTGGGAAGATTTAGTTTCTCAGTGTGCTAAACTGTACATACATGATGATTTCCATTTCCTAATGATGATTTAAATTTTCTTAAATCCAAGGGCCCTAAATCAAGCCCTCTTTTGCCTAGGGTTATAAGACCCCATTAATTCTTCTTTTTCCATTGCCCCTGGTCCCCAAAGAAACCTTGGCTGACATGACCATGTCTCCTTTTCCTTACCGTCCAACTAGATTATACATTCTTACACCACCCAGGGAACAATATTGGTTCTTGGGGGAATAGAGAATGGCAAAAAAAAACTTTAGGTATTACAATGATTTATAGCCCTATAAAGGGCTTCAATACATAAATAGCGTATCTATGTATTAAAATTTCAGGGGGAGAGATAGCTAATTTGGGAGGAAGGAATATCTTTTTTTTTTTTTTTTTTTTTTTTAAGATTTTCTTTATTTATCAGAGAGAGAGAGAGACAGAGGCAGGCAGAGGGAGAAGCAGGCTCCTTGCTCAGCAAGGAGCCCGATGTGGGACTCGATCCCAGGACCCTGGGATCATGACCTGAGCCGAAGGCAGACGCTTAACCAACTGAGCCACCCAGGCGTCCCGGGAGGAGGGAATGTCTTAAAAAGTTTCTTTAGGGGGATAATAATGAAAAAAAGTTTGTGAAACACCCAACTAGGTAGAAATCCTGGATACTGAAGAACATAAGGCAGAAAGTCTAGGCCAGAGACAAAATAGCCCACAAAAGAGGGAGCAACAGAGTCACCATGCTTTGTGGGGCTGACTCAGACACAGGGAAGGAGATCATAACAGAGAAAATAGTGATTTCACTTCTGAAAGTTTGGGAGTTGTTAGGAAGGAGGCTAGGCTTATGTGCAAGAGGAGGTGGGAAAGGAAGTGGGGTGGGGTAGAGGAGGGAACCAGCCAACTTTGAAAATCTCTATTCAGGGAGGCTTTGAACAATCTCTTATGGTACATATTCCTTTAATTGAAATCTTTTATTCAGTACTTAAAAATTATATAAGGACATAGGATTTAAATTTAGTAGAAATACACATCAATTAATTGAGAAGCTATTTAATCACCCAGTAACAATTACAGCAGCTTATATTTGTATTTCACTTTTTGATATAATCTCTTATTTGTTTTTTACTGACAGAGAACGAGCAATCCAAGAGATGCGTCGCCATGGTCTTCCCACACCACCCCTTTGTTCTACTCTGAGGTCTCCTTTACATTCTCCTGAACATATAAACTGTTAATTATCAGAAGGTATGTATGTAACACCAAGGACAGGCAAAACAAATCCGTAGTTATAAAAATTCAGAAAGTAGTTTTCCGCATGGGGAGAGGGGAAATTGCCTACAAGGTAGTCAGGAGGGGCACCTGGGTGGCTCAGTCGTTAAGCATCTGCCTTCAGCTCAGGTCGTGATCCCAGGGTCCTGGGATCGAGCCCCACATCGGGCTCCCTGCTCGGCAGGAGGCCTGCTTCTCCCTCTCCCACTCCCCGTGCTTGTGTTCCCTCTCTCGCTCTCTCTTTCTGTCAAATAAATAAATAAATCTTTAAAAAAAAAAAAGAAAAGGTGGTCGGGAACTTTATGAGGTAATGGAATGTTCTGTATTTTGGTGATGATTACATGGGTATATAGGATTGTAAAAACTCAGTGACCTGAACATTAGTTCATGCTTTCATTGTATGTAAATTATATCTCATTTTAAAAAAGAGAAGACATACACAACAGAACACTAAATGACAGTATGAGATACCACATTTGATGAAGTGCCAAATTCAAGGTACAAATAATAGGTGGTAGAAGTGTAGACAAAGACGTAAAAATAGGAATGCACATGTCACAGTAGACTCAATCTGACAGGATTGGCAGGTTGGAAAATGATGAGGGAAGAAGGCATGGAAGGTAGAGTGGAACATACAGGCTATATTGAATGTGAGGCAAAATTAGAGATTCTATGTAGTCTTGATTCTGTGAGTCAAGGGGAGCCATTGAAGGTCCTTCTGTGTATAGGATGAATACAAGGGAGGGATTAAGATGAAAGAACTGCTCCTGGTGGATCAACTTCATATTTGGGCCATATTGGGGAGGGTGGAAATCAGAGGGAGACCAGAAAGAGATATGAAATGAACAGTATACTCAGCTCAGGATCTGTATAATAATATTGAAAGCTAGGGGCGCCTGGGTGGCTCAGTTGGTTAAGCGACTGCTTTCGGCTCAGGTCATGATCCTGGAGTCCCTGGATCGAGTCCTGCATCGGGCTCCCTGCTCAGCAGGGAGCCTGCTTCTCCCTCTGACCCTCCCCCCTCTCATGTGCTCTCTCTCTCTCATTCTCTCTGTCTCAAATAAATAAATAAAATCTTTAAAAAAAAAAAAATATTGAAAGCTAGGACAGATTTTAAAAAACAAATTGTAATATATATCAGAAAAGTGCCATATCCTAGTATACAGCTCAGTGAGTTTTCACAAATAGAACACACCTATGTATAACCTACACCCAGACCAAGAAACAAAATCTATCTCTCTCAGGCTCTCTCCTGGTCGTAAGCCCTGCTCCAGAAGTAACTGTCCTGTCTATTAAAAACAGATTTCTTTTGCCTGTTTTTGGACATTTTTTAAATGAAATCATACATTTCTGGCTTTTTTTCTTCTACAGTATATTTGTGAGATTCATTCATACCGTTGTGTGTATTTGTAGGCTGTTCAGTCTTGTTGCTGCATTGTGTGTACTCATTCCGTTGTTGATGGGCTTCTGGTAATTTCCAGTTTGGGCTCTTACAGAGTTATGATGAACATTCTAGTACCTGTAGGTGAACAGACATGTGCATTTCCTTTGGGTATGCACTCAGGACTGAGGTTGTTTGGTCACTGGACATGCAGATGTTCAAACTTAAGTAGCTATAGCAAAGTGGTTGTAAAGAGCTAGGATACATTTGACAGAGGAAGGGCCAAAGGGATGTGCTGATTCACTGGAGATGGGAATGAATGGGAAAGAAGTATGTCAGACCCAGGGCTTGAAAGGTAGGTGACTGAAAAATGCAAGCTCCCTGACCAAAAGAGTAAAGTCAGTCTTTTTAAAAAATATGCATTTCTTCGTCTTTTTTTAAATAGAAGTATATAGAAGATAATTAAGCATTTCTTCAATGACTCAGAATCCTCATTATGTACATTAATTATGTGCTGTGCTTTAACATACTGATGCCTCCAGGGTTTATTGGTATTTGTAGGGCCTAGGTTTGTTGTTGTTGTTTTTTAAAGATTTTATTTATTTATTTGACAGAGAGAGACACAGCAAGAGAGGGAACACAAGCAGGGGGGAGTGGGAGAGGGAGAAGCAGGCTTCCCGCCGAGCAAGGAGCCCGAGGTGGGGCTCGATCCCAGGACCTTGGGATCATGACCTGGGCCAAAGGCAGACGCTTAATGACTGAGCCACCCAAGCACCCCTGTTTTTTTTTTTAAGATTTTATTTATTTATTTATTTGACTGAGAGAGACAGCAAGAGCAGGAACACAAGCAGAGGGAGTGGGAGAGGGAGAAGCAGGCTTCCCGCCGAGTGGGAAGCCCAATGTGGGGCTCATTGTGGGGCTCACTGTGGGGCTTGATCCCAGGATCCTGGGATCATGACCTGAGCTGAAGGCAGATGCTTAACGACTGAGCCACCCAGACACCCCTGTAAGACCTAGGTTTAAATGATGCCTGATTGCTGTGCTTTTGCTTTTGTGTTTGTTTGTTTGATTAGAGCGTGTATTTTCCTCTTTTCACTTTGAAGATCACTTCTCGATGCTGGCTGCAAACACTGTGTCCTCAGAACTTCAAAGCTTTGCTGTATTAATTTGAATGTGATTAGATGGAGGTTCAGCTTCTCCTTATAAAGCCTTGTAACAGCTGTGACGTATACATTTTCTCATACTAGATTCACAGCTACATATTAGATCAGGGATTGGTAAGCTAAGGTCTGTGAGCCAACTGTACTCCACTGCCTATTTTTGTAAATTTAGCTTTATTGGAGCATAGCCACAGCTGTTTATATATCGTGTAAGACTGCTTTTCTACAGTTGCTGAATTGAGTAGTTGTAATGGAGACCCCATGGCCCACAAATCTAAAATATTTACTACCTGGCCTTTCACATCCTGTGGCCTCTAGAAAATTCCGCTGTACACCCGTGAGATAGTAGAGTGAAAAAACAAATCTTTAGTTTTATGAAAATAGGCTTTACCTTATAAGACCCCCCAAAAGGGTCTTGGGGACTCCCAGAGATCCCCAGATTCTACTTTAAGAACCACTGATATAGAACATACTGGATTTCAGCAATCTCTAAAGCTGAATTAGAAAACTTTTTGTTTTGTTTTTGTTTTTGTTTTTTTTTAAGATTTTATTTATTTATTTGACAGAGAGAGACACGGTGAGAGAGGGAACACAAGCAGGGGGAGTGGGAGAGGGAGAAGCAGGCTTCCTGCTGAGCAGGGAGCCCAGTGCAGGGCTTGATCCCAGGACCCTGGGATCATGACCTGAGCCGAAGACAGACACTTAACGACTGAGCCACCCAGGCACCCCTGTTGTGTTTTGCTTTAAAGGTTTTTTATTTTTAAGTAATATCTACACCCAACATGGGGCTCAAACTCACAACCCCGAGATCGAGAGTAACCTGTTCCACCGACTGAGCCAGCCAGGCATCCCAAAACTTTTTAATTGCGATAAAATATATATAATGTGAATTTTGCCATCTTAACTATTTTGAAAGTGTACAACTCAGTGGCATTAAATTCACAATGTTGTACAGCCAAAACCACTATTTCCAAAACTTTTTCATCACCCCAACCAGAAACTCTATATCCATTAGGCAATAACTCTCCAGTCGCCTGACTTTACCTCCGTAGGCCCTGGAAATCTGTAATCTACTTTTCTATGAATTTGCCTATTCTGGATTTTCATGTAAGTGAAATCATACTATATTTGTCCTTTTGTGTTGGGCTTGTTTCACTTAGGATCATGTTTTCAAGGTTCATCTATATTGTAGTGTGTGTCAGAACTTGATTCTTTTTTATGGTTGAATAATATTCCTGTGTGTGTTTGTGCCACATTTTGTTTATCTACTCATCAGTTGATGGACACCTGGATTGTTTTCACCTCCTAGCTATTGTGCATAATGCTGCTATGAACATTGGTGTATGGTATCTGTTTTAGTCCCTGTTTTCAAATCTTTTGGGAGTACCTAAGAATAGAGTTTCTGGGTCATATGGTAATTCTGTGTTTAAATAATATATCCCCACTGAGAAAACATAAAATACAAAAATATAAAGAAGGAAACAAAATCACTTTTTTTAACATTTTTTTATTGTTATAAAATATATATAACATCAAATGTATCATTCTAACCATTTTTAAGTGTGCATTTCTCTGGCAATTAGTACATTCACATTATTATGCAAAAATAATGTCCACTGTCCATCTCCAGAACTTTTTTATCTTCTTCAACTGAAACTCTTTACCCATTAAACACTAACTCCCCATCCTTCCCTCCCCCCCAGCTCCTGGCAACCACCATTACAAATTTCTGTCTCTATGAATTTGACTACTCTGTTTACCTCATATAATTGGAATCATACAGTATTTGTCCTTTTTGTGACTTACAGTGTTTTCAGGGTCCATCCAAGTTGGAGCATGTGTCAGAATTTCCGTCTTTTTTGAGGCTGAACAATATTCTGTTGTATGAATACACCACGTTTTGTTTATCCATTCGTGAGTTGATAGATACTTAAGTTGCTTCTGTCTTTTGGCTGTTGTGAAAATGGATGTACAAATCAAAATCACTTTTAATCCTACAACCCAGAGAAATTAGCAATTATCATTTTGGTATATACTTTCTTCGTGTGTTTGATGTGTAATAAATACACACATTCATAGACATATAATTCTAATAGAGATCATACTCGAAATAGTTTTTATCCTATTTTTTGTTTTGTTTTGTTCTTTGGGGTTTTTCCCCCTTAATAAATTGTTGAGAGCATCTGTTCTTTTTTTTTTTTTTAATATTTTTATTTATTTATTTGAGAGAAAGAATGAGAGAGAGAGAGCATGAGAGGGGGGAGGGTCAGAGGAAGAAGCAGACTCCCTGCCGAGCAGGGAGCCCAATGTAGGACTCGATCCCGGGACTCCAGGATCATGACCTGAGCCGAAGGCAGTCGCTTAACCAACTGAGCCACCCAGGCGTCCCGAGAGCATCTATTCTTACCATTGAAAGTATTTTCAAAAATGCCATTTTAAAATCATTATGTAACAGTTCATCACATGAATATTCCATGATTTACTTAGATTACTTTCTCAGTGTTTCCATTGTGGAATTTTTCATTGTGTGTGTGTGTTTGTGTGTGTTTGTGTTTTAATTGGGAGGCTGATTAAATAGCACATAAGGTTAAAATATTTGAAAAAATATTTGACTATCCATACTATGCTGTTTTAAGACTCAACACAATTTACAGTACTTGTATATTATCCTAAATGTCATATTGTTCCTCAGTTTGAGTGATTTTTCTCAATTAATATGCTGTGTTATCCCTTTCTTTTCACTATTCATTTAGTCCTCATATACTTTGATGTACTTCCGTGGTTTGAGGGGAATATCTTTTTGAAGTGTAGAGCAGTACTTCTGAGCTATTAACTATAACTTGATTATGGGCAAAGGCTTTATTGGAGACTACAATTTCAGTTAAAACTGAAAACAATCTCAGTTTTTTGTGAATGTTCTAAGTAATTTTGTCGTTTTTCTCTTAACTCACCTTTCTTGTCCGCTCTTTTTCAGAATGATGGCTATCAATGAGTTAGCTATATGGATTTTTTAAAGGACGGAACAGTAATGAAATATTTGAAGTACTTGTTCCTGAAAATCATGAACATTGACACAAATTCTACCTCTGTCAACTTTTATTTAGATCAGTGAATATTTATGTAAAAAATTTGGTTTAAAAGAGCCATATCTATGTGTATATTTTTATATATATGACAGAACAAAATATGTATTAATAGTGCTAATGTTCTATCTGTATTTATACTACTCCTGACTTAAATTACTCCTCAAAGTGTGTGTTTATACTGTGAATTAATATAATGTATTGTTCACATTATGCTTTAATAATCTTTTTCATAATGTGTATATAAATATTCTTACAGTACTTCTAACAAAGTGTTTTTAGTTTTCATGCCTGTGTTTATAACCCATATCTTTAATGCATTCACATAAGGATTATCAACTTTGATGCTATGCTCTCTCACTTAACTTTTTTCTTCTAAATGTAAAATTATTCACCAGTATGTTGTCTGTCATCCAGGGTAATATATTCAAGTCTATTCTTAAAATAGTAGAGGTCTTGATAAAATAATGATTACCATATGTAGTTTGTTATTGCTCACTTGAACTGTGATGGGAAAGATGCATTTATATATTATATACAGTATATTATTTTGGTTATCACATGGACTTTTCATATAATACAGATTCTATCAAAATCAAACTAAAAGCTGCATTCAGAATTTTGTAAGACAGTAGAACAGAAATTTGGGACACTTTTTCAGTAAATAAAATTTCTCCCTGTATTAATTGAAAATCTCAGAGTATAAAAGTATATGGAGTAAATACAGTATTCTGTTAAAATGCCAATATACATTCAGTAATAGCAGTTTTTTGCTTCTAAACCTGTGTGTTGTAATTTATGAGTCTTGCAGAATAGTAGTAAACACTGAACTGTGGCATGTTAAATAGAAAACAACTTTTTACAATTTTCAAAGTTGTAATTTTAAGGAATTTAAATATATACATACATGAATAGAAGAACAGAAGTACAAAATAGAATGTCAGATACAAAAACTAATCGTGTTTGAACCATACACATTTGAAGAAAATTCTGTTCTCTGTAGATTTCATTATGATTGAAAAAGAAGAACTTAAGAACTAACATAGGAAAGTTGAAGAGCAGTTATTTATGATACGTTTTGTTTCCTCTTGTGCTTTACTACAGTGGAGTTTGTGTGTGTGTGTTTGTGTGTACCTGGGGGTGGGCACTGTTGTTTTTCCAAAACTAATATGCCTTATATGTTCGGGTTATGCTCTTTGCAATAATTCACTGTATATTTGGTTGTGATGTGGTTTACTTTTCTACCATCTTTGTAATTTTATGTATTCCACCTTCTTTGTGTGAATTCATGTATTATGTAGCAAAATACAAGAGAAATGGGACTGTTTGCAATGTCATGGAAAAATCTTTTAATAAATATATGTAAATAAATAAAAAATATCTGTCCCCACCTTTTCCCCCTAAGCAACAGCAAGACATACTGTGTTAATATTTTTAATGTTTTCCATAATTTAAAAATGTATAGCTTTAATTGTTATTTTCTTAACCATGTTACAATTTTTCTAAATTATTTTTATCCTGGGACGCCTGGGTGGCACAGTCCATTAAGTGGCTGCCTTCGGCTCAGGTCATGATCCCAGGGTCCTGGGATCGAGCCCCGCATCGGGCTCCCTGCTCTGCGGGAAGCCTGCCTCTCCCTCTCCCACTCCCCCTGCTTGTGTTCCCTCTCTTGCTGTGTCTCTCTCTGTCAAATAAATAAATAAAATCTTTAAAAATAAAAATAAAAAATAAATTAGTTTTATCCTAAAATACCGAATGTTCTGACCTTTTATAGATGTTTTTGTTTCAAGTAATTTTAAATTATGCTTGATATAGATTTTCCAATAAACTTTCCAGTCAATTTATTTTCTCTTTCTTACAAATAGTTTTTTCTTAAATTTTAGCAATATTCTTAATTCTAAAGTTAAGTACAATTAATTCAAATCAAACTTTATCATGATAGGATATGGGGAAGTTGCTGTGCTTATGTACCAGGTACTTTTTTTTTTACTGACTTTGATTTATTTCTAGGTAGTTCAAATATAAGAAATGAAGTCAAAGGTTGTTTGAAATCCATCTACAAAATGATTAAACAGGCTCTCCCCAGTTCTTAGATGATTTTAGCGCCTGACTTACTGTCTTTCTACCATTAGTTCTATCATCAGTCTTTTTTATGTATCTTCTTAGAACAGTGGTTATTGACCAGTCCTGCACATTAGAGTTACCTGGACAATTTTAATGAAAAACTGATTTCTGAGCCCTACACTAGTCCAAATAAGAATCTCTGGGGGTTAGGTGTGACATTTTGGTATTGTTTGTTTGTTTAGTTTTAGGTTCTCTAGGTGATTCTAATGTGTCACCAGATTTAAAATGCTAATTTAGAAACTGATCCACCAAACTGATTTCATGACCTACTAATGGGACTCAACCTATGGTTTGAAAACACTGCTCTAGATCTTATCATTACTTCCAAAAATCTCAACTTCCAGCATGCTACTTACCCCCCTTTCTGGGTCACTCTGTCATGCCTAGCCTAACAATTCTTTGACTCTCCCAGGATCTCCAGACAATCGATTCTCTCACCTATCCTTTGTCTAGAAGTCCCTCGCTTTCCTTTTTATCTAGCATAGACATCATTTTCTTTGCATATACCCTAAATTCTCTTATCCCTCTAAACTGAAAACTCAAATCTTGTTTGTATCCAACTATTCCAACTACGCTGCATCTGTACCTAAGCAGCTGAACGGGACTAGAGAAAAAACCAACCATGCGGACTCTTTTCACTTGAAACTTAAGGCCCTGAAAATCAAGGGCCCACAGCACTGTGTGAGGATCTGTACACATTTTCCTGGTCAATTCACAATCTCTCAACAAACATTTCACACCTTCTCCTCTCAGACCTTCAGTCCTCCCTCTTTCTTGCTCTCAGGTTGTTTCCTTTTTCACTGAGAAAGTGGAAACAGTAAGGAAACTTTCTCACCCTCCCAAATCTATTAACAATAGATTTGGAGACATCCGTATCTTTATAACTTCCTATTCTAACACAAACCATCTCTACCTCTAGCTATTTTATCTAGTTGTGATCAGCGTTCATTCCTTCTACTACTCAAAAGACTCCTGCATTTAACCCCACGTTCCTGAGTCATTTTGGCTCTATTGGCTTGTTCGAACTTGAGTGCATACCTTCCATTTTTAATCTCCCATTTTAAAACCCTCCCAGACCCAACCATTCCATTTTTTGCACCCTTCAGAGCAAAAAAAATCTTTAAAAGGTGTTATCTATACTCACTTCATCCCCTTTATACCCACCTTTCCTTCTTAAACTATCCAATCAAGCTTTATTCCCATTACTCCAAACCATTTTTGTCAAGGTACTAAGAACCCCTATGTGTTCTTTATTTCCTTTTTCACACATAATGTCTCCAATTAGTGCTTTTTGCTATATTTTGTTCTTACTTGATACTGCCTCTGTCCTCCTTTGAGGAAGGATTGGGGATAGATAGAGCTTTAAAAGAAACGCATTTGAAGATAAGATTAAGGACTTCTTCCAGAAGGCATCAGAAAAAGAGATTGCAAATGTAAAAGAAAAGCATTATGGAGGATGTGTGTCAGAGTGCCAACATCTAGGTAATAATGAGCCTTAGAAGAAAGAAATATTAGGAATGCAAAAACTATTTTAAGAAATAATGGACGTAAATGTCACTAAATCAAAGGATACAGTCTGAGGTCTTTATTAAAAGGGTTCAGAAAAAGCCAAGTAGGAGAGAAGGGAAAAACCCACATTTAGATACAATATTAAAGACAAGGAAAGAAATTTTAAAAGCCCCAGAGAGAAACAGTTCACCTGAAAAGGAACAAGAATTGTTGGTGAAGTCTATTTTACTAATAAAAAGAGAAGGAAGGACAAAACAAGAGAAAGGAAGGGAGGGAGGGGGGAAGGAAGGGAAGAAGGAAGGAAGGGAGGGAGGAAGGAAGGAAGGGAGGGGGGAAGGGAGGGAGGAAGGGAGGGAGGGAACAAGGGAAGGAAGGAAAATCCATAACAATTCAGACCAAAACTGGATAATGACAACATGTTAGATGGAAGAACATGAGAAGTTGAATATTTGTGTTATTGGGAGAAGATACAAATACTAATATTTCAGAAGTCAACAGGGTGAAATAACACAGCTATGAGTCTTAAAAGCAACTATCATATGACAGTAATCACTTACCTAGAACTTTATTCTTCCCAGGTGCTATTCTGAGAATTTTACATATGTTAACTCATTTAATTCCCACAACAATCATATTCTTTTTTATTCTCATTTTATAGACGAGAGCACAGGCAAGATTTGCCTGTGGACATATAACTAGTAATGGTGAATTCACTTTTAGACAATTTGTTAAGTGATTTAACATTTAAACCAGCACAAGAAAACATGATCCCTGCAGTGGAAAGCAAGAAAACAGAAAAAAAGAAAGTATATTAGAAGATGTGAAACAAGATGGCAGAAGTAAATCTTTATATAAGAGTGGCCACAATAAATGTAAGTGGATGAATTTCTTCAATTAAATGGCAGAGTCAGATTGGATTTAAAAAACAGTATGTCAGCTACAAGAGAGAGATGTTTAAAAAGACATAGAAAATTTGAAAATAAAAGGAGAAGATTCACCAGGCACATGGGAACCAAAAGAAAACTAGAGTACTAATCTTATCTGACTAGATAGGATTTTAGGGAAAAGAAAAGAAAAAATCAAGGTGTTACATACTGGTGAACAAGAACAACAATAGAACATAAAGATACAGCCATCACAAACACACAACTATATGTGTATATGTACATATAGAAAGTTTCGCACCCAACAAACAGAACACACATTTTCTTCAAGTACACCTCTTACATTTAAAAATAGACCATATAGGGGCGCCTGGGTGGCTCAGATGGTTAAGCATCTGCCTTTGGCTCGGGTCATAATCTCAGGGTCCTGGGAACGAGTCCCACATCGGGCTCCTTGCTTAGCGAGGAGCCTGCTTCTCCCTCTGCCTGCCACTCCCCCTGCTTGTACTCTCCCTCCCTCCCTCTCTCTCTCTGGCAAATAAATAAATAAAATCTTTAAAAATAAATAAATAAATAAAAATAGACCATATAAAATAAGTCAATCAGAGAAAGACAAGTATCATATGATCTCACTGATATAAGGAATTTGAGAAACAAGACAGGATCATAGGGGAAGGGAGGGAAAAATGAAGCAAGATGAAACCAGAGAGGGAGACAAACCATAAGAGACTCTTAATCTTAGGAAACAAACTGAGGGTTGCTGGAGTGGAGGGTGGTGGGAGGGATGGGGTGGCTGGGTGATGGACACTGGGGAGGGTATGTACTATGGTGAGCGCTGTGAATTGTGTAAGACTGATGAATCACAGACCTGTACCCCTGAAACAAATAATACATTATATGTTAGAAAAAATAAAATTAAAATTAAAAAATAAAAATAGACAGTATATTAGCCTTTAAAGGAAGGCCTCAAATTCAAAAGGATTAAATCATATAAATCATTTATTTGACCATAGTGCATAAAATTAGAAAATCATTGTGTTTGGAAACTAAAAAATGTCTTTCTAAATTATCCTCTGATATAGATGAAAATCATAAAATGAAATAATTTAGACTGATAAGTAAATGATAACAAAGCCACTGGGATCAAAATTGTGGGACACAGCTAAAGTAGGAGTAGAGGGAAACTAGAACTTAAATATGTTATTCAGGAAATAAAAACCTGTTAACAAATGAGCAAGGATTTAATTCAAGAGATTAGGAAAAGGTAACGGCAACCCTTGCTCTCTCCCCCTCCTCAAAATAATAGGTAAATAATGAACAGAAAACAATGTTAGAGAACAATAACATCAACCACAAAAGTTGAGATGAACAAACCAAGAGTTGGATCTATAAAAGGACTGATCAATAAACTTCATTTGAAATAAGACTTATCAAGAAAAATATTGTGAAATTCAAAACGAAAAGGAAAATAATTACAAATATGTCAGGTATCAAGAAAATGAAAGTATGAAGAATGGCTATATGCTAATATAATGTGTGAAATACATAAAATCCATGAAAATAAAAAATGCTGAAATTTGGTACAGGAAATAATATAGAACTCAACTAGAACAATATGTGATAAAGAAATTGAGAGACAATCAAATATAAATGTGTGGGGTTGTATATTTCTTAGTTATAAGCTAATAAATTAACATATCTCTGTTTACTAGATGCTGGTAGAAAATAGGAGACTCCTGGGTCAGAGACAAAGGCCTTTATTACTTTCGGCACAGCAAGCAGCATAAGCATCATGTCTGTACTGGTTCTCCTTAACTGCCCCCCAAACACCATGGGGGGAGGGAGTATGGCCCAGATGAATACCAACATGCAGAGTTTCCTGTCACAGCCCACGAACACTAAGTTTAGGGAATCCATTTCTTTTACAACAAGCAATAAGTAAGCCTGCTCTTTGTCTGAGAAGGAGACATTGCTGCATCCCTCCCTGTTGCTCACAGCAAACACAATGCTCACTGCAAACACAATGCTGAAACATGGTGTGGGTGAAGATCGATTAGGGCCTTGCATTCTTTGCATGCCCCCAGGAATATACAAGGATGTTCAGAATCCATGGCAGCCTCTCCCAAGGATAATCCCCCACCTGGACTGTATATGTTCTTGGCCAAACTTAAGTTTTTATGTAAGTATGCCGCTCCATTGGCCATGCTGTTTAATCTGACCAACAGAGGCTGGGACCAAACCTATTCAATTTGTCGCATATAGTATTAGTTAAGGCTGATATCAATAAAGATTCTAAGCAGCAGGAAGAGGCTAACCAGCGGTACTGACATCAATCATGCTTCCCAGGATCCCACACACGGCCGACTGTGAATAAATATGGGGAGCAGTGGGTATTATTTTAGACATCCAGGATATAGTCTAAGGTCAATCTGTTACTCGATATGACTCTTGCAATGTAGACTGATCTGCTAATCCCTGGGATCATTGTCAATGGGGCAATAGATGAGCCAAAAAAATAGATGAGCCTCATCCACAATGGAGAGAGAGGCTGTGGCCATCTCTCCCCCACTTACAGATAGCCCAAAGAGTCACAAGTCACTCTAGTTTGGGGTTTATTTTGAAACTTGATTTGGATCATCATTACACTGGTTTGGTTAAGAAACATGGACCACGTCACTGAGTGGTTGGAGCCTTGATAGGCATACATGGCATAAACTGAGTCTGCTCAGCAGTCAGAAGCCTATGTATTTGCATCAATCAGATTTTTAAAAGATTGTACTAAAAAAGAAAAAAAAGAAGATTGTGCTGGTCTGTGTGTTTGTACATAGACAAGGCAGAGTCCATGTTTGGTATTAGGCATAACAAGATGGTTGAAGAGCAGCCATGCCTGTGTGAATTTTTCTGTTCTCATAGCACGTGGACAGGGATGACAGATACAGAAGCAGGTTAGATTGCCAGCCACTGCAGTTTCTTGATTCAGGCAGACCATATGATTTTTTGCCAGGCTGCAGTGTAGGCTCTTTGTAGGGGACAAAGAGAGCATTCATTGCTATTGGTTTGGGCCCGCTCAAAGAATGCTGATTTGTGGATTAGCAGATATAAAGGACCTAATAGAATGCCCAATAGAGGCACATACTGTCTCCTGTTCCCAAAAAGTCCCACAAGATGCTCAACCTCCTTTTTGGTTGGGGCATGGCTGGAGATACAACACTTTTTCCTGAGGTGCCAGAGGAATTGAGCATTGTGAATCTGCCCTTACAGTCCCAAGAAACTTCACTTAGCAAATAGGCCTCTGAATTTTGTAGGGGGTTATCGGCCACCCCTGCTGGTGAAGGTGTGAGAGTCAGAGGCCTTGAAACAGAGGCTTCTGACTTGCCAACCAATGGGATATCATCCTCAGGTGGAAAACTGTGAAATCAGAGGGTAGAGGCACCCATGCGAAATCTTGGCTCGCCTGCTCGTGACAAATGGCATCAAGTTTGTCCCTCAAGCATGTCTCTACTTTCTGCTCTTCCCTGATTCGGATAATCTCCTCTGACACTTACGGGATGGGAACATAAGCATATAACACCTCAATTCCTACTATTCATTCAGATGTGCAAGCAACAACACTGCAGTGAGTTACACCAAAAAGTCTCACTAATAAGTCATATTAGCTTCTCTTCCCCATGCAGAACCCTGTCCAAATCACATCTGTTAAATCTAAGCATCCTTTGGACCAGGTAGGATGGTGACTTGGATGCCTATATCCAAGGGAGCTAAAGAAATTTGAGTCCTTTCCGTCCCTAAAGTTTCTCAGTATATTTGTACAGAGGGTGTATGGTCTTCAGTCTTCCATGGGAACAGGGAGACCTTGACCCAGTCGTTTGGTTCCTTAAGGTAGCAGGACTTTCCTGAGGTCAGGACAGAGGAGGGAGAAATCAGAGGGCACAGAGAACAGCTCTCTTCATCAGGCAAAGGCTTGTGTTGGTTTTTACTTCCAAGGGGCTGATGGTGGCTCAGGCTCGACCAAACAAAACCAAAATTCTGGATCCTTCCTACTGACATCATTTATCTCAGCTTTGGAGCTCTCTTGACCTAGCAGCCAAAGTCAATTTGCCTTTTCACTGGGGCCCCAGGGCTTGCTGCTCCAGTGTCGAGATGACGTCTCGTTGCCCACCTGAGGAGAAGAACACCATCAGACAGCTTGTCCCCAACCCACCTCTCATTGCTCAGACTCTAAATATTCACGAACAGGACTGAATAAAATACTATAGGACTGTTGGGTGAGAATATTCACTACCAGTTTCTGTGTAATCTCCTCATATCCCCTCACCTTGTCCTTTCTCTGCCAGGTAGCCACATTGACAGCAGCCTATCCTTGCTGTCCAAACTGTGAAGAACAGTGAGTGGTCTGAGACTCTGTGCTGTTCACAACCTGGCAGGTTAGCCTTCACAGGTTCATGAGTGCTGGCAGAAGACACGAGACTTCTGGGTCAGAAACAAAGCTCTTCGTTACTGCACACACAGCAGGCAGCAATTACACCAATTCCTCATGTCCCCACATCCCCCAGGGACCAACAGGAAGCTCATGTCCTCAAATCCCATGGGGACCACACAGGTAGACCTAGATGGGTGCTGCACATAGAGTGGGTTTATATCACAGCTGAGGAACGAGAATTTAGGAAACTTCCATCTTCTACATGAGACTTCAAGCAAACCTGCCCAACCATTGCCCTGGGGGAGACATTATCTTTTTTAAATTGGACAGCAAACAGATCTGCTCCCTCGTCTGGAGTGACACTATCTCTATCTTCCAAAGCTAGACAAACATCCCTGAAAGATAGTCTGGAACAAAAAACTGTCAGGGCCTCTGAGGCAGAGGCAGAAGGAAAGCTCCGTGGAAAATTACCTCCCAACGCTTGTAATGTTAACTTCTTTTATTGTGGTAAAATATACATAAAATTTACCATATTAACACATTTTATGTGTACCATACAGACTCTGATTAATGCACTTTCGATTTTCTAGTATTTATTCAGATTTTTTTTTAATCTATGCTTGTAAGTGGGACTGGCCCATAGTCATCTTTTGTGTGAAAGCAGCATTGTCTGGCTTTGATATCATAGTTTTATTGACTTCCTAGAATGAGTTATGAGATGTCTCTTTTCCCATGTTCTGGAATCCTTTGCATTACATGGGAATTGTTGGCTCCTTGAAAGTTTGTTAGAGCTGACTCATGAATTCACCTGGGCAGGCATCTTTTTTTGAGGAAAATGTTTGACCACCTTTTCAGTTTCTTCAACAAATATCGATCTATTCAGATATTCTCCCCCATCTTGAGTCAGTTTTGGTAATTCAGTTTTTCTGGAAAATCTGTTTCATCTAGATTTAAAAAAATCCGTACCTTAGTAATTTCTCTTTTCTTGTGAAATGTGTGTGTGTGTGTCTTCACTGATTGACCAGAGATTGGCCATTTTTTTCCCTAAGATTCAACTTTTTGTTGATCAAATCTACTGCTTGATTTGTTTTCTGTTTCATTGACTTCTCTTTTCATTCCTTCCTTATTTCTGCTTGTTTTGTTTTTGTTTTCATTCTTGAGTTATATACTTAGTTCATTTTCTTTTTCTTTTCCTTTTTTTTTTTTTTAAGATTTTATTTATTTATTTGACAGAGAAAGACACAGCGAGAGAGGGAACACAAGCAGGGGGAGTGGGAGAGGGAGAAGCAGGCTTCCCGTGGAGCAGGGAGCCTGATGCGGGGCTCAATCCCAGGACCCTGGGATCATGACCTGAGCCAAAGGCAGACGCTTAACGACTGAGCCACCCAGGTGCCCCTACTTAGTTCATTTTCAATCGTTCTTATTTTCTAATATATTCATTAAAGACTACAACATTTCCTCTGAGAACTTCAGGCTGCACCCCTACAGGGTTTTTAATCATTATTTGTCATTGCTTTCTAAATAGATTCCAATTTCAGTTCTGAATTATTTCTTAACTGGGGTCACTACATAGTTTATCATCCAAATTGGGACACTTTTGCAATGAAATATATATATTATGTCAGGACAATAGGTAAAAGTCAGGACTATTTTGAGTGAACTGGGAAATATGGTCACCTTATTTTTTTTTTTAAAGGTTTATTTATTTGAGAGAGAGAGAGAGAGAGCATGAGTGGGAGGGGCAGAGGAAAGGGGGAGAGAATCTCAGACTCCACGCTGAGTGCGGAGCCCAACCGGGGAGGGGGGAGGGGTGCGGCTTGATCTCCTAAGGCTGAGATTATGACCTGAGCCGAAACCAAGAGTGGGATGCTTAACCAACTGCACCACCCAGGTGCCCCGTATGGTTACCCTATTTTTAACACAAGAGTTTTAAAAAGGAAGTTTTTAATTTTTCACATAGTAGAACAGAGACATGGCGGACAGAGACATAGCGAGAGAGGGAACACAAGCAGGGGGAATGAGAGAGGGAGAAGCAGGCTTCCCGCCGAGCAGGGAGCCCGATGCAGGGCTTGATCCCAGGACCCTGGGATCATGACCTGAGCCGAAGGCAGATGCTTAATGACTGAGCCACCCAGGCGCCCCTATTTTTATTATTTTTTAAAAGATTTTATTTATGGGCGCCTGAGTGGCTCAGATGGTTAAGCGTCTGCCTTCGGCTCAGGTCATGATCTCAGGGTCCTGGGATCGAGTCCCGCATCGGGTTCCCTGCTCAGTGCAGAGCCTGCTTCTCCCTCTCCCTCTGCCACTCCCTCTGCTTGTGCTCTTCTGTCTATCTCTCTGTCAAATAAATAAATAAAATCTTTTTAAAAATTTTATTTATTTATTTATTTGAGATAGAGCGAGCTAATGAGAGAGAGAGAGAGCATGAGTGGGGTGGAGGGGCAGAGGGAGAGAGAGAGAAGCAGACTTCCCACTGAGCAGGGAGTCTGAAGTCAGACTCGATCCCAGGACCTGAGATCATGACCTGAGCCGAAGTCAGACACCTAACCACCTGAGCCACCCAAATTGTATGATTTAATGATTTTTATTATATTCACAGAGCTGTGCAACCCTTACCACAATCAATTTTAGAACATTTTCATCAACCCCCCAAAGAAACCTCATACGAAGAGTTACTCACCATTTCCCCCCAACTTTCCTTCTCCAACCATGAATCTATTACTGTCTCTATAGATTAACCTGTCATACAGGTTAATTTGGTATAAATGGAATCATACAATATGTGGACCTCTATGTCTGGCTTCTTTTACTTAGCATAAGGTTTTCAGGGTTCATCCATGCAGTATCATGTATCAGTATTTCATTTCTTTTAATGGCCAAATAATATTCCATTGTATGGCTAATAGCACATTTTGTTCGATCTATTCATCAGTTGATGGACATTTGGATTGTTTCCACTTTTCGGCCATAAACATTCATGTACATGTTTTGTATGGATATGTTTTCATTTCTCTTGAGTGTGTACTTTGGAGTGGAATTGCTGGGCCACATGATAACTCCATATTTAACATTGTAAGGAACTGCCAATTGTTTCCTAAAGTGGCTGCACCATCTTACATCATCACCAGCAATGTATGAGGGTTCCAATTTTTCTACAGTCTCACCAACACGTTATTATATTTTTTATTATAGCTATCTTAATAGGTATTTCATTGTGATTTTGATTTGCATATGCCTGATAGTTAATGGTGTTGAGCATCTTTTCATTTTCTTATTGGTTATTTGTGTATCTTCATTGGAGAAATATCTATTTAGATCCTTTGCTCATTTTAAAATTAGGATGTTTGCCTTTTTTTTTTAAAGATTTTTTATTTATTTATTTGAGAGAGAGAGAGTGCAGGGGGAGGGGCAGAAGGAGAGGGAGAAGCAGACTCTCCGGCGAGCAGGGAGCACCACATGGGGTTCAATCCCAGGACCCCAGGCTCACACCCTGAGCTGAAGGCAGACACTAAACTGACTAAGCCACCCGGGCACCCCTGGATGTTTGCCTTTTTAATTATTGAGTCGTATGAGTTCTTTATATGTTCTGTATACAAGTCCCTTTATCAGACATATGATTTTCAAATATATTTTTACTCTCTCGATGGTATCATTTGTAGCACAAAAATTTTTAATTTTGATGTAGTTTAATTTTATTTTTTTGTTGTTGCTTGTGCTTTTGGGTGTCATCTAAGAAACTATTGTCTGACTCAGGGATGTAAAAATTTACTCTTATGTTTTTTCCTAAGAGTTCTATAATTTAACTCTTACCTTTAAGTTTATGATCCATTTTGAATTAATTTTTGTAAATGCTGTGAGATAGTTGTCCAGCTTCATTCTTTTGCATCTGGATATCCAGGTGTCCCATATGGCTTTTTAAAAATTAATATTTGCCTAGTATACGCACCTATTACTTTATTTTTAGATACCCTCATAACTTTTTTTTTAAGATTTTTTTTTTAAAGATTTTATTTATTTATTTGTGAGAGAAAGAATGAGAGACAGAGAGCACGAGAGGGAGGAGGGTCAGAGGGAGAAGCAGACTCCCCGCCGAGCAGGGAGCCAAATGCGGGACTTGATCCTGGGACTCCAGGATCATGACCTGAGCAGAAGGCAGTCACTTAACCGACTGAGCCACCCAGGCGCCCTTTTTTTTTTTAAAGATTTTTATTTATTTATTTGACAGAGAGGGAAACACAGCGAGAGAGGGAACCCAAGCAGGGGGAGTGGAAGAGGGAGAAGCAGGCTTCCCACGGAGCAGGGGTCCTGATGCGGGGCTCAATCCCAGGACCCTGGGATCATTACCTGAGCCGAAGGCAGATGCTTAACGACTGAGCCACCCAGGCGCCCCGAATACCCTCATAACTTTTTATTCAGATGTTAGATATGTGAGATACAACAGTTATCCCCATTTTACAGTTTTGATGAAGTGTCTAGTTGAATGACAGACCCATGCAGAGAGACAGAAAGTCAATACAATGGATAGGATAAGCGTTCTGATTTCCCACCCCATCCCAGGAGTTATTGCCTACCCTCCGAGCCATTTAAATAAGCCCACCTCGCTCACAATAAATTCTGAATATTCACAACAGCTCATCCCCTGGAGTGGTCAGGAGGTAATTAGTTACCTTATGCCTGATTAACGGAAACTTTCAAAATGATGATACACGTCAATTTTCTCACTTTGGAGGTCAAGGCTATTGGGCAGACACAAGAGGGCTCTGAAAAAGTTGCAAGGGACAGTTAAGATCCTCCTACACCCTAATATTTCTACTACCTTAGCTTTTTCCTATCTTTTGTCTTTATTTATTATCCATATGACTTTCGTTTGCACAATTATTTTTTGTCCCACTCAGTTCATTAGTCTCTCCACCCAGTGAAAGATTTTGTTATTGTACTCCTTTACTGAGCACTAAGAAAATTCGATGTTAGTATAGAGGGAAAGGATTGACAAGCAGGCATGCGGGAGTACAGAATCAAGAGGCGTCGGGAGTCCATGGTCTAACCGAGGGTTTCTTAACCTTGGCACTACTGACATTTTGGACTAGATAATGAGTGGTTAAGGGCGCTGTCCTGTGCATTGCAGGATGTTTGCAGCATCTCTGGCCTCTCCCCACTAGATGCCCGTGGTGGTGCCTGCTAATCAGTTGTGACAACCAAAAATGTCTCCAGACACTGCCAAATGTCTCCCAGAGGGCAAAATTCCCCACAATTGAGAACTACTGATTTAACTATATCATCTCTTTCTCACATCCTTTCCACACCCCCGATACAACAGTGAGTTGTTAAATATTTTTAAAAACTCCTAACGTTCTTCATCTTTTGTATTATATTATGGTCTCTGAAAATCTATCTTAACTGAAAGGCAGTTATTTCAAAAGTGGAATAATGGGCTGATACCCGGTTTGCTTTACTTACAGTAAAGTAAGTGTTTACTTACTCTAAATTAGTAAGAGCCAATGTGTTTGAAAAGTGAGGGAAAAAACAGCACCTGTCAAAAGTGGTGCCCGATAGCTTCTGATTTCTGAGGCCCCTGAGACACAAAGTCCAACTAGAAGGCTCTATCATGAGCATTAAATTCTCTAGAACTCTTTCAATATTTGAAGGCTGTGTAATTTGGGGTATCTTGCCCTGCAAATTTAAAAGATAGTAGATCTACACTTGATTAATGCAAATTTGAATTTTTATAGAGTATGTTTTCATGTAGTTGGCAAGACTAAATATGTCAAGAAAAAGATCTGTTATATGTCCTACACAGATTTAATTTTTGGCTCTGAGAAGTCCTAGTGCTACTGGATCAAATCAGAAAGATTTTTTTTTTTTCGATTCCAGTATAGTTAACATACAGTGTTAGTTTCAGGTGTACAATATAGTGATTCTCAAATCAGAAGGCACTTGCTCAGCCCCTTGTAAAATTCTTCATTATGCTCACTTGGAATAAAGCAGACATCAATTAGAATATGCAAGCACTGAACAACTGGATTTTACCTATATTCACAAAAACACACAACCATATTTTATGCTGGTAATTAAAATATTTATTTAAAAAAAACCCAGTTGGGGGCGCCTGGATGGCTCAGTCGGTTGGGCGTCTGCCTTCGGCTCAGGTCATGATCCCGGGGTCCTGGGATCGAGTCCCGCATCGGGCTCCCTGCTCCGTGGGAAGCCTGCTTCTCCCTCTCCCATTCCCCCTGCTTGTGTTCCCTCTCTGACTGTGTCTCTCTCTGTCAAAAAAATAAATAAAATCTTAAAAAAAAAAAAAAAAAAACCCAGTTGGATAAAGCAACATGCACTAGGTTCTCCCAGGATCAAAGTTTACTCTTGGGGCACCTGGGTGGCTCAGTGCTTGGGCATCTGCCTTTGGCTCAGGTCATCATCCCAGGGTCCTGGGATCAAGCCCCGCATCAGGCTCTCTGCTCGATGGGAAGAATATTGAGTACCTCTGAGGGTTACCTGTTATCTTTAAAGATTTTATTTATTTATTTATTAGAGAGAGAGAGAGAGAAAGACAGAGCACCTAGCAGGGAGGAGGGGCAGAGGAAGAGGGAGAAGCAGCTTCCCCGCTGAACAGGAAGCCCGACCTATCATCTTTTGTCACAGAGGATTTTTTTACTTTGTTTCCAATTTCCTGACTAATAATGATACTGAATTACTTTTAGCATCTTTGCATGCATGGTGAAGGAAAAGATCACTAGAAAATGATTGCCGAGTTCCATTGAAAACAGTCATAGCAAAAAGTATGGAGAAAGAGTCTCAGTGTTTCCAGTTAGGCCACAAAATGAAAAGTTAACATATTTTCCTTAAAATATCAAACTCAATCTTTAATTTCATTATGGCTGGGGACAATAATGCCCAACGTCAATGTCACTCTGTTCTGATGTACAGAGGCTCAGCAAAGCAATTTTGAGCCTTTCTATTTCTGCGGGGCATCTTTCAACTTGTTTGACTTCCAGGAGTCCCAGTGCTCGCTCTCACTGCTGGGGCTCTGCGGGGGAAGCTCCCTCTGGAGTCCCGGTGGCTCCCATTAGTCTCTGGCCCGCCCAGGTACCAGGGAGCGGCTTTGCCTGTCGCGGGGTCATGACTGACGGTCCCGGGTTCTGCCCCCACTCGAGCCTCCCTGCGAGCCCCCCCCCCCCCCCCCGCCAGCACCCTTAGACCCCAGGCGTTGGGTGGTCCCTCGAGCCATCCCCTGCAGTGCCGGGAAGGCTTTCATCAATCCCACGCCCTTCGCTCGGCCGGCTCGCGGTGCCTGGGCACCTCCAGGGAGGGGAGCTGTCCGATGCGCGCCCTTCCCGGCGGGCGCGAGAGCTCGGGCGCCCAGTGCCAGGCGGCTGCCGGCGCTTCGGGGCGAAGCCGGGCGGGGCGGCGGCGCGGGTCCGAGCGCCCGAGGCGCCGGCGGGACACGTGACCACGCCGCGCGGGGCTGGGCGCGCAGTGCCGCGCGGTGGCGGCGGCGGGGAGAGCAATGGAGGCCGCGGCCGCCTGATGGGCGGGTGCGCTGCCGGTGCTGCTGTGGAGGCTGCCGGTGCCGCGGGGGAGCCGCCGGCTCGCTCGCGTCCGCCGCCCGCACGGGACCGCCGGTCGCCGTCCAGTCGCTCCGCCAGCCACGGCACCAGGCGGAGACTCAGGTGAGCGCCCTGTCGGCCCGCGGCCGGAGCCAGACAATGGGGGCAGCGGGCGGGCTTCTCCCCTGCGCTCGCGATCCCCCAGGCTGCGCCCCCGCGACGCCCCGGGATTCCCGACCTTGCCCTTGCCCTGGGGACGTGGGCTCGGCGTGGCCGCCCCGGGGACTTTGGGGCGGTGTCCCCGCGGGTACGGTAGGGACCCTCCCCGAGGAACCGGCGCTGGGTGTGCGCCGCTTTGGATCTCACGCGAGGGAACCTGCGGACGAGCTGCGCCCGGGGAACTTGCCGAGAGCGTGGGACCTTCTAATTCCCTTTCTCCTTCCCGCGCAGCGGCATCCTGTCCCGGGGTCCCGGGGTCCCGGGGTCGGGTGCCTGCTGCGGCGGGGGCAGAGCGAGACCTCGCCGTCTGGGATCTCAGACGCCGACCGTGCTCAGCCCTCTCCCCACGCCGGAGCTGCATTGCTTTGTTTAACCTCTGCCAAGCCATTTCGCACAAACTCTTGTTGCCCCAATTCTGATGAGCCACCAGTTTGATGGCTGAGGCAAGACAAAGGTTCTCCCTGTTTACCAAGGGCTGGAGCCGGGAGACTGCACACTGCCAGTGGTGTAAAATGTGTTTTCCTTATCTTCTCCCAGGCGTTCTTGCGATGGTTTTCCTGGTCCTGTAACCGTCATTTCTTGCAGAGGTCTGTAGTGGTGAGATTGGACCTCCTAACCCTACGGATACGGTAGGTGGGGTATGGCTTTTATTCATGGTTATCAGTAAGCAGAAGGGCAGACGTTTACATTTTATGTTTGTTGTTCTCAGAAAAGAGGCATCGTAATGTTTTCTGAATTCTGGATTTTTAAGAAAGAATGTATATATAAAGACATATCGACTCAGTAGGTGGAGGGGAGGGGGGGGGAACCTAGTAACTAGGACCATGTGTTGTGAAATTTTAATATGGTTTTACGAATAATGGCCTGGAAACTGATCTGGTGTAGGTGAGGGAGTGTGAGAATGTTGGGGGTGGTGGTGATGGAGAGGGAGTGGTTAGAATACAAAGGATAAGGCAATTTTAGCAAACGGTTCTTAGTAAATATCTTGTAGCAAATTTCAATTCATTAAGTTGTCAGTAAATCGATGTTCACCTGTAAAAATCACCTATCTTAGTTGTTGAATTATATATAAAATGCCTAACAATTATTTGGTATTGTATGTGACTCGGGAATCCGAATACAACGATCAGTTTTGAGTTATTTTAAAATGTCAACAAGGAAAATACACCTTCACTACTGCCTCCTTTATTCTATGAGAAAACTGAATCCTAGTTCAATATATTCAACAGAAAGTTGCCTGTAAGAAAAGAAATTTCAAAGGCAGGTTTTTAAAAGAAAAATGCATCTTCTGTAGGTGATATGGATTACTTCAACTCAGAAATGGGAAGGGAAAAAATCGTGCTACTAGATTGCCCCTTTCCAGTATTAAAATGTATTTTCTTCAAAACCTTATTTTTACAGTCACCTCTGACACTGAGAAACTTTCACTCTAAAGATTTAGTACTGGGGCGCCTGGGTGGCTCAGTCGTTAAGCGTCTGCCTTTGGCTCAGGTCATGATCCCAGGGGCCTGGGATCAAGCTCCCTGCTCAGCGGGAAGCCTGCTTCTCCCTCTCCCACTCCCCCTGCTTGTGTTCCCTCTCTCGCTGTGTTTCTCTCTCTGTCAAATAAATGGATAAAATCTTAAAAAAAAAAAAAAAGATTTAGTACTTAGCACTAAATTTGGAGTCAAGAAAATAGTAATACTGACTTGACATACTTAGGCATTTGGTGCAGGAAACAAAAGCTACCGTGTATTTTTTTCTAAACTGTAACACACTATAATAAATGTAAGCTATTATTGCTGGATGAAGAAGTATTTTACAAAAATTAATTGAAATTAATATGAAATTCTCCAGGGCAAGGGACAGTTGATAGTCTTTTTTTGTAGTCCACATTTCTAATGTGGCTTATAGTAGGTGTTCAATAAATAGTTACGGAAGGAATGAATTAATGAAAAATAAAAATGGATACAACATGCATGCAGATTGAATTGATTTGCTTCTTTTAGTTTAATGAACAATTACTGAAGGCCTCCTGTGTGTCAAAATTGTGCACAGTGTTTCCACATAGAGTTTATAAAAGCCTGGTGACCTTCCTTTTTTGATCTTTTTTGATGTATGTTTCTATAAAGAATGGGGCCCCTTGGGTGGTATTAATGATCATCTCAGATAACTGCGTAGCACGCTGAAGCATTTCACTTGTTGTATGTACATGTGCTTTCTCACAATGGCCTATGGGAAGGCAGGCCAGATATTATCACTCCTGTTTTGTAGGTGAGGAAATCCAGACACGGTGAGATTAAATGACTTGCCAACTCTTTGCCACTGAAGCAGCAATACCAGGGACAGAAGCTGGATCTCATGCCTAGTGTTTTCACCTCTGAACCACACTGCCTTTTTCAAGATATAGTGTACTCCAGAAAATCACTCTCAAATTAGGCTTCATGAAAGTCAAACTTTTGAATAACTTTTATATAAGGAAAACTTATATTTTACAACCTAGTAGTTACTGAAATGGTTAAATGTGCAAGTTCTAGAGTCAGGTGACTAAATTTGAACCCTGGATTAACAAGTTGCCAGCACTGCATCTTTGGCAAGTGACTAAATATCTCTAAGTCTCAGTTTCCTCATCTGTAAAATGGTGGAAATCATAGTACCTATCTTGGATCAAGTGAAATCAAGGATCAAGTGAAATCATGTATGTGCATAGCACAAACAAAGCATTCAGTGTCAACTAATTATTTTTATTCCCACTATTATAATGTAAAGCAGTGGCTTTTATTTATTTATTTAAAAAAAGATTTTATTTATTTATTTTAGAGCGAGAGAGCGCACGTGCGAGGGGTCGGGAGGAGCAGAGAGGGAAGGAGAAGGAAGGGGAAAGAATCTCAAGCAGACTTCTTGCCAAGCGGGGAGCCCCAGACAGGGCTCCATCTCATGACCCCGAGATCATGCCCCAGCCGAAACCAAGAGTCTGATGTTCAACTGACTAAGCCACCCAGGCGCCCTTAAAGCAGTGGCTTTTAATTTTTTTTTTTTTGGCACAGTAAGAGGTGAATTTTATGTTGCCATCCAGTGTACAGACACATTACAAATATGTTTAAAAGAAATTCATGAATCAAGCTTAAACTTCCTATGTGCAATTCATTCTTATATTTTTATTCTATCTTACTTAAAAATGCTGGTTAAGAACCACTGAATGATTTCAGATTCCATTAATGGGTAGGACCTGAAGTTTGAAAAGCATTCATGTACAGGATGATCAAGTTAAATGAAAGAAAAATCTTTTATTGAATCTTTACATTTTTCCTTTTAATCATCTACATCATTTGGAAGTATTATTAAACTGAAAATAGATTCTTAAATATTTCATAGTAATTACAGTCATTTATTGAGTATCATGATCTAGGTACTGTGCTAAGCAGTCTATTTATATATGTTATCTAATTTAGGGCTCACAACAGCCTGTAATTTGGCCCTGTGTTTCCATTTGATAATTGAGATTAAGACCCAGAGAGGTTTTATTAACTTGCCCAGGGTCATAAAGTTAGTAGAGATGAAGCAAGAACTCATACTGAGTTCTGTTTGACCCCAGAGTTCTCTGCTGTCTTACCCTGTTCCGATATTCTGTCACAGTGACTGCTGTAGATCTATCATTCTTTTTATGTAAATTTGAATGGCAATATCAAGAATTTACCCCTTGTGGTACGTCTTTTGTAGTTTGCTTTGAAAGGACCCATTTGAAGAAAATTTAGTAAAGTAAGAAAACATATTGGGTAGACTAGTAACTCATTTTGACTTTGGCTGTTCTTTGTTGTAAATATTTGGGAATAGCTTCTCGGGTTTTTACGATAGAGTCAATTAATTGGTCAGTTTTATTGAGCACCCAAAGGTTTAATATGTCTTCAAAAGAGACATGAAATAGCTGTGTAACTATGAAAAGACTTCATTACGAATGAATGTCAGCTTTTGTTAAGGCACAAAATGAAGACTTAAGAGCCACAAAGAGTATTTTATAGTATATTGATTTGTCTCAAACTCACTGGGCAGTAAAAGTATTGATTTTGTAAAGTACATATAAGGAAGCACAACTAACCGCCCTATTAAATTTTTTTTTTTAATTTCAGTTCTTTGCAAGTGTTTTTTTTTTTTTTTTAATTTTATTTATTTATTTGACAGAGAGAGAGATAGCGAGAGCAGGAACACAAGCAGGGGGAGTGGGAGAGGGAGAAGCAGACTTCCTGCCGAGCAGGGAGCCCAATGCGGGACTCGATCCCAGGACCCTGGGATCATGACCTGAGCCGAAGGCAGACGCTTAACGACTGAGCCACCCAGGCGCCCTTTGCAAGTGTTTCTTAATTTTTAGCAGTATTTCAATTTTAATTTTTTGGTTTTTGGGACTTTCCTCTTTTAAAACTATCGTCAGGAAGAATTAAAGCATGTTGTAAGGGAATATATTTTATAAATAGTACTTAGAATTTACAAATAGGTGATTTTAAATGACAGTGGAAAAGCAGATTTCACTGTTTCTTTCACACTTGCATCTTCTAGATTCAGACTCTTATAACTGGTCTGCCTATTGCTGTGGACATGTAGGAGTGTACTAACGAGATGATTACTGGGTGCTTAAGTATCTTCTCTACCTTTAAGTATAGGAATATGCTCCTGCTTTTGCATTAGAGTGTCTCTGTGCATGGAGCTTTTAACTTTTAACTCGATGTTTGAACAGTTTATTTGTTGAATTAGGGTGAGTCTTTTCAAATTTGATAATTTTAAAATCAGAGTTTGTGTAGATCATGATATATTAGACAAAGAACAGCAGTTTCATGGTTTATTTGGTTTGAAAATCTGTATGTTTCTGTTCATTAGTCTTCGTTTTCTGTTAAGATTAGATAAAAGTGAATATATTGCTTTATTTATTTTTGGATATCAGATTTCATCCTTAGGTTAGCCCTCAAAAAATTGTTTTGCTACTAGTGAAATGTGTACAGATTTAATAAGCTCACATCTTATGCTTTATTAACATTCCTTTTGTCTAACACGTGACCCTTAGTGAATTGGTATAGTTTCTGAGAGCATCAAGGAACATTCCAGCTATCGAATTGTAATTTGATACTAAACTTGGTTACCATTACATTTTGTACTGTTTTTTTAATTGAAGTATAATTGACATACAATGTTACTAGTTTTAGATGTATAACAAAATGATAGAACTATTACTCTCAGTGTGAAAATTCTTAGAGATAAGAGTACAGTCAATTTAGATGTTTATGCTAGTGGCTTTGAGGCAGATCCATATGCATATATTAGATTTACATACATGTGTGATTTCTACAGATATATGAGAAATGCAAGATTATAAACTCTTATTCCATAAATTTATTTATTTATTTTTATTTATTTATTTTTAAAGATTTTATTTTTATTTGACAGAGAGACAGCGAGAGAGGGAACACAAGCAGGGGGAGTGGGAGAGGGAGAAGCAGGCTCCCCGCAGAGCAGGGAGCCCGATGTGGGGCTCGATCCCAGGACCCTGGGATCATGGGTGGCTTAACCAACTGAGCCACCCAGGCGCCCCTTAATTCATAAATTTAAAAAATTCTTAAGTAACTTTGTGGAAATAAAAAAACAGAGTAAAAACCTTTAAAAGATGTTGAATGTCTTATAGTTATATGTTATCAGAAACATTTAAGAAGCCAAACAGGCCGACCGTGTGTAATAGCTTTTATATTGTAATAAGTTTGCATGTGAAAAGGTGATTCCATTTGAAATGTGAAAATGAAAAGCAGAAATATATCCAATCAGATTTTAAAATCTTCACCAGCTCTTTCGGGTATTTGTAGAATTTTTCAAAAGCGTACTTTAAGGCTTAAGGGGAAATTTCAATAAACTTGCTTCTAAAACTTGTACTATAGTAAATATTAAGTGTTTGAGGAAAAGACACAGAAACTGCATCCCTGAAACACTCTGGGAGATATTTAAATCAGAAGTAGGTACTCAGCTCATTAGAGACAGGTTGTTAGGATGTGAAACAGGTAGCAGCTGCTAGGAGGAATTATTCCCAGTAACAAGAAAGGAATGACAATTTACTAAAAAGGTGTCGGGCTTTTACCAGGGAAGGCAAGAACAATCCACCCCGATGCCCACTGGCCTCCCTGGTGAGGGACTGGCTGGCACTAAGGGGGAAAAAGGGGAACAGGCAGTGGGGGGGATGCAATAGAGAAATTCAGTTATTATTTAAATCTGAGATAAGCTGGATTCAATATGTAATCTGTGAAAATTCTTGTTAACCCACGGTTTATAACTGTTAACCAGTGGTTTCTTCACACAGACATAGAAAGGAAAGGCCATAGTCCTATGATCACTGTTTTGGAAAAGGAAACATCAGTGCACTGAATGCCCTTGACAGAGCCATTTGTGGTCTTAGATAGGGGCCACAGCTGATGTTCTTAGGGAAGCTTGTGACTGATCCAGCAGAGAAGACGCTGCTGGTGAATTCCAGACTGCTTCAATGATGCATGCAGGATTTTCTTCATTTTGAAAAGTTCTTAATAAATATAGAGTGACTTTTTCTCTACCAGTGCGTTGTTGTGACAGACGCAGTGGACTTTCTTGGCACTCTTAGTGATGCAGCTGCCCAGGCATGTTTGTGCTGGGTTAACTGTTTTCTAGAGTTAATGAGGTCAGGGTCACAGGTTCAATTCTTGGGAAGGCCAGTTAGCTTTGCTTTGTTCTCTGATCTCATATTGTACTCTTAACCCAGACTAGCCATCTGGCGAAGGCAGATCATTGAGCACAAAGGGACTAATAAACAAGACAGTGTGAGAGGAGCAGCACGACTCTTCCTAGAACAGTGGATGTTGAGTAATTAGAGAAACAAGCCCAAAAGCATGTGCAAATTGGTTTCATAGCATTATCTTAATATGTGGAAGATAACGTGTTGTCAGTTATTTTTCTTTGTCATTTCTGTTGAATTCTCATTTTAGCAGTTGTTTTTTCCTAGTTAGGATTTTCTAAGAGTCTCATTTATTAAGCAGTTGTACACTTTCCTTGAATGTTCTTAATGTCCCTTTAGGTTTGTAGGATGGTGGCTATGGTAGCGAGAAGAGGGTAAATCTGCAAGTAGTAGATCAAACCACCTACTCTGTTGTTTACAGATCCAACTTCACTGAATTTAACAGGGGAACACTTACAGTTTTTCTGAGTCTCCGATGATGTACGCATCTCTTCTTCCCTTTATTGAAATTACCTCCAATAACAAGAGAAATACCAAAGATCATCTGGATTTGTGCTGTCTCATATGGTCCATGTGGCTGCTGAGTATTTGAAATGTGGCTTGTCCAAAGGGAGATGTGGTGTAGATTTCAAATACTTGATATGAAAAAAGAATGTAAAGTACCTTATTAATAATTTCAAAATAGACTATATGTTGAAATAATATTTTAGCTATGTTAGGTTCAATAAAACATTACTAAAATTAATCTTACCTGTTTCTTTTTACTTTTTTAAATATACCCACTAGAAAATTTAAAACTGCATATGCAGCTCACATTTGTGGCTTGCATTCTACTGGGCAGCACTGTTCTAAACCAGCCCCTCATTTTACAGATGAGAAGGCTAAGGTTCAGAGGTTAAGTAACTGAGCTGAGTTCTTTCCATTGCCTGTAATGTCTTCTTGCTAATAGGTTAGGTGCTCTGGAAGATGGAACTCTTTGAACCATTAGAAGACCATTTAGTGCATGGCAATTATCATTAAGTTGCAAGATCTGTGCTTGAGTCACTGTACATTAGGTGTTACGCCAATTTGTGTGTATGTGCGCGCGCTCATATATAGGAGGGAAAGTTTGTTTATAATGTTGGTGTTTAGACTCAGTTTTAGCTTCCTATGTAGGTCAGAGGTCTTATAGCTTTATTTATTTCTGAGAAAAATGCATTAAGATATTAGACATTAACAGCTGTAACTTGGGTAAATAAGATGGTGCTCATTAAAGAGATACTTCACTATGTATTTCTTATTATAAAAATTTCAGGTAGTTTTGAATGAACCTTGATGGACAAAGCAGCAAGATTTCCAGGCTGTACCCCTTTTGGAAGGAAAAGAGCTAAAGTGAAGAGACATTGCTTACTTAGCCTATGTTCTGAAGAAAGAGCTATGAGCTGTTAGTTATTCTCTCTTAACCATGAATGCTCCTGATGTGCCAGTTGAGGAAGAACTAGCCAGAGTTGGCTGGTACAAAGCCATGGCCCCAGAATGTGGGTTTTCTGTCAGTTTTGTGAACATTATGGTCTTTAATTGGCAATGATAAAAAGGGAGAAAACCTTAGGACCAAATTTGTTGTCTTTATTATTTCTGATTGAGATTTTTGCTTTCTCAATCAGCACAGGCAGCTCAAATTAACATCTAAAAGATGTTCACTTTATGCACCTTTAGATCTAGTCTTTCTTTATGGTCCACACAGTTCTAAGACACCATCAGTTTGTTATCAGTGACCTAATGACAGCTAGTGAACAGTGACTTTGTCAGGCAACCTCTGACACTTCAGTTAATCTCATCATCTATACATCCATCCAGCTAAAAATGTGCAAGAATTTATCTTTGTTTTTTTTTTAAGATTTTATTTATTTGAGAGAGAGAGAGAGCATGAGCAGGGGGGAGAGGCAAAGGGAGAGCGGGAGAGGCAGAGGGAAAAGCAGGCTCCCCATGAGTAGGAAGCCTGACATGGGCCTTGATCCCAGGACCCTGGGATCATGACCTGAGCCAAAGCAGACTCTTAACTGACTGAGCCACCCAGGCGCCCCAGGAATTTGTCTTTTTAAGTAAGGGTGGTGTGGAGGTTGAAAGAAGATACATGATTATTTCCAGAAGATTGGCTTATAAAAAGATTTCCCGATTACCATTTTTCTATGCTTTTTGTCTGTTACAAAAACCTGGTTGATCCTGGGTCTAGAGAAACAAAACAAGATAGCAATCTCTTAATGGTTACCTTTGAGTAGGCCAAAATATGTAACAGTGCCCTGTGGTATGAAGCTTAATGAAAAGAATGTTAACCTTTTTTTTTTTTGATTTTATTTATTTATTTGAGAGAGAATGAGAGAGAGAGAGCATGAGAGGGGGGAGGGTCAAAGGGAGAAGCAGACTCCCTCTTGAACAGAGAGCCCAATGCAGGACTCAATCTTGGGACTCCAGGATCATGACCTGAGTGGAAGGCAGTCGCTTAACCAACTGAGCCATCCAGGTGCCCAAGGTTGTTAACCTTAAAAATAAATGTGCCAGTTATTTTATCAGCAAAAGATTTGCTTATTTGGGAATAGCAGAGAATGCAGTTTGGGACATGGAAGCTATGGCAGAACTATAGACAAGACTGGAGAACAAAGCAGTGGACTGCTTTTTTGTAGAGGAAAGGGGCAAGTTGGGAGGTGTTTCTCATTGGCTGAACTGTGATTGCCTCTCATTGGCTGGGCTGCTGGGATTGTAGAAGTAGTATCCACCTCCAATGTGCCACTTGCCCTTGGGCCTGAAATTGAGCAGGAGTGCTGGGTGTGAGCGCTCCCCCTGCTGGTCTCGAGACTTCATTCTAAATGAGGTCTCCTTTTATTAATTTTCACAAGTACCATGACCATCCACATCCCATCCGGCCTGAGTCATTGGAAACCCACTTTATCTTATAGCACCAGACATGTATTGAGTACACACCATGTGCTGGGTACCATGGGTAAAGCATGAGAAGAACAAAGGTTGGGGGAGTGCAGATTACTTGAATGCAAAAATACTAATCACCTTGTCTCAGTCTAACTTAAGAATGTAGCATTTTTACACTGTTGCAGAACAAATGCATTATAATTTATGGTCTACATTTCACTATCTGATTTCATGTACTGTCATGTTTAATGTCACCTCTCGTTTTTAACAATAACTAAGTTTTTTCCTTTGTCATTGGGGCAGCCGGTTGGGATGCTGGGAGGCTGTTGTTGCATCAGGAGTCATATTGAGCATGGAAGGGGTAGTACACCTCCCCTGAATTCCCTCCTTTTCCCCCTGATCCAGCTGTTTCTATCAGGCAGTGTGGAGTGGCTAGTGAATATGAAAACGAAGGACTCACAGTCTAGTGAAGAAGAAACACAAGGCAGACTTTAAAGTGTGCTAGGATGCATCAAAATGCTATGGCAACTCAGAGTGATTATTCTGGTGAAGAAGGATTGAATAAAGAAAGATAAGGAGGTCGCTTACAGAGGAAGTGATATTTGAGCTGGGTCTTGAAGGATGGGGAGAATTTTGACAGATGGAGAGGGGGTGGAAAGTAAGCACGAAAGCCATGGTATATTGAGGTGGCAGGAACATCTGGCGTGGAAGGGAGTGGTAGAGGCAGGACTAGAAAAGTGGGTCAGGCAAAATTTGGAGAGATTTGAAAAAGGTAAGGAGCGTTGACATTTTTTTAGGCAATGGAGAGCTATCCTAAGCAGCAAGTGGCATGATTGCATTGACTTTGGAAGGATGACTGGGATTTAAGAGGCCTGATTCTAAGGGCAGCTTTCCCTCTAATTAGCCTGGTGACCTTGCACAAGTCACTTTACTCCTCTGGGCCTCAGATCGTCTCATGTATAAAATCAAAGGGTATGGGGCAAGAATTATCCAGTCAGTAAACAGATACAGTAGTTACCAAGGGCTTGGTCTGTGCCAAGGACTGTTGTTGCTGGGATACAAGAGCAGACACACAGGGCCCTTTGTGATGGAGGCGATATTCCAGTGGGAGAGGGACAGTAAATAGTAAACATGTAAGTATATAATATAATGTCCTAAGTACTTTAAAGTAAAGCTGAGTGAGTGGAGTGAAATGTGGCACTGTTTCTGGATAGAGTAGCCCAGAGTACTTTGAAGTAGAAGAGCCGTGGGAATATTTGGAATCTCTTCCAGCTTTCAAATCATAGGTATAATTAAGTGAAAAGCTGTGGGAATTCAGTCTCTTCAACATTGATTAAAATCAGTTTCCAGATGGATGTTGTTCTTACAGTTTCGATTAATTCCACCAATATGGTTATTGATGGGCAGGATCTTTTTAGCATTCCATCTTTTAAATAGCTTGACTAATACAGCATAATCTCATTTTAGAAAACAGTTTCTTTGGTGTCCTGAAAAAATGCCATTTGTGTTGGTAATTTGGATGCCTCCTCTCTCCCTCCTCACATGATCTATCTCAAACCTTGCGACTTATGGAAAGGGAAGATGCTAACATTTAACCAACTGGATTTGAGGAGGTTGTTCATATATTGAATAGCTCTTCTGAGTTATTTTAATATGAATTAAAATTAAGTGGGAGCTCTGGGACAGCCCTGTTTTAATTAGAGCTGGAACGCATCTTAGGAGACCATTTCTGCCAGTTATAATTGTAACAGTGGCATTATGATTTTTTTTAAAGAATCATTAATAAGTTAGGTCTATCTTGATGTCTTCCAAGTTTGATGTATAGATAGATGATCCTTGTCAAATCAAGTGAAAGGCTGAAGAATGCAAACATTTTTCTTTGGCTCATAACCTTTTTCTTGGAGATGTGAAATAGTTGAGTGGTTATCAGCAGAAGAGTATGCATAAAACTGGCTTGTTCTTTATATGAGATATTAGGTTGGGAAATCTGGACTTACTATTTATTGAGGACCGTGAAGAGTTTTAAATTGATTTCCCACAAATGATGTCTGCAGTGTTGGGAAGCCAGGGTGGTAGGCTGTACTTTTCAAGATGGTGTAAGATGTGATCCCTGAACTCTGCTGGCCTGGAATCCAGGCTATGTGGTTTTGTTTCTTTCTCAGTACTTCACAGCCAGTGGAACTGGCCCTGCCTGAATTACGGAACTCATCTTATCCTTTAAGATAGTTACAAGCAGTTGTTGCAGAACTGAATGATTTATAATTTGGGGCTTGCATGTGTATTTTTGTTCTTTCTTCATTTTCCCTTTTACTGAAGATAGAAATACCTTCTGGGTCATTGGTTCTGCCTGCTGGTTGATTATAATCTCTGCTCTAGATTTCCTCATTCTGCCAGTCCCTGTTGTAATATGATTTATCAAGTCTCATTAAAATTCCCTCATGCATCTCTCTTCCTCAGAATGTTTAGCTGTTTGGTATAGAGGCGAGAAGGAAGGAAAGACCTAAGGAAGAAAGGAAAGAAGGAAGGAAGGAAGGGGAGAAAGGAGAGAGAAAGGGGAATTCTGTTTGGACACAGTACTAACAGGTCATGTTAGTATGTGATTATTATATTTGAATTTCCAATATTTTGTTTTTTTTCCTCAAATGTTTAAAAATATATTTATTGTGGCAAAATATATATAATATAAAATTTACCATTTTAAACTTTTTTTTAAAGATTTATTTATTTATTTAGAGAAAGAGAAAGAAAGAAAGAGTGCGCTCACTGTGTGTGAGCAGCGGGAAGTACAGAGGGAGAGAAGCAGACTCCCTGCCGAGTGCAGATCCTAACATGGGGTGACCGACCTCACAACCCCAAGATTGTGACCTGAGCTGAAATCAAGAGTCAGATGCTTAACCAACTGAGCCACCCAGGGGCCCCACCATTTTAACCAGTTTAAGTATATAGTTCATTGGTATTAAGTACACTTAGAGTGTCATACAACCATCTCCACTGTTCAATTCCAGAACTTTTTCATTATCCCAAATAGAAACTTTGTGGCCTGTTAAACAGTAACTCCTCATTCCCCCATCCCCTGGTAACCTCTATTCTACTTTGTCTCTCTGATTTTGCCTATCCTAGGTACTTCATATTAATGGAATCACAGAATATTTGTCCTTTTGTGGCTAATTTACTTCACTTAGTATAATATTTTAAAGATTTACCCATGTTGTAGGATGTATCAGACCTTTATTCCTTTTTATGGCTGAATAAAATTACATCATATATATTATATATATATATATATATATATATATATAACACATCTTAAAAAATTCATTGATCTGTTGATAGACATTTGGGTTGTGAATAATACTGCTATGGACATTGTTGTGTATCTTTTTGAGTTGTTGCTTTCTATTCTGGATATATACCTAGGAGTAAAATTGCTGGAATCATAGGGTAATTTTATGTTTAACTTTTTGAGGACCTGCCATACTGTTTTCTATAATGACCATACCATTTTAAAATCCCACCAGCAATTGCACAAGGGTTCTGATTTCTCCACATCCTCACTCGTTATTACTTGTTATAATAGTAATATGGGTTTCTCCTGCTGTCCGAAAGTAGAGTATTCCTATAAAACCCTTTGTAAGCTGAAATGGCATAAAATGAAGAGGCAATTACGATTAATTTGAAAATTATTTTGAGCATTCCCAGACCCCAAAAATAACCTTCTAGGTTTACTGTTACCTATGATACCTCTTGCTGACGGATGCACGCAATAAATCACGATAAACACGGATGCTCGCAGGCACAGCTCAAAGCTATGGAGGTTTGATGCCGAGAGGCTGAGTGTAGTGCCTGGGGAAGGAGCTTGGCAGCACCACTCTCGCTGCTCAGGCTCTGCGCTGCCTCTCTGATGGCTCGCTGCACAACAGATGCTGAACACTATCTTTACTTTTTGCCTTTTTTTAGTAAAATAAAAAATCCTTCTCAGATTTCTTTCAGTTAGTGAAAACAGGCATTGATGTGAGTCTTTGGTAAAAGCAAAGTGGCGTATCATAAACTTTTTGAAAAGCTGGGGGGGGGGCACCTGGGTGGCTCAGTCCGTAAGCATCTGCCTTCAGCTCAGGTCATGATCCCAGGGTCCTGGGATCAAGCCCCGCATCGGGCTCCCTGCTCCGCGGGAAGCCTGCTTCTCCCTCTCCCACTCCTGCTGCTTGTGTTTCCTCTCTCTCTGTCAAATAAATAAATAAAATCTTTAAAAAAAAAAAAAAAGCAGGGGAATAACTATTACATTGAATGTATATACCACATTTTGTTCATCCATTCATCTGTCAGTCATTCTTGGGTTGCTTCCATATTTTAGCTATTGTAAATAAGGCTGCTATGTACATGGGTATACAAATATCTCTTCAAGACCCTGTTTTTTGTTCTTTTGGGTGTAGACCTCGAAGTGGAATTGCTGGATCAGACGGTAATTCCATTCTTTATTTTTCGAGGAACCACCAGACTGTTTTCTACAGTGGTTGTACCGTTGTACATTCTACCAACAGTACACAGGGTTCCAATTTCTGCACATCCTTGCCAACACTTGTTGTCTTTTGGGGCCGGGGTTGTTTGTTTTTTTCTTGTTTTTTGATAATAGCCGTCCTGACAGGTGTGAGGTGATATCTAATTGCAGTTTTGATTTACATTTCTCTAATGATTAGTGATGTTGAGCATCTTTTCATGTGCTCATGGGCCATTCCTATATCTTCTTTGGAGAAATGTCTATCCAAGTCCTTTGCTTTTTATTTAGGTTGTTTGCTTTTGTATTGTTGAGTTTTAGAATTTCTCTATATATTCTAGGTATTAATCCCTCATCCAATGTATGATTTGCAAATATTTTCTTCCATTCTGTGGTTGCTTTTTTATTCTATGAATACTGTCTTTTGATGTATAAAATTTAAAGATTTTTGTGAAATCCAGTTTATTTTCTCTTTTGTTACCTGTGCCTTTGGTGTTGAAATTGTTGCCAAATTCAATGTTGTGAAACTTTTGTCCTGTGTTTTCTTTTAAGAGTTTTATTGTTTTAGGTCTCACATCCTGAAACATTTGGTCCTTGATCCATTTTGAGTTAATTTTTGTATATGGTGTTAGGTAAGGATCCAGTTTCTTTCTTTTGCATGTGGATATTAAGTTTTCCTAGCACCATTTGTTGAAAAGACTGTTTTCCCTCCATTGAATGGTCTTAGCACCCTTGCCAAAATCATTTGACCATATATGCAGGGGTTTATTTCTGGGCTTTCTGTTCTATTGTATTGGTTTCTAGGTCTCTCTTTATGCCAATACTATACTGTTTTGATTACTGTAGCTTTGTAGTAAGTTTAGAAATTAGGAAATGTGAGTCCTCCAGTTTTGTTCTTCTTTCTCAAGATTGTTTTGGTTATTCTGGCCCCCAGAAATTCCATGTAATTTTAGGATGAGTTTTTCAATTTCTGCCTAAAAACACCATTGGGATTTTAATGGGGAGTGCATTGAATCTGTAAGTTACTTTGGGTAGTATTGACATTTTAACAATATCAAGTCTTCCAACCCTTGAACATGTGATATGTTTCCACATATTTATGGCTTCCTTAATTTCTTTAAGTAATATTTTGTAGTTTTATTTTTATTTGTTTGTTTATTTTAAGTGATCTCTGTGCTCAACGTGGGGCTTAAACTCATGATCCTGAGATCAAGAGTCATATGCTCTACTGACTCAGCCAGCCAGGCACCCGTGTTCTGTAGTTTTAATTGTACAAGTCTTTCACCTCTTTGGTTAAGTTATTTCCTAAGTATTTTATTCTTTTTTTTTTTTGAGACAGAGATATTGAGAGAGAGAGAGAGAGCAAGCACAGGCAGGGGCAGGGGGAAAGGGAGAAGCAGACTCCTCACTGAGCAGGGAGCCTGATGCTGGGCTCCATCCCAGGACCCTGGATTATGACCTGAGCCAAAGGCAGATGCTTAACTGACTGAGCCACTCAGGCGCCCCCTAAGTATTTTATTCTTCTTGATATGATTGTAAGTGGATTTGTTTTTGTAATTTCCTTTATACATGGTTAATTGTGTGTAGAAATACAACTGATTTTTATGTGTTGAGTTTGTATCCTGCTACTTTGCTGAATTCATGTATTCTAACACCTTTTCTTTGTGTGTGTGTGTGTGTGTGTGTGTGTGTGTGTGTGTGTAGTCTTTGGGGTTTTCTACATATAAGATCATATCATCTGCAAATAGAGATAATTGTACTTCTTCCTTTCCAATTTGGTTAGTTTTTATTTCCTTTGCTTGCCTAATTGCTCTGGCTAGAATTCCCAGTACTTTGTTGAATAAATGTAATGAAAGCAAACATCTTGCCTTGTTCCTGATTTTAGAGGAAAGGCTTTCAGTCTTTCGCGATTGAGTATGATGTTTGCTGTGAGTTTTGTGTTTTTTAAATGGAAATAAAAACACCACTTTATTTTTCTGAGTAAAGACTAATCACTCTAAATTCAGAGTTCTAAAATCAAAACATAAGAATTCTCCCCTCCTTTCCCTCACCTTCATGGAGGGAGCCAGCTGAGGAGTTGTCAAGCACTCTTCATGGTCTTTGTCTCTATGAAACAAAAAACTCTGCTGTGGGTTGTTTGTTTGTTTTTAATATTTATTTATTTGACAGAGAGAAAGAGAGACAGCGAGAGAGGGAACACAAGCAGGGAGAGTGGGGGAGGGAGAAGCAGGCTTCCCGCAGAGCAGGGAGCCCGATGCAGGCCTCAATCCCAGGACCCTGGGATCATGACCTGAGCCGAAGGCAGACGCTTAACGATTTAGCCACCCAGGCGCCCCTGCTGTGGGTTTTTAATATATGACTTTTATTAAGTTGAGGTAGTTTCCTTCTATTTCTGTTTGTTGAATATTTTTATCATGAAAGAATATTGAGTTTTGTTAGATATTTTTTCTGTATCAATTGAGATAATTATGTGGTATTTTTCCTTCATTTTATTGATAGGACATATTACATTGATAAATTTTTTTATGTTGGACCATCCTTGCAATCCAGGGATAAATCCTACTTGGTCAACGTATATAATCCTTTTAATATGCTGCTGAATTCTGTTTGCTAGTATTTTGATGAAGATTTTTGCATCAGTGATTCTAAGGGATATTAGTCTGTAGTTTTCTTTTAATGTCTTTGTCTGGCTTTGGTATCAGGGTTATGCTGGCCTCATAGAATGAGTTATGAAGTGTTCCCTTCTCTTCAGTTCTTTTGAAAAGTTTGAGAGGGATTGGTATTAGTTCTTTACATGTTTGGTAGAATTCACCAGTGAAACTCTCAGGTCCAGGACTCTCCTTTGTTGGGAGATTTTTGATTACTGATTCTATTTCTTTCCCTGTCATAGTTCTCTTCACATTTTCTCTTTCTTCATGATTTAATCTTGGTAGATTTTGTGTTTTAAGGAATTTGCCCATTTTATGTAGGTCATTGAATTTTTTGGCATACAGTTCATAGTACTCTCTTAATCCTTTTTGTTTCTGTGGAATAGTAGTAATGTCTCCACTTTCATTTCTGATTTTAGTAATTTTGGGTCTTTTCTTTTTTTCTTAGTTTATTTAGCTAAAAGTTTGTCAGTTTTATTCATATTTTCAAAGAACCAAATTTTGGTTTCATTGATTTTTTTTTCAAATTTTCTGTTCTCCATTTCATTTATCTCTGCTCTAATTTTTATTTTCTACCTTCTGGTAGCTTTGGGTTTAGTTTGTTCTTTTTCTAGTTCCTTAAGTTGTAAATTAAGTTGTTGATTTGAACTCTTTCTTGTTTTTTAATGTGTTTATAGCTATAAATTTCTCTTAGTACCTTTTGCTGTACCCCATAAGTTTTGGTGTCTTGTGTTATATTTTCATTTATCTCTTAAGTATTTTCTAATTTTTCTTGTTATTTCTTCTTTGGTCCATTGGTTGTTTAAAAAGTGTAGTGTTTAATTTCCACAATTTTGTGAATTTTCCAGTTTTACTTTTGTTCTTGATTTCTAACTTCATCTCATTGTGGTCAGAGAAGGTACTTTGAATGACATCTTTTTTTTTTTTTTAAGATTTTATTTATTTGAGAAAGAGAAAGAGATTGAGTGGGAGGAGGGGAAGAGGGAGAAGCAGACTCCCTGCAGAGCAGGGACACCGGTGTGGGACTTGATCCCAGGACCCTGGGATCATAACCTGAGCTGAAGGCAGATGCTTAACTGACTGAGCCACCCAGGTGCCCTGATATCTATCTTTCTGAATCTACTGAGACTTAATTTGTGGCCCAGCATATGGAAAATGTCCCATGTGAAGTTTTTGCTTCATATATCTTGGTGGTCTGTCATTAGATATGTGTTTATAATGATTTTATCTTCTTGCTGTAGTGAACCTTTTATTAATGTTTAATATCCTTCTTTGTCTTCTGTAGTATTTTTAAATTTAAAGTCTGTTTTGTCTAATACTAGTTCAGCCACCATTGCACTCTTCTGGTTCCTTTTTGTATGGAATATTTCTTCTGTTCTTTCACTTGTAACCTGTTTGTGTCTTTGGATCTCAAGCGAGTCTTTCGTAGACAGCTTATAGTTGGGTCTTGTGTTTTTAACCACTCTGCCAATCTCTCTTTTATTAGGAGAGTTTAATCCAATTTTATTTAAAGTGATTACTGATAAGGAGGGACTTATGTCATTGTGCTGTTTGTTTTCTATATGTCCTGTAGCTTTTTGTCCCTCATTTCCTATATTACTGTCTTCTTTTGTGTTTAATTTTTCTGGTGTTAAAATGTTTAAATTCCTTTCTCATTTCTTCTATAGCTATTTTCTTTGTGATTACTATGAGGATTACATTTAACTTTCTAAAGTTATAACATGTTAACATGATCTTATAGTTTAACTTTAATAACATCCAAAAACATTTTTTTTTAGAGCTCTGTTTCCACGCCTTTTAGTTGTTGTCACAAAATTACATCTTTATACATTGTGTGCCCCAAATCATAAACTAATAATCCTTTTAAATGCATTAGTCTCCTAAGCTATGTAGAAAACAAGATTGGGAATCACATACTAAAGTTACAGTCATAGCAGCTCTCATGTTAATAATATCTTTTTTCTTTAAATGTATTAGTTTCTTAAATCATGTGGAAAACAAAGAATACAGATACAAACCGTTGTTACAATAATACTAGCTTTTATGATTGCCCATATATTTATTTTTATTGAGATCTTTATTTTTCCATACAGTTTTGAGTTACTGTGTAGTGTCTTTTATTTCAGCTGTAGGACTCCCTTGAGCATTTCTTGCAAGCCTGGTCTAGTGGTCACAAACTCCCTCAACTTTTTTTTATCTGGAAATGTCTTAATTTCTCCCACACCTTTTAAGATTTGCCAGATACAGGATTCTTACATGATAGTTTTTTTCTTTTAGCACTTTGAATATATTAGTCTATTGTCTTCTTGCCTCCAAAGTTTCTAGTGAGATACCTGGTTATCTTATTGAGGATCCCTTGTATGTAGTGATTCACTTCTCTCGCTGTTTTCAAGATTTTCTCTTTCTCTTTGTGTTTTGGAAGTTTCATTATAATGTGTCATGGTGTGGGTCTCTGAGTGTTCAAAGTACTTGGAGTTCATTGAAATTCTTGAGTGTTTATATTCATGTCTTCTATCAGATTTGGGAAGTTTCAGCCATTATTCAAATATTCTTTCTGCTCATTTCTGTCTCCTTCTTCTGGCGCTCCCATAATGTGTATGTTCATCTGTTCCGTGGTGACACACACACACACACACACACACACACACACATCCCTAAGCTCTGTTTCTTTCCGTTCAGCTCCCTTTTTTTCTGTTTCTCAGTGACAGTAGTTTCCATTGTCCTATCTTCAAGTCCACTGATTCTTCTGCTTCCTGACAACTTCCTTTGAATACATCTTAGTGACGTTTTCATTTCTGTTATTGTACTTTTCAGCTCAAAATTTATTTTGTTTCTTTTTAGGTTTTATCTCTCTTTAATATTTCCATTTTGTTAACACATCATTTTCTTGACTCTTTCCACATCTCCCTTCAATTCTTATAGCATCTTTAAGACACTTGCTTTAACGTCTTTGTCTAATATATCCGCCATTAGGTCTTTTTTCAGGGACAGTTTCTGTTGATTTGTTTTTTCCTTTGAATGTATCATGCTTTTCTCTTCCTTTGTATGACTTGTGATTTTTGTTTGGTTGGTTGAACACTGGACATTTTAATCTAATAATGTGGTAATTCTGGAAATCAGATTATCCCCTTTACCTAGGGTTTGCTCTTTTTTGTTTTTTTGATTGTTGTAGGCGGTGTCTGTGCTGAGGATTAACCTGAAGGTCTTTTCTGAGCCTTTCCCTGGGCATGTGTGATCATTTTCTAATTTTTCCCGTGTATGTGGTTTTTGTTTGTTTGTTTGTTTTGTTTTGTTTTCTTGGTGCAAAATGGTGGTTTTATTAAAGCATGGGGGCATGACCCGTGGTGAGAAAGAGCTGCTGCCCTGGCATTGTGTGGAGTAACTCATAGTTGTTTTTGAATGTCTTAGTCTTTAATGTCTAGCTCCTGGAGGAGCGGAAAGGGTGAAAAGTGAAGTGGGGGAAGGGTGGAGACACTGGCCCTTTAAATCCCTGGAAGTCACTTCAGCCAGAGCGGGAGCGGCTTGCGGTCCTAGGGGAAGGTGCAACAACAGTGGCTGCCAGCCTCCTTGTCTGCACTCACGTGGTCAGAAGCCGCAGTCAGCGATCAGAGAACAGATCCCCAATATTCGTAGGAGAGAGTCCTTTTTTGCCCACCTTAGCTCCCAGTTGTGCAAGCTGCTTTAGGAACACATGCAAGCACAGCTGCCTGCCACTCCTGGCTGGGGGTGGAGGATGGCTAGCTGCTACTGTGCTAAGAACTAAAATTGACCAAAATTAACTATGTTTTATAGTTCAGATTTACCCCTGGAAGTTTCAGGTCTTCAACAGACTCCAGAGTTGCAGAATAATTGCATCAGACAGGTTCTGCCACAGTGAGTTGTTTTCTAGGTGGGGAGACAGATTCCTCATGCTTCCTCTTCTGCCATCCTCCCAGAATCCTTTCCCCTTTGCCCAATTTTGAATTGGGTTGTTTGCTTTTTTTGGTGTTGAGTTGTAGGGATTCTTTATATATTCTAGATATTAATCACATATCAGATCCATGATTTGCAGATATTTTCTTTCATTCTGTGAGTTGTCTTTTCACTTTCTTGATAGTGTTCACATGTTTTCTTAACTACAACAGTTATACATTAAGGTGAAAAGGGATTAATATAAAAAACAAGCAGCAAGCACAGACCTAGCTCTACAAGTAGATGGTAATATTGCCACTGTTTGATGAAGACTCCCAGGAGAAGACAAGATGACCAAAGTCTTTGAGTCACAGTCTGGATTCATGTTCCCTTAGAGTTTACAAGTGCTTCTTCTGGGAAGCCAGTGGGCAAGGCCAGGGTGAATCCTGAGAAATGTAGGGCTGCGTACAGTCCAGCCATCTGACATAGACAGGAGTTGAGTTAGGTAATTCAAGTATTTTTTCCTCCATGTTGCTCGCCAAAACTTTGCTAATAACCCCAATACTTCTCATTTTCTTCCATATCTCTATCTACTTTGATTCAGCACTAATATTTTGCCTGTGGTATTCACCATTTTCCCCATCATATCTTCTTCTTTGTTAGTTGTACATTTTGCTAATTGTACATTTGTCCTGGTATGCCCGTAGCTCATGTTGGTGAGAGAAAAACTACCCACTGTTTCAGTCCGTAGCCAGATAAGCTTTCCCTCTGGTTATTTCTTTTGGGGACAGGGTTGTGCACTACAGTTCCATCTACAAGATGTTTTTCATTAAGTCTTCTTTTTGCAACTGCTGTATCCAACTTTCTTGAGAAACTTGCCCTTTTGACCTGAGTTGTCACTGTTTGTAAATTGAAGCTGCAGTAGTGTGCTTATAGTTTTCATTGTTAAAGAAAATTGCCATTACTACTCTACCCAAACCCATAGTTAGGAGAATGGGAAGAAAACACCAATGTGCACTTGTTGGCTCTTTGAGTCAGGCAAAGACTGTGGTGATTATGCGAAACTGAGTAAGTGAGCAAAAAACGTGCAGCACAGATTTTCAGGAAATTGTCTTTACAATGTGATAGATGGAGAAATAGCATGAGGTGATAGCATAAGTTTTCAGTACATGATCCTTCGTCTTTTAATTTTAGTAAGTAAAGCCAGAACAAAACAGAACAAATGCTCAGGGAGAGTGAAGGTCATTAAGAAGTTTAGAAATAGCCGTGGTTCCTGATGTTTCTCTGTAGCGGTGCAAACATGGAAGATGGAAAGCTAGCCTCTGTAGTTATTTTTTTAATAAGATGGGTACATATAAGAACCCACTTTTTGTGTACCTGATCAACTCCAAGTGTGGTCTGCTATAGAGTTAGCATTGACAAATAGGTTGACATCAAAGCAGGAACTATTAATCACATCTTCTTTCCACTCCCAGAGTTCCATCTCAGTTCTTAAAAACAGATAAATTTCATGATGCCAGTATTACAAAAATAGATTCAACGAGTATAGATTTTTTTTTGGCAATTTTGTCTTTTTATAAGAGAACAAGAATTGTTCTCAGATGCAGTCAAATCTTCATTTTTAGTAAGTGAAATAATAACATCATAAAGCTGCTTTGCTAGAATAATTTTATAGTAACCAAATTTTTATATGTATAAATGTGTATGTATACATACGACTTAAAGAAATTTTCTTTAAGATTTATTTATTTATTTTAGAGTGAGAGAGAGTGAACACAAGCAGGGGGAGGGGCAGAAGGAGAAGGAGAGAAGAAGACTCCCTGCTGAGCACAGAGCCTGACATGGGGCTCTATGTCAAGATCCTGAGATCACAACCTGAGTGGAAACCAAGAATCAGTTGCTTAACCAACAGAGTCACCTGGGCACCCCTATGACTTTGTTCGTATGCAATCTTATTTATAAATAGTTTCTCAAAATTTAGTATTTGTATTTGATTAGTTAGAGAGCCAGTATCTTCAGAAAGTTAATAAAGAAACAAGTATTTCTTCAGAGAATATTTCAGAGTTTTATTGCACTGAGTAGTGTTTCAGTATAAGACAATGAGCCATTTCTGTACCTAGCCTCAGGTTATTGAGTCTTGCAGTATTTTTTGGACTCCTTTCTTCAGCCATGACAAATGTGTTAGCATCTGTCTTAGAGCTAAGAATAGTTTAATATAAATTCCATACCACCCACCATACTTGCAACAAGAGAAGAAATAAATAAGGACTTTCCCATTCCCAGTAGATTGAAACTTCCAGACCCTGACTTTAGCAGACCTTATTTCCTGAACATCTCTAAATATCTCTGCACTGTGTACAGGGTAGAAACAATATATTTAGGCAATCAGGATTCAGGATTGAGCTATGAACTCGTCATCTTATTCTACCTACCAGCATGCTATGGACTTCTTGTTCTAAATCCTACAGACTGGAGCTCCCTTCTCTGACTATAGTCTTCTTGCCTTTCAAACCTTTCTCAGGTATTTCAGTTCCCTTAAGATCTCAGTTCTTTTAACAGACACTTTTTTTGAGTGCCTGCTGTGTTGGCATTTGGTAGGTGCTGCATAATAATAACTTAGAGTGACATGACTTGAAAGGAGTAAGGGTGTCCTCACCCTCACGGAATCCATTTAGAAGGTTATTCATAGCTTGTACTGGAGGGATAGTGGAGGGATAGTGATGGAGAAGTGTTAGGTTCTGGGTATGTTTTGGAGGGAGAGGACACAGAGAGACACAAGGGAGAAGGCCAGATGAAGATGGAGGTGTGGTGTGCCGCCTCATGCCCAGGAATGCTGTGGTGAGAAGCTGGAAGAGGCCAAGAAGGATCCTCCCCTGGAGCCTTTGGAGGAAGCATGGCGCAGCTGACATCTTGATTTCATACTTCTGGCCTCCAGAACTGTGAGAGGATAAGTTTCTGTTGTTTTAAACCACCAAGTTTGTGGAAATTTGTTAGACATCAATGTCGTGATGTTGATGTGACAAATGAGTTCGAACTTCAGGGAAAAGATCTGGGCAGGAGATATAGAATTGCTAGTTTTTAGTATAGAGCTGATGTTTAAAGTGATGAGAGTAGGGGTGCCTGGTTGGTTCAGTTGGTGGATCAATGAATTCTTGATCTCAGGGTTGTGAGTTCAAGACCCACGTTGGGTGTGGAGATGACTTAAAAATAAAATCTTAAAAAGAAAAATAAAGCAGTGAAAATAGATGAGACCCCCAGGGAAAAGTGTCTCGAGAGAGTAGGTCCAAGGACTGAGCCCCAGGGTGCTTCTATGTTTAGAGGTTGGGCAGGTGAAGAGGATTTAGGAAGACTAGCTGGTGAGGTCCTTCGGGCAGAAGTCTGGGGGGAAACTCTGACTCTATCCCTTTCTGAGTATCAAGGGGAAAAATGATGTATTGCATTGGAGACCTCCTACTTTTAAGGTGCTCGGTAAGCTTTTGTGCTATACTAACCTAAGATATCTTCCACCAGGGAACATTTCATATCATGAGAGAAAGAAAGGAGAGGGAGGACCCTTAATCCTGCTCAAGAAGGAGCTTGAGTAGAAAGCTGCCAGAATACTGCTGGAGCAGCAGGAAAGCTGTGTCTTTGGTCCCTCTCCTCCTACTCCAAAAGAATGTACCCGATCAAAGGGTGAATTAGAATCAATTAGAGAGATAGACTCTTTCAAGTAGTCAAAGCAGGTTGAGACTAGAAGGGGCTTAATTAATGTGGTAATGTGTGTATGAGCTCAGCATACAGCTTGACATATAATGGGTAAGCAACTTATGAAACTATTATTAATTGTTATTTTTTAATACTAAACTTCCATTTTGCAGATAAGGAAATTGAGACTCAGATGTCCAGGAACCAACAGTGACTCTCAATCTACACAGAAAGGAGAAATTAGCAAAGAGTCCTTAGCTTGGCATCCAAGGTCCTCTGCTTTCTGGTTACACCTCCATTTCTGTTCCAACTCCTTACCCACTGCTCTCTCCTCACCCTCGACTCCGTGCGTCCAGTCACCTCCCTCCCGTCTGTGCACATGTGCTTTCCTCTTGATTCCATGTCTTCAATCCTTTCCACTTTGCCTGCAATCCCTTCCACTTCCTCTTTCCCCCTCCAGTTCCTTGCCCATTTTCACAGCTCTAACAACACCTGTGAATTCTTTCCCGACCTACCTAGCCATCCTACTCTCTTCCTTTTCAAAATTCTCTAGCAGGATTCCCTGGACGCTGTCTGGATACTGCTTGGCTTCTAGTCCCTCATACCTCTCCTGCAGACGTTTCCAGCCTGTGTTGCAGAGCAGAGCTTCTGGGTAAATCCTGAGGGAAGCAGCTCAGTGTGTGTGCGTGTGTGTGCACGTGTGCGTGTGTGTGTGGGTGTACACGTGTGTGTTTGTGTACCTTTGGGCTCTTGAGGAGACGAGAACTGTCTTTTTTGCTTGGCAGCCCCTCTGCAGACGCCCTGCAAACAGAAGTTGTGTGCTGCGTCTGGCACAGCTTGTGCAACATTTGCCATCAATTATTACCTCGTGAAAAGACCTTGTAAGGCTTTAAAGTTGGACCTTTTCATAATATTATTATGAATTGAAATAGCTAGTGTAATAGCCCTATTTGAACGGACAGCTTCTAAGAATCAAATAGGTTTCTTCTTTTGGTAAGACTCTTATTCTCCTAAAATTTTTGCACTAGGATAAACTTAGGGTAACCCAGAAAGAGAAAAACTTGATTCCTTGCAGGAAGATACAGATAACTGTGATATGCCCACAGTAACCAGAGTCTTTTCAGATGGACGCTTTCTTGCTTCAAGGGCAGACTAATACCAGAGGTTCCTTGGTAACAATAATGACAGATCAGTCATAGTTACCTTAGCTCCTCTGTCTAAAATCGTATTTACTTTGTCAATAGATGATCTGAGTTGTTTTCCTCTACCTAAATATGTTGTTATTGTAACAATTACTCTTAGTGCAGGTTGCATTTATTTATTTCTTTAATTCTTACAAAAGTTTCGGAATTGGGATGTATTAAGTCCAGATAAAGTATGAACTCTTGGGGTGCCTGGGTGGCTCAGTTGGTTGGGCGTCTGCCTTTAGCTTGGGTCATGATCCTGGAGTCCTGAAATCGAGTCCCACATCGGGCTCCCTGCTCAGCAGGGAGACTGCTTCTCCCCCTGCCTCTGCTCCTTCCCCCGCTTGTTCTCTCTCTCTCGCTCAAATAAATGAATAAAAGTTTAAAAAAAAAAAAAAGTATGAACTCTGACTAAGGAACATAGTATAAGAAACATAAATTATGCTTCTGTTTGTACTTTCACTTTCATAAATTATTTTTATTTAAGGCTTTCTATCTTGTGTTACCTTAAAGGTGTTCATTTAAACTCTGAGTAAATGAATGGATACATTATATTTGATAGCATAGCACAGTTGTATTCCCTCACAATTTTTAATTTGAAGGTAATTCATTTGAAGTTGTTGACAGTAATGAAAGATGATTTATGGAAATGAAGACTTATTTGCTTTAATGTCAGTGATGCTTCATGTCTGGTAACAGCAAGAGCAGAAAAGAAAATTCGCTTATGTTCTATCGTGTAATTTCTACTTTTATCCCTTTAAAAAAAACTCAGCTTTTTTTTTTTTAAAGATTTTATTTATTTATTTGAGAGAGAATGAGAGACAGAGAGCAGGAGAGGGAAGAGAGTCAGAGGGAGAAGCAGACCCCCTGCCGAGCAGGGAGCCCGATGCGGGACTCGATCCCGGGACTCCAGGATCACGACCTGAGCCGAAGGCAGTCGCTTAACCAACTGAGCCACCCAGGTGCCCCAAAAACTCAGCTTTTAAAGATTTAATTCACATACCATAACATTCACTCTTTTATTTTTTTAAATTTTGGGGGGAAGGGGGGAGAGAGAGCGTGCATGAGGGGGGTGGGGGGGCAGAGGGAAAGAGAATCTTAAGCAGGCTCCACGCCCAGCTTGGAACCCGACAAGGGGCTCAATCTCATGACCCTGAGATCATGACTTGAGTCAAACCAAGAGTCAGACACTTAACTAACAGCCACCCAGGCACCCCTAACATTCACCTTTTAAAGAGCACAATTCAGTGGTTTTCAGTGTGTTTGCAGACTTGTGTGGTTATTAGCACTATCTAATTCCAGAATATCTTCATCACCAAAAAGAAACCTTTGGCAGTCATCCCTCGTTACTCTGTCCCTGCAGCCCCTGGCAACCACCAGTTTACTCTCTGTCTCTGGATTTGCCTATTCTGGACATTTCATACTACTGGTTTCTTTCACTTAGCATGATATTTTCAAGGTTTATCCATACTGTAGCAAAAGTCAGTGATCCAGTCTGTTTTATTGCTGAGTACTATTCCATCATGTGCATATACCACATTCTATTTATCTGTTTACCAGTTGGCAGATATTTGGGTTGTTTCCACTTTCTATGTATTACAAATAATGATGCAGTTAACATTTGTGTACAGGTTTTGTATGGGCATATATTTTCTGTCTCTTGAGAATATTCCTGAGAGTCAGTTCCTGGATCATATGATTAACCATGTTTAATGTTTTCTTTTTTTTTTTTTTTTAAAGATTTTATTTATTTATTTGACAGAGACACAGCGAGAGAGGGAACACAAGCAGGGGGAGTGGGAGAGGGAGAAGCAGGCTTCCCGCGGAGCAGGGAGCCCGATGTGGGGCTCGATCCCAGGACCCTGGGATCATGACCTGAGCCGAAAGCAGATGCTTAATGACTGAGCCACCCAGGCGCCCCAACCATGTTTAATGTTTTGAAGAACTACCTGACTTCTTTCCATAGTGGCTGTACCATTTTACGTTCTTCCTAGTGGTATATGAAAGTTCTGATTTCTCTGTATCCTTGTTAACGGTAATTAGTATTGGTCTTTTTAATTATGACCATCCTAGTGGCTATGAATTGGTATCTCAGTGCTTTTCATTTGTATTTCCCTGATGGCTAATGATGCTGAGCATCTTTTGATAACTTGTATATCTTTTTTGGAGCAATTTTATGTTTGGTTTTTCAAAAATTATTTTCTAAGAGTTCTTTATTCTAGATATAAGTCCTTTGACAGACGATTTGCAAATATTTTCTTCCATGCTGTAGGTTGTCTTCTCATTTTCCTGATGGTGTCCTTTGAAGCACAAAATTTTAAATTGTGATGTATTTCAATTTGTCTATTTTTTATTTTGTTATTTGTGTTTTTGGTGTCATAGTTATGAAAGCATTACCTAATTGTGATCAGAAAGACTTGTTCCTACGTTTTCTTCTAAGAACTATATAGTTTTAGGGGCACCTGGGTGGCTCAGTTGGTTAAGCGTCTGCCTTCGGCTCGGGTCATGGTCCCAGGGTCCTGGGATCGAGCCCCGCATTGGGCTCCCTGCTCAGTGGGAAGCCTGCTTCTCCCTCTCCCACTCCCCCTGCTTGTGTTCCCTCTCTCGCTCTGTCTCTCTCTGTCAAATAAATCAATAAAATCTTAAAAAAAAAAAAAAGAACTATATAGTTTTAGCTTTTACCTTTAGGTCTTCGATCCACTCTTGTTAATTTTTGTGTGTGGTATAAGGAAGGGCTTCGACTTTATTCTTTTGCATGTGGATATGTAGTTGTCTGGCACCATTTGTTGAAAAGATTATTCTTTTCCTCAGTGAATTATCTTGACACCCTGGTTGAAAATCAGTTGACCATAAATGTGAGGGTTTATTTCTAGACTGTCAATTCCATTCCAATGTTCTGTATGTTTATTCTTATGTCAGGGCCACACTGTCATGATTAATGTGGCTTTACTCCTCTCCTTTTAATACTCACGTTACAAAAAGTGGCATTTATATTGTGTACAGTGGAGTTGTCTCTTATTGGATTAGGTGATAAAGTTTGTGGGAAAGGCACGAAACAAACACTTGCAAATACTTAGGAAGGTGCAATGTTGGAGATCAAGTGCCATTTTTCATGGGTCCAAACCAGGCAGTTTTTTTTTACCTAGCTGTTTCCTTAGTTGAGCACCAGCTGAAGGAATTGGCTTCCATTTAGGGGGTCTACTATTTGAAAAATACTTACCTTTAGGGACGCCTGGGTGGCTCAATCAGTTAAGCGTCTGATCTTGATTTCAGCTCAGATCATGGTCTCAGGGTTGTGAGATGGAGCCCTTGGGCTTCTAGCTCATCAGGGAGTCTGCTGGAGATTCTCTCTCCCTCTCTCTTTGCCCCTCTCCCCCCCCACTTGTGCTCTCTCTCTCTCAAATAAATAAATCTAAAAAAAAAAAGAAAAGAAAAGAAAGAAAAATGCTTACCTTTAAGCACTAGAATTTCAGTACACACAAATTGGGTCCCAGGCAGATTGCCATCTCCTTTCCCAAGCTCTCACTGTACATACATACTCATGGACTGGTTGACTGGCTGAATTGATGACATGACCCATTTCAGTTGTTCCTTTCTCCCCTCTCTTCTATTCTCCCTTTGCCTTCTGCCTTTCTCTACTTCCCTCTCTTCTTTCTTCCCCCTCCTTCTTTTTTTTTTTTAAAGATTTTATTTATTTATTTGAGACAGAATGAGAGAGAGAGAGAGAGCACATGAGAGGGGGGAGGGTCAGAGGGAGAAGCAGGCTCCCTGCCGAGCAGAGAGCCCGATGCGGGACTCGATCCAGGGACTCCAGGATCATGACCTGAGCCGAAGGCAGTCGCTTAACGAACTGAGCCACCCAGGCGCCCCTCCTCCTTCTTTATCTTTCCTTCTTCTTCTCCTTTTTTCCTTTGGTCCCCTCCCCCACCCCCCAGCCCACCTTGCTGGCTTTCTGAATCTTCTTATGGCAGTGATGTGACTTATTATAACCCCAAATTAAAATGTATACAAAATGAGCCAGCTCTATCTCTTATGATCTTAGCAGTTTAACTCTTTGGCAAGCAGTCAAACTTTAGGCCATAGTAAATACTTTTGAGGGTTTCACTGCTGGTGGCTAGCAGTGGAAGTGATGTTTTCATGATCTAATGCTCTTTTTTTTTTTTTTAAGATTTTATTTTTAAGTAATCTCTGCACCCAACATGGGACTTGAACTCACAACCCCGAGATCAAGAGCTTACCTACTGAGCCAGCCAGGTGCCCCAACTATCTAGTACTCTTAAAGAAATAAACCCTAAGACTTGAAGACACACAATTAGCCAATGTGTTGGGGTTGCCTGCCCTTCTCCAGTACCACACACTTCTCTCGGGCTGCCTTTTGGTGACTTCTTTCCCAATGAATGACCTTGTTCATTTATCTTGATTTCACCAAGATGAGGCTCTTTTGAGAGGGGTAGGGTGGGGGCAGGAGAGTGTACAATGTGACCTCTCAGTGCAGTCCTTAGGATCAACTATTAAGCAGTTTTCCATACTTTAACATTTTTTTAGAGTTTAATTCCATTCCATCAACATTTATTGTGCCAGCATCAGATTACCAAGATTTTCAAGAAGATCACTGGCCAATGGGAGAAGGAAGAACAAATAGATAACAATAATAATAAAAAACAGTATGGAGATTCCTCAAAAAGTTAAAAATAGGACTACCCTATGACCCAGCAGTTGCACTACTATGTATTTATCGAAAGGATACAAACACAGTGATCCGAAGGGGCACTTGCACCCCAGTGTTTGTAGCAGCAATGTCCACAATAGCCAAACTATGGAAAGAGCCTAGATGTCCATCAACAGATGAATGGATAAAGAAGAGGCAGTTTATATATACTGTGGAATATTACTCAGCCATCAAAAAGAATGAAATCTTGCCGTTTGCAAGGATGTGGATGTGAATGGAGCTAGAGAGTATTATGCTAAGTGAAATAAGTAAGTCGGTCAGAGAAAGTCAAATGCAATATGATTTCATTCATATGTGGAATTTAAGAAACAAAACAGATAAACATAGGGGAAGGGAAGGAAAAGTAAGATAAAACCAGAGAGGAAGACAAACCATAAGAGACTCTTAACTATAGGGAACAAACTGAGGGTTTTGGGGGGAGAAGGGGGAGGGGGAGGGGAATGGAGTAACTGGGTGATGGGCATTAAGGAGTGAGCTTGATGTACTGAGCACTGGGTGTTATATGCAACTGATGAATCACTAAATTCTACCCCTGAAACTAATAATACACTATATGTTAACTAACTTGAATTTAAATAAAATCTAAAAAAAATAGTTTGCTTATTTTTCTGATTAAAAGAAGATAACCTAATCATTGTAAAAAAAAAATGTATGAAACTCAGAAAAGTTTTAACAAAAAAGTAAAACATGCATTCTCAGCAAGGGTGATGTTGCCTCCAAGGGGACAAAACATGTTTTCTTTGGGGTTGGGGGACTAAAATCTTAGATATAACCTTGGTTTGTGGCCCTCTAAAGGGTCAGGTATTTAAATTCTATGGGGGAAGCATAGTTAGGAGAAAATGTCTAAAAAGGCTCATGGCTGGTGGGGGAGCGCTTCGTCCTCAAATTCATACGTTGAAGTCCTGACCTCTAATGCCTCAGAATGTTACTGTATTTGGAGACAGAGCCTTATAGAGGTAATTAAAGCAGAAATGAGGTCCTTAGCAGGGTTCCTAACTCAATACGACTGGTGTCTTCAGTAGAAGAAGAAATGAGAACAGAAACAAAATGGAAGACCATGTGAAGGCATTCGTCTTCAGTAAATTGTATGCTCCACGGGAGCTGAGGCCTTTCTTATTCACTGTTCAGTTTTATAATCTTACTAATAAGTACCATTCACAAAGGAATTCATCCTTCCGTATCAATATCCAATTTGAACTTCAAAATTGCTCTATACAGTGATTAGGTATTAAGATTCCTATAATATAGATGCATCTGGGCCTTTATCATGTCGTTCCCTCTGCCTAGAAAGACACTTCCCTACACCTACCCCTTTTCTGTGTTAAAATCTTTTGGGACCTAGCTTCCTCCAGGAGTCTTTCCTCGACCCTCCAACACGTGTCCTTAGCACTCAGTATTTCCTACCATGGTGTCAACCATACAGGGCTGTGATTGCGTGTTTATTATCTATTTCCTCTGCCAGACTGGCGTCCTATGAGTGGGAACTCTTGTCTTCCCTCATGTATTTCCGGCACCCAGCAGAATGCCAGGATATTTTGTTGATTGATGAATCAGATCATAGAGCTAATAACTTGAACTTAGTTTGTTTAGAGTCTAAATTTGGTTCTTTCTCAACTGTACCATGATGCTCTAATAATTCATCTGAGTTATTTGTCATAATGGATGTGGTTTTATGTCTGAATACAGAGGAATCCGGTGGGTTCTGCCCTCTGCACTATGCTAGAGGCCTCTGTCACACTCTGACAGTGTGCAGGGTGTGTGTGTGTGTGTGTGTGTGTGTAATGGGAGTAAAGTACACCTTGACTTGTTTAGTACCACAGTGAGAAAGCCTCCTGGAAGTCCTTTTATAGTTTTCGGTAACCTCTTATTAGAGATTGTGATGCAAACAGATTCTTCCCTCCTTCCAGCAGTTGCTAGAGATGGGTATTGACACTATTTATGGTATAACACGAAGTTAACAAAGCTGAATTCATATTATATGTACACCTGGGTCTTAATTGTTTCATTTCTTTTTTTCACATAGCCTTCGATGGTGTTAAGTCCTGGGATACAAGGGTGAATAGGAAAGGCCTCCACTCACACGGAGCATACAATTTATTGAAGGGTAGTTATGAAAACAGATGAATTCTACCGCAGTGGGGTAGTGCTGTAGCAGAGATAGGGACAGAATGCTGTGAGGCCTGATGGGCTCGGCAGCTGCTCTTCCCTGGGGGTATTTTGGGAAGTCATCATTTATGAGCTGGGTTTTGAAAGGAGAGTAGGAATTTGTCAGATGAAAAGAGGGAAAGAAATATACAAAGGCATGAATCTATGGAAAGATCTGGTCTAAAAATGAATATATATACGGTAAAGAGTTGAAAAAGGAATATCTCCAAATTAGTAGTTGGTGTTTTACGGTTGTGGAATTATGAATAGGTTTCTCTTTCTTTTTCAGAATTAACTTTAATTTGTTGCTCTATTGTTTTTATAACAAAATAAAATGAAATAGAAGCCTATGACTGTTGTAGCAGAGTATTAGAGTGAATTAATTTATTTCCTATTGCTTGTATTTGTACTTAATTTTTAATATCCAGATTAAAAACCTAGTAATCCCAATTGACTACATTGTTATTAGGTTTTTAGGAGAGGGCGCAGAACAGGATACCATTTGCTTCCTTTTTTGATAAACAGACCCCAAGTTTCCTTCTCTCTTGAGTTTCCATTGACTGGGTCTCATCTGGGAGGCCAGGATAGGCCTGGTGGTCGGGGAGGGGGGCGGGCAGGGGAAAGGTGACTGTAGCCTTGCTGAGCAGAGAGCTTACCCTGCATTAAATTAGTAGAGTGCGTTCAACTTAGAAGGTGAGACGGAAAGGTCTGGCTGGGAGGGATCTGGGAGAGAGCAGATAATTTTAGTTACAAGAGAAGAATCCACAGATGGAACTTTCAGAGGCACCGCAGGTCCAGAGAGTGGAGCAAGAAACACTGAGCAGGTCAAGTCGGGCTGTACAGGAAAGGAAGTCTGCAGACACTTGGCTGGTGGTGGAAGGTTCTTTTATGTGCAGTCCAGCGAGTCTTGCCAGGGCAGGGGAAGCCATTTACAGGCATTGTGCCAGATCTAACACTGGGCTCTGGAGGTTTTCCCAAAGCAACTTTAGAGTGAGGCTGGGTAGACCTCTCTTCAGTTTATTGATGATTACAACAGACTTGAAGGGTGTATATATATATATATGTCTCTTTTCTGATTTTATTTGTGGAAGGAAGATTTTTTTAAAAGATTTTTAATTACTTCATATTTAAATCACATTTTTTTTCCCCCTTCAGAGGATATTTTTCTCTCTCCCTTTTGCCTAGCAATTGTTTATTTCATCTGGGTCAAAACCAAACTTATTTCTAATGTCTTTTTTTTTTTTTTTGCACTTTTTTTTTTTTAAAGTAAGCTCTACACCCAACATGGGGCTCGAACTCATGACCCTGAGATCAAGAGTCACATGCTCTATGGACTGAGCCAGCCAGGTGTCCCTCTAATGTCCTTTTAATAATTTTTATTTTAATCTTCTTTCTCTTTTTTATTTTTTAAAAGATTTTATTTATTTATTTGACAGAGAGAGACACAGCAAAGAGAGGGAACACAAGCAGGGGGAGAGGGAGAGAGAGAAGCAGGCTTCCCACTGAGCAGGGAGCCCAACGTGGGGCTTGATCCCAGGACCCCGGGACCATGACCTGAGCCGAAGGCACACGCTTAACGACTGAGCTACCCAGGCGCCCCGTTCTTTCTCTTTTTTAAAAATGTAAAAACTTCAACTTTAACTATGCAGTAGAAGAGTTTTCTTTTTCCCAGCAACAGAAGGCAAGTGTAGGTTTACCATTTGAATAGTTTAATAATCTGAATGATCAAATCATGAGTACTAGGAGAGTGTCATGGGTAGGGACAGGAGAGGCAGGGTAAGGACAATTGCAACCTGGAAGCACTGTTTTCTAATGACTTATAATTGGTGTTTTTAGATAAGTATTTAATATATTAAAATACTTTTCAGAACTACATTAAAAGAAATGGTAGTAAAGAACGGGAAGGAATTACCTCAAAATGGTAGCATTCCCATAAAATACTGTTTTTTTTTCAGAGATGGTTTAAAAATTCTAAATCATCTTACATTATTTGTAGGCAACCAAGTACATTGGATCCGATATTAAATTGCAGCAGATTTTCTCTTGTCTTAAGGGCCTGCTGTGGCATAAGTCCAAAGATCAGATGTCACCTCTGCCTGAGAAGTCCTACATAGTTTTTAATTTTTCTACAGTGCTATTACAATGCACACATGTTACTACGTGGGTCATTAAAGATTGTTTGTCAGATACTCTCTGATTATAAACTGAAGAGTGGCTTCCACTTTCATAGAACCTCCTTTGAACTTGAGTATGGTGCATGCTCTGGTAAATAGTGGTAGTTTGCCAACTCATTAATAAGGTCAGTTTTCTAGATGATATAGTTACAAAATACAGGCCCTTCTCTCATCAACAGATAGTTTCAGTAGCAAAGTCAAAGTGATAGGACTTAAAATATTTATTACTTTTTTTATTTTTAAGTAGGCTCCATGCCCAGAGTGGAGCCCAATGCGGGGCTTGAACTCATGACCCTGAGATCAAGACCTGAGTTGAGATCAACATTTGGATGCCCAACCAACTGAGCCACCCAGGCACCCCAACATTTATTACTTTTGAAAGCACCCATCCATGGGGCACCTAGGTGGCTCAGTTGGTAAAGTGTCTGACTCTTGATTTCGGTTTAGGTGATAATCTCAAGGTTGTGAGATTGAGCCCTGCATGAGGCTCTGCACTGGGCATGGAGCCTGCTTAAGATTCTCTCTTTCCCTCTTTGTCTGCTCCCCCTTCCTCTCTAAAAAATAAAAAATAAAGCACCCATTCTATAATGACCAGCAACCAGCACACCACACCTTTTTAAACAAAGACAATGATATATTTAGAGATGCCTTTTCTCAAAAAAAAAAAAAAAATCCTAAAATGTTTTATTTCTCAAGCTACATTAGATCTTTACAGCATTTTCTCTCTTATCCCAGTTATCTAATTTCCTTAGATCAAATTAAACCACTGCATGATGTCTTCTCTTCAAATTCTTTAATAACAACATTTTGTACTTAGCACTACTTTGCCTAAGACCCACCTAGATGAACTATGGAGAGTGTATCACATATAGTTTTATTTTTAATGATCACGGTACCTGTTCAGGGTGACAGCTAGAAATTCAAAGATCTCATTGAAATAGAATGCTCAGGTAAAAGGGCTGATTGGTTTTCTGATAAAGCATTGTTTGTTTCCTGCCTTTATTCATTCAGCTGTAGGAGGTACATATTTAATATTTGTGGTATAATGATGATATCACGAAAAGTTAAATGATGTTAATTTAAAGCATCAGTATAATAGATTTAACAAGACATTAAGATTCAATGCTATGAAGTCATAAAGGAAAATATTGTTGTTGGCTAGATGATAAGGGAAGGCTTTGGGAGGATTGTGGGATTTCTTTGTTCATCCATCCATTCATCACATGTTTATTGAGAGCTTACTAAGTTCTTTTTTGGAACCTTTCTATGTGTTGGGACTAGAGCAGTGGACAGGATTCAGTAGTTCTCTGCTCTTGAAGTGTTTACATTCTGGTGGGAGAACAAGACACAAAGAGAAAAAAATGAATTTAATAAGAAATATCTGAAAATGGCCCTGCAGGGGGCACCTGGGTGGTTCAGTCAGTTAAGCGTCTGCCTTAGGCTCAGGTCTTGATCCCAGGGTCCTTGGATCTAGCCCCATGTTGTCAGGCTCCCTGCTCAGTGGGGAGTCTGCTTCTCCCTCTCCTCCCTACTTGTGCTCTCTCTTATTATCTCTGTCTCTCTCTCAAATAAATAAATAAAATCTTAAAAAAAAAAAAAAGAAAATGGCCCTGCAGAACTTTAATACAGCGTGCTCTGATAGAGTGTCTTGAGAGGACACTTTAGATTGTTGGCCAATGTAGGCTGCTTTAAAGGGGTGACATTCAAGCTGAGACCTGAATGACAACAAGAAACCAACCATCCTGTGATCTGGACATTACAGGCAGAGGGGCAGCCAGTGCCCAGACCTTTGGCAGGAAGAAGCTTGATCTGTTGGAGGGACAAAAAGATGAGATCAGAAAGGGTGGTAGGAACCAGATCATGTAGGACATGTAGGACTTTTTTTTTTGATGAGTTTGGATTTAATGCTAATTGTAGTGGTAAGGCATGGGAGGGCTTTAAGCAAACGAGGGCCATGAACTGGCTAATTTTTAAAAATTTCATCGCAGATGCCGTGTAAAGAATGGAATTAAGGAAGGCAAGAGCAGAAGCAGGGATACTAAGGAGTCATGACTGTAGAAGTCTAAGCAAGAAACTTCGCTGTCTTTTACGAGGACGGTGGTAGGGGGGATGCAGTGAAGTTGATAAACTTGGGATGTGTTTGGTATAGAGTCTACAGGACCTGCTAATGGATTTGAAATGGGACATGGAGAAAATAGAAGTCAGGGATGACTTGTAGGTTTCTGGCTAAGCAACTGGGTAAATGACGGTGAACTTTAAAGAAAGACTTGGATTTAGAGGGAAGGAGCCAGGAATTTCAGTTATGGAGGTACAATAGACATGGCTTATGGAGTAGGCGTTTTAGATTGGGTAAAAACAAAGTTTTTACTCAATGCTTCCAAGAACAGAGGACATCAAATTCTCCTTGATAAATTAAAAACTATTATAAATGAATAGTTTTTCTCTTACATCATGAGTTGTCAGGAGAAGTAGGCCAGGAAGTTTGGGGAAATAAAAAAAGAGTGGAAAATAGAAACAAGAAGAATAAGCAGGTCAGAGAGAGACATAGAGATGGAGAGGTACAGAAAGAAAAATTACAGACAAAACAAGACAGACCCTCAGAATTAGAGACACAAAGGACATGCATATCCACAGAGATTCTGCATTCTCCTGTGTTCTACACCTAGAGCTAAAGAGAGAGAAAGGAGGCAGTTGTAAAGGAGGTCAGAACATTTTTCCTTTATTGTAATTTACTATAGAAGTGATACCAAGATACTGGCCAAAAGCAAATGAGACCAAAACCTTTTCAAAAGTAGAAAAATTGCCTTTATTCCTTTTTTTTTTTTTTTTGCTATTTAGAGAGGATCTTGCACCCTGAAATTTGTCCAGGATGAAAATGGTTTTTACAATTTGTTATTAGCTAAGTGGCAGGTTGAATAATGATCTGAAAAATGTATCAGTAGCAAAGCACAATTACTCACTTTTGTAAAGAAAAGAGACACCCAAAAGGGGTTCTTTCTCCTTAATGGAAAAAGTGACAAATTAACTTTCAATTATTGGGTAAAGTTGAGCTATGAGAAGAAACACAAACAAATACACAGTGAATATGTACATACATTCTACACCATACCATACCCTAAGCCACCTAAATTTCTTGATGTAATAGTCTCCATTTAGAATAGAAAAACACTTTGAGATTTTTGTTTGATTATTGTAAATAGGATCTCATTCATCCTAGACCCAAAGATTATTTTCTTTAAAATTGGTTATTGGTTAAAATGTGTTTACTGCAATTCCACAAGAACCTACAAATGAATCAGTTTAGCAGGAGGATATGAGTGACAAGATATTAGATAAGTGTATTATTAGAAGGCTAAGAAAATAGAATGCTACATGTACTGTAAGAGGAGGTATATCACCAGGACCTCCGCTCTCCTTCCCTCCAAAAGGCCTGTGAAACTCTATCACAAATAATAAAAATAATTGAGAGAGTTTAAGCTATGGAACTACATTGGGCTGAACAGTCAGGAACTATGTATGGCTGAGGATTTTCTTTCTTTGCTTTTTTTTTTTTTTTAAGTAATCTCTACACCCAGTGTGGATCTGGAACTTAAAGCCCCAAGATCATCAGTCTCCTGCTCCACAGACTGAGCCAGCCAGGTGCCCCAGGATTTTTCTTTTTATCTCTCCCCTTTCCTCCTCCTCTCTGTCCCTCCCTCTTTCTTTCTTTCTTCCTTCTTTTTTTTTTTTTTTAATTCTTAAATGTACTCAAGAGGACAGGCAGAGGACACTTAATTAAAACATTACACGTGGTTCTGTTATTCATGAATATGTCCTAGTATTTCTGTGAAAAAACTGGACTAGCTTTCTAAAATCTATTTTAACATTCTGAAATAATACTGTGAAACTTCCACTTATCCTCTTTTTCTGGCTTTTTGCCTTTTAGGATATTTATGACGGTGTTAATACTATTAGCATCAGCGTCAGCTCTGCTGGCTTCAGGACAGAATGAAGCCATGGGCACTGAGAAATGTCTGACGAGATGACTGGGGATGTGCTATGATTTATAAAGACAGACAAATTATCACTACCTGTTGTTCGCGAATGACATTAAATGTCTGCCACAGAGGAGTTCTGTGTGAATGGTCATTCGGGATAGAGAGCTGCACCAGACATGGTCTAGTTTGTTAGTATGGAAAGTTTTATGTAGGAAATATTACTGTTTGAGTTTTCCTTGGAAGTTTCAAGGTGAGTTTTGATGATTGCATATAACTTGTAATGGTGAATGGATTACATATGAGGCAACTGTCTTAAGTATTGAAAGAGAGACGTTTGGACTTGAATTACCGCTCATCCCACACAGCAGCTGGTGCCTACGGGTCGTCATGTAGCTGGGCAGTTTGGTTTTATGCAACAATATGGGGGGCTAGAGTGGAGTGCTGGTGCTTTCTTGGCCAAGAACAAGGCATACTTCCTGACATACCTTCTCTGTAAACACTCTTATCCAGGTGACAGAGATTAGAATAGATTTTAGGAGGCACCTTAAGAGGAAAAGATGAGGGACGCCTGGGTGGCTCATGGGTTAAGTGTCTGCCTTCAGCTCAGGTCATGATCCCAGGGTCCTGGGATCGAGCCCCAAGTTGGGCTCCCTGCTCAGTGGGGAGTCTGCCTCTCCCTCTGCCCTTCCCCCACTTGTGCTCTCTGGCTAATAAAATCTTTAACAACAAGATTTAGTGCCCATCACTAAATATTTCCCTCCCATTTGATATTACTTAACCAGGAGTTCTTTTTTTTTTTTTTTTTTAAGATTTTTATTTATTTGACAGAGGGAGACACAGTGAGAGAGGGAACACAAGCAGGGGGAGTGGGAGAGGGAGAAGCAGGCTTCCCGCGGAGCAGGAAGCCCGATGTGGGGCTCAATCCGAGGACCCTGGGATCATGACCTGAGCCAAAGGCAGACGTTTAACGACTGAGCCACCCAGGTGCCCCTCAACCAGGAATTCTTAAAGAAAAAATAGTAGTATTGTTATTTTAAAGTTTATTTATGTGGCTCTCGTGAATACCCTGACAGCTCCCTTTTTACCTCCAAGTGGGAGTCACTGCCGGTCTGTGTGTCGCTGACGGTCGCACCAGCTCGGAGTGTGCTGGTTGGGAGAGCTCCCTGGACCCAGAGCCGAGGCGATGAGTGTTCTGGAAGCTCTCCTGCTCATCAGCTGTGTGCCCTCAAGAAAGTCTCTGCCTTGCTGGCACTGGAGTCTAACAGAGTGTTAACAGGGGTTGACAGCCCTTTTCTATAATAGACCAGAAGGTAAATATTTTAAGCTGCCCAGGCCACATATGGTCTCTCTTGAATACTCTACTTTGGTTTTACTTGTTTGTTATAACCTTTAAAAAATATAAAAGCCATTCTTAGCTCCTGAGCCATACAAAAGCAGGTTGTGGGCTGCATTTGGTTCCCTTGCCTTAGTTTGCTTGACCCCTGATCTATATACTAGACAAGGAGGGGGGAGAAAAGCAAAAAGGAAGAATTTGAACTGGCAGTTTTTAGATGTAGGACTGTGAGCAACAGCAGGCTAAAGAGTAGATTCTGGGGGCAAGGGTTTTCGTTTGCTTGTTTTTTGTTTTAAATAAGTATTTTCAAGATATAATTTCTCTTGTAATTTCCTTGGTTTTAAATTTGATTCCATTCTTATCTCCTCTTCTTCTTCAGTTGTCCAGACATATTATTACTTACCATTCTGTAGTATTCCCCAAATTTCTTTTTGCATACAGATTGCTGGGAGAAGAAAACAGGTTAGAGGAATGGCTTTCTTTGCAGATGGAGATGTGGCCTTTCGTTTACAGAAAGGGAAGTAGCCATTGTATTGCTCCTGGAGGCCTAAGCAAAGAAAAGAATATTAAACAGGCAGACCCCAGCATCTCTGAATTCTGGGAGGGTCCTGGGAATGGCTGGGGGAGGCAGGGAGTGAATGTTAAGAAATACTCCAGTTCTTCCTTTCTGATAATGTTGAATGTTACTGCTCCACTTAACCAACAGTCCAAAGCTCTGTTTAGAGTCTCCTTAGCCCATTTTGGAATGTGATGACATTTTGGTTTCCTGAAAGACAAGACCCCAAAGAGGGCGCTATGGACCACACACCCCAGACCCCCTCACTTGCTCTCCATCTCCTCCCCCACCAATACACCCATGTCCTGTGCCCCCCTCCTACGTTTCTCCTCTTCTCTGCCCCCTTACATGATTTCCACAGCAGTCAGGAGCTGTCCAGCCACCTCACTTTCCCAGCATGGCGCACTGAGTTTCTCCACTGTGGCTTTTGGCAGGTGCAGTTGGTGACTTGCATGTGGTCCAATTACTGACTTTGGCATTTTGATTCCAGAACCACTTTGAACATTTTCCTTCTATCCTCAGGCAGGCACAGTGGACGAGAAAGCCTACACCAAGCTCTACTTTTTCACCTTCTGTTTACTTCTCCACTGCAGTAATTTGGTAATGGCTCCTTCCACTCCACAAAAATGCTCTCTCTGTCTCTTTTTTCCTTTGGAAGGCTCACTAGTGATCTTGGCACTGATGCATGGAATGGACACTTTTTCAGCCCTTTCCTAACTGAACATCTTTGTTGCAGGGACACTGTTGGGCATTGGCACATGTTGAAATGCTTTATTACCAGGTTTCTAGGCTCCCTTTCATGCTTCTCGCTGCTCCTTCTCTTGCGGCAGTGCCCCTGTTTTACTCCCCACCCCTCTGTGATGTTGTGGTTTCCTGGGGTTCTTTCTAAAACCCTCTTCTCCTACGTGCTCCCTTGAGATCGTTTCGTTTATTTTTGAGGTGTTAACTGTCACCTCCATGCTTACAGCTGTCAAATGTGCATTCCATCCCTACCTTTTCCCATAACTTCACCCTCCTTTATCCAGATGCTTGGCAGACATAATGTCAAACTTACCCCAGTCCCTTCTCTTAAAACCTGAAGCTCCTCTGTTATTCCCCATCTTAGTTACCCAAGTCACTCAGCCAGAAAGTGTGAACATCTTCCTAGACCTACATGTTTCTCTTTTTTTAAAGAGCTTTCTAAAAAAATTTTTATTTATTATTTTTTTTAAGATTTATTTATTAGCGTGAGAGCGTGTGTGTATGCACAGGGGAAGGGGCAGAGGGGGAGGGAGAGAGAGAGAGAAAATCTCCAGCAGACTCCCTGCTGGGCGTGGAGCCCTACATGGGCTTGATCCCAGGACCCTGAGGTCCTGACCTGAGCCGAAATCAAGAATCGGCCGCTTAAACGACTGAGTCACCGGGCGCCTCTACATGTTTCTCTTTTGTTCGCTTCTTTCCCCACCTAATCATTTGGCAAATTCTGCTGATTTTATCTCTTAACTGCTTCTCCTCTGCATCCCTCCTCTCTACTACCACGTTACTAATTCAGGCTCCCATCACTCCTTTCCACATTTTATCCAGTTTTGTTTTTCTTAAATCCATCCTTCCGTGGGTAGCCATACCTGATATTCAAACCTGTTGCCATGTCACACTCCTTCAGATTCTTCAGTGGCTAACAGAATAAAACCCAGACTCCTTATCATGCCTACCAGACTCTCTCTGATCTGGCTCCTCCACCTCTCCAGACCCATTTCCTTATAGTCTTTGTCCGCTTTACCTTCTAGTCATGCCACATTCTTGGAGTTCCTGGAGCAGTACATTCACTTTCTGGTTTCCATGTCTTTTCTTGTGCTGCTCCTTTGTCCTGGCTCCTTCTGTGTGTCCTTCAGCACTCAGCTGAGATTCGTGCCCACGCGTTAGGTATCCCTTTCTCTTACCACATTTATTGAAGTTACTTGTTGATATCTAGGTCTCCGTGGACTGGCACTCCTCCAAGACAAAGGAATCCTGTTTGTCCCTCCTTGAATCCCAAAGCCTTCCTCTCATTTAGCCCTATGACAACCCTGTGCAGTTGACATTATTATATGCGTTCTGTGGGGGACGAAACGAAAGAGCAAAAGAAGCTAGCTAAATATCTTCCTCTGTATCACGTAGCTGACGTAGCAGGAGCTCAGGGGTTCTGTCAGTATTTACACGGACTAGTTACACATTCAGAATGAAACAATAACTTGCAGTGATCGTAAGTTAAAGAAATACTGACATTATCTTGTGATTTTGGGGACAATGGAAAGAACAGTAGATTTAGTGTCAAAGACCTAGGTTAAAGTATTGTTTTAGCCACTTCTAGCCAAACTGATTGATGCCACTGATTGAAGCTCCTCTGAGCTTTGCCTCATCTTCAACGTGGGCATGGTAATAGTTGGACAAGTCCTGTATGTCCAAGTGCTTTGTAAGGGCTGTACAAATGTATGCAAACACGACTTCTTACTTAGCTTTTCACTGGAGTTTACAAATACAGATAACGCCTCAGAGAACAGATTCTGGCCAAGTTACTGTTTGTTTTCTCATGGTATTGTACCTCAGCCTCTTCATTTACAAATTAGAGATATTTTCCTTTAGTTTTGAGGAGCAAATGAATTCATGTCTAGGATCACCAGGACAGTGCAGCTTTTAGAATGCCCTGTACAAGTTTGGGAGTACAAACGTACATGCCTTGGAAAGCTCCTGCCTTAACTTGAAGTCGGATGTCCTGTGCCAGATAAATTGGGTCAGTCTGTAAGCGAAAGCTTGTGTTGCTCCAGCCACGGAGCTTCTTATCCTGCCTTTTGTGCACAGTAAACATGATGCTTCCCTCTCCCTCTCTGCTCTGTTGCTGCTTTTGTTACCGGAGGGTTCACTTTGCAGATTTTTTTTTTTCCTGAACCCTATCACTTTTCTTGATAGAATGTCTGCTGAGGTTGCCACCTATGGGCATCATTTCCTGTAGGGAACCTAGCTGGTGTGTGTATAAGAGTCATTCAGACAAAGTTGTTTTGGTGAGGGTATTACAGGATTTTATGGTCTGCAACACTGGATTCCCAATTGAATTGCTCCAAGTGCCTACCTGTAAAGGAGGAGGTTTTATTTCATGGGCTGATAGAGTTTCAAGTTATCACTAATTTGTATAAAAAGCTCTTAATGAGAAGTTTTACATTTACGGTATGTCTTCACCTGAAAATTTCATTTAAAAATATCTCATTTGGGGCACCCGGGTGGCTCAGTGGGTGAAGCGTCTGCCTTCAGCTCAGGTCATGATCCCAGGGTTCTGGGATCCAGCCCCATGGAGGGAGTCTGCTTCTCCCTCTCTTTCTGCCCCTCTCCCCCACTCATGCTCATGCGCTCGCTCGCTCTCAAATAAATAAATAAAATCTTTAAAAATAAATAAAAATAGTTTCATTTATTTAACAGAAGTATTTGGAACAGCACCTATGTACCAGAAACTCCTCTGGTGAAGGGATTGAGTAGAGACACATATTCTGCCTTCCTTGAGTTTATGACTTAGTCTGGAAGGTGTACTTTAAATGGGTATAGTCACATGTGATGCCTATAGTGATAGGGGAAATGCAGGGCTCAGGGAAGCTGTAATGGACTGTAGTGAGGTCATCTGCCTGCCACCCCTTTTCTAGGATCACCACTTACACCCAGTCATCTACCCACTTACTGTTAAGGCAGACCCGTTGATGAGGTCACGGTTGATTGGTTCAAAGGTCAGGCCAATAACTTCTCCTCTGGGAATTTTTGAAATGTAACAGAGGCAGGAAAGCCAAGGAATTTCTGGATGTCTAAACAGTAATGTGAAAGCATGGGAGCTCTTAGGGTCACCCTCAGGCCTGGAGGAGGGGAAGAAGCCCCAGTAAGAGAATGGGAGGAAACGAATCTGACACTCAGAGGTGTGGAAACCAGTGACAGATAGGAAGTTCTGGCAGCACTTGGGTTTCTGGTTAGAGTTCTTTGTGAGATCCAACCTGGGTACCCAGAATTTTTACAATAAGTTTCCCTTTTTTTGCTTAAGGTAGTTTGGGTTGAATTTCTGTTGTATGACACCAGAGCAGTTTTGTATGATACAGACGTGTATGGCATGGGAACCTAACCCAAACTAAGGAATCAGGGAAAGCCACGGGCAACATATGTTTACACAGTGTTTTATTTTTGATTAGATTCCCTGGGTTGCCCACAAATGATTGTGTAACCCCTACTGTAGCTAGAATTGGTTTTTGTTTCTCCTTATAATGGATGGATTCATTCACTCATATTGAAGGCCTACTACGTTCTAGGGGTTATACTAGGCATTGGGGAAGTAAAAATATTTACAGGGCACTGGGCCTCTGAGGAGCATTTGCTCTCTACTAAACCTCTTACTGATGTCGTCATATGCTCATGTATCATATGCTGCGTATGTCATATGCAGACACGGACTAGTCTGTGTAACTAACTTCTATATGACATTATGTCTATGGTAAATGCATTTCCTAGTTAGTGGGGCGCATTCGTGCCCTTTGGCTATTGCGGTTCATTAATCCATGAATATTTTTTGAATACCTTCTGTGTGTCAGGTACTGTTCCAAGCTCTGGAAACAGTGATGAAGAAAAGGCTCTGCTGTCATGGAGCTTAAATTTTAGTTGGGGGAGATGGGCACTAAACAGTGAACAAATAAATGAACAGAAAATTTACTCAATGGCATATGCCATGAAGAAAAATAAAACAAGGGCCCCTGGGTGGTGCAGCCGGCTAAGCGTCTGACTCTTGGTTTCAGCTCAGGTTGTGATCTCAGGGTCGTGAGATCAAGCCCTGAGTCAGGCTTTGCTCCCAGCACAGACTCAGAGAGTCTGCTTCAGATTCTCTCTCTCCCTCTGCCCCTCCCACTTGTGCTCTCTCTCTAAAATAAACAAGTCTTTAAAAAGAAACAGAAAAGAGGATGCCGTGGATGAGGGTGACTGGGAAGGGGCAGTGGAGAGTGACTTTGTGGTCAGAAAAGACGTCACTATAGGGAACTTTTCGGGTGAGATGCACCTGACTCAGGGAAAGCAGGAAATAGGCTGCTTCCAGAAATGTGCTTCCATACCACCAGCTGTGAGGGCCCTGAGGAGCAGTCTCTTTGGTATAGGCCTGGACTGGCTAGTAGCCACACACGGCAACTGAGCACTGAGTGTGACTCGTCCAAATGAAAATGTTCAGTAAGGGTAAAATGGACACTGGATTCTGAAGCCTTAGCATGAAAAAAAATGTATTCTTTTAATATTAATATTGATTACACAATGAATTGATAATATCTTGACATAATTGTTATATAAAATATATGATTAAATTTCACTTGTTTACTTTTACTTTTTTAATGTGACTGCTAGAAAAATTCAAAATTACGGGGGGTGGGAGGATGGGTTAGCCTGGTGGTGGGTATTGAGGAGGGCACATTCTGCATGGAGCACTGGGTGTTATGCACAAACAATGAATCATGGAACACTTCATCTAAAACTAATGATGTAATGTATGGGGATTAACATAAGAATAAAAAAAATTACGTCTGTGACTCATGCTGTTTTTCTATTGGACAGCACTGATATAGATGAATTAGCCAGTGCTTTGGACTTAGACTGATGGGGGTTTGAGTACTTACTAGAGTTTTGTAATAGTTTTCTGTATTTGTTTATCTTACCGTGGACAGTTTACTTGATTGTCCGCAGTCAGTTTTCATCTGTTCAGTGGAGCTAATCATACTGTCTTGTAGAGTTGTTTTGAGGATTAAATCAGATTTGGTAGAGGGCCTCCTGTGTGCCAGGCCTGGGAAATCATGCTGGCCGCTAATTTAGAAATGTTCGTTCCTTCCCCCAGTCTGTGATGTTGATGTAAGTTAGTCATGTCTGCCTGTGGGTACTTGAATATATTTGGAACTAAGGAGTGACTGTGTTGAGAAATTGCTGTGCAGGTTTATGACACTATATTAATTTGCATTTTTGCCTTATAATTATTCTCATCTTACAAATAAAGAGATTATATGATAGATAGGTAGGCCTTGTAGAGTTCCGTAGGCACGTAGAACCTGGCCTCATGTTTCCTGCCTCCCGGCTAACTATCCTTCCTTTAAATGACTGTGTTTTTCTCCACAAGGTAGGTGAGTTCTTCCATTAGAAGCCCTGACTAGGAATTCTGGTGCCAGAGTCCATGCCAAAGTGACGCCTTGTCTTCTGAATGTTTTTGATACTCTTGTTATACAGAAGTGATAATACCAGAATCTTGAAGACCTTGTTTATGCTTCAAGAGATTAGGTAACCAGAAGCCCTTCTGGCCCAAGGCCATGTACGATAGTGATTGGTTGGAAGAAAATGCTGATGCCTTTTTTTGTGGCAGAAACACAAAGGCTTTTCCTTCCCAGGTGGTCTCTGTCTGTCAATAATGTATGCACTTTGGCTGGCAGGCCCTGGGCTTCAGGTTTGGGACACTGGCAATTAAGGTGATTTGGTTCCATTAAAGAAACTTTAAAATTGTATCATTTGGAAGACTGAATTTGGCTCCTTGGTAAGATTAGAAGTCAGTTGCATAGCATGGAAAGGTTTGCTTAAATTTTAGTTCAAGTTATTATTTATTGAGCCCAATATTAGAAAAATGGTTTGCTATCTTTTTTTTTTTTTTTTAAGATTTATTTATTTATTTGAGAGAGAGAGAGCGCGCACACGCAAGCACCGGGTAGGGAAGGAGCAGAGGGAGAGAGAGAGAATCTCAAGCAGACTCCCTGCTGAGCATGGAGACCCGCATGGGGCTTCATTTCACAACCCTGAGATCATGACCTGAGCCGAAATCAAGAGTCTGTTGCTTAACTGACTGAGCCACCCAGGCGCCCCATTGGTTTGCTATCTTACTAAATATCTAAGGGATTTGAAAATTGTATTTGGAAGACAACTATTTTATTTTATTTTATTTTATTTATTTATTTATTTTTAAAGATTTTATTTATTTATTTGAGACAGAGAGAATGAGAGACAGAGAGCATGAGAGGGGGTAGGGTCAGAGGGAGAAGCAGACTCCCCGCTGAGCAGGGAGCCCGATGCGGGACTCGATCCTAGGACTCCAGGATCATGATCTGAGCCGAAGGCAGTCGCCCAACCAACTGAGCCACCCAGGCGCCCTGGAAGACAACTATTTTAAATGCAGTGAAAACTGTGCTGGTTTATAGATATATGTTTTCTTCCAATAATTACTTGCTTCTTTTGAATCCTTGTGTCTCAAGTTGCTTACACCATCTTCCCCAACGGGTCATAATAATGTTTGCAACTCCACTCCATTGGCTACTGCAGTCTTTTGGTTGGAAATGTAGGCATAGGAAAATAGAGAAGAAATTTATATAATGATCTATGTATGTATATTCATTTATATGTCTTCCAGAATTCCATATACATTTAACAGAATTATCTGAAATCTTAAAAATTACATTTTTTGTAATAAAAGCAAAGAAATGTAATTTATTTTGTGTACCCATTTATATATCCACCAGTAAAGGAAGAGGTACAATTTATCTACATCCTTACCATCACTCATTATTGACAGCTTGATTGTTGCCCATTTCATGAGTATAAAATTATGTTTCTTAGGATTATTGACCTGTTGAATCTCCCCCTCTGTGAATTGCCCCATCATCAGTGCTGTTCATTTTCCAATTATTGTGTTTGGGTTTTGTTTTTTTCTTTTCAATTTCAAGGAAGTCTTTATATATTGTGGATCTTCTCTCTATTAGTTCTTTGTCTTTTAGCTTTGTCCATACTGTCTTCAGCCAGGAAGAAGTAAGGAAACTTAACAGTTTCATCCTTTGTGATTGGTACTTTCTGTTTCTTTTTAAAAAAATGGCATAAAGCTATATGTGCCTTGAGAATGATATTTTAAATAAGATGTTAAAATGGATAAAATAAAAATAATCTAACTTATAAGGGATACTTTGACGTCTGCATGGAGAATAATAGTGAGGGGGCAGAGACCAGGTAGGAGGCTCTTGCTTATACAGTTGAAATATAATGGTGTTATGGAGTAGTGAGAAGTAGCCACATTTTAGATATGTTTTTATATATTTCATATATTTCAAAGGTAGAACCAACAAAATTTGGTGATGGATTGGATGTGGAAGGTGAGAGAAAGAGAAAAGGCAAGGATGGTGCTCAAGTTTTCTGTCTGAGCTATTGGAAAGTTGGAGTTGCTATTTATTGAGATGGGGAAGATTGTGGAAGGAGCCAAGTTTGGACAGGAAGGTCAAAGGTTCATCTTTGGACATATTACGTTTGAAATGTCTATTAGATATTCAAGTAGAGTTGGTAGAGGATGTAGAGAAATATGTGAGGCTGGGGTTCAGGGGAGAGAGCCAAGTTGGAAATATACATTCAGGAAGTATCAGCATATAGTTGGTATTTAAAGCTATGAGACTGGATGAAGTTATCCAGGGAATGAGTGTAAATTATGAGAGGAAGAGACTCAAGGACTGAGCCCTGGACTACTCCAATGTTTAGAGGCTTGGGATATGAGGACTCAGCAGAGACTGAGAAAGTCTCCAGTGAGGTAGTGATGATGCAGTTCTGGAGCCAAGAGAATATAGTGTTTCAAGAAAGAAAGGAGCAATCCACTGCGTGTGATGCTGCTGACAGGAAAAGGATGATGAGGACTGAGAGTTGACCATTGGATTTAGCCATATGAATGTCATTGGTGTCACAGACAAGAGCAGTTCAGTGGAATGGTGGTGGAGACAGACTTATTGGAATGGGTTTAAGGGATAGTAGAAGGAGTTGAAATGGAGACAGCAAATAGAGATAGCTTTTTGAGTTTTGCTGTAATGTAGAGCAGAGAAATGGGACAGAAGCTATAAATGGAAACAAGAGAGTTTTTTTTAAGATGGGAGATATAACATGCTCATATGTTCCAACATATTCCAATGGAAGCTTGAGTGAGAAAATTAATGATGTAGGAAAAGCGGGGAGAATTGCTGGAGCTTTCCTCTTGAGTGGCCAAGAGTGGATGAAGTCTCATGTACAAAGTGAAGTGGTTGGCCTACGGAAAATGGAAACATCATTCACAGTAGTAGGAGGGAAGAAAGAATACCATACATGGGCCCAGCTACAGAGAGGTAAGTGGATGCAGTGGTGAGAACTTGTGGAAGTTCTCGTCTGATTGTCTATTCCATCGGCCAAGGTGGGGGGTGGGGTTCAGGGGAGGCCCTGTCGGAGGTTTGAGGAAAGAGAGTAAGGTAGGGAATAGAGGTCTAGGAGAGTGGAAGAATGGGTAGTATGGTAGTATACTAGGATTGTCTGACTCTGCCAGGGACTCTGTTGCTTGAGTTTTGTAGTCATGAATTGAAAAGGTGACCCATCTAGTTGAGTGTGTTTTTCTGGCCATGTTCAGAAACACTGGTACAGTTGTGGGAGAGGTAAGGATTGGGTTTAGCTAGTTTAGTACTTTGACAGGTGAATAGGATGAAATGAGAAGTGGGGTTAGGGAGGTGAAAGTATATGCAAGGAAGTGATGATTACGATGGGCCATGGATCTAAGCTGGCTAAGAAGAAATTAGAAGACAAGAAAATAGTGAATGATGGTAAAAAAGGTATGGGATCAATGGCATGCAGGAACGGGGTGGTGTGGGGGTCAAGGAATTGTTAGAGATATTTGAAGGGAGAAAAGGAAGTGATAGAGAATTGGATTGAAGGGTTGCTGTTGTTGATAATTTTAGGGAAGTGGCATTTTCATTGCTCATCTGATTTTTAGTTGGCAATTATTTTAAGGAATGATCTTTGACCTATTCTTCCCTTAGTTGTTAATATTCTATATATCAACACTTAAATTTCTCTAAAGGAACCTAAAAGAAAATTGTATGTTTGTTTAGTTTTCAAGCCATGAACGTTTTGCTGGGCTTTGCTGGTCCTTTAAAATATTTTTTTTCTTTAGGTTTTATTTATTTATTTATTTGAGAGAGAGTGCATGTGTGCGTGCGCGCACACACACGTGCACACGTTGAGTTGGGGGAAGGGCAGAGGCAGAGACTCTCAGGCAGATTGTGTGCTGAGCATGGAGCCTGATGCAGGGCTTGATCTCATGACCCTGAGATCATGACCTGGGCCGAAACCGAGAGTTGGATTCTTAACGACTGAGCCACCCAGGTGCCCCCAGATATTTTTTTAAATGCTCTTTAGCAAGTCTAGTGAACTTCCAGTTTAAAGTTCTGGGACTTTAAGCTGTCTTTGCACATTGACTTGATGACTGTTTTATTGCAGCACACATAGAGTGCCTTAGTAAAGTTACTTTGAAATTGAAGTATAATTAGCTGGCACCTATGTGAAAAAAATGTGAGAACCATGAAGGACGTAAGGTTTTCTGGTGGAGCAGCATGATAGATTCTGCTATGGACAGGTTGTAAAATCTGCCTTGACTTTTCATATTTTCATAGATGAAATTTTGAAAAATTTTTGAAGTTTTTAATTTTTATATATGATGACATAAGTTTAATGTTAACTCTTTACGTATGCATATACTTATACTATTTTGATAAAAATGGAAGTAACTATTATTATGGTCTTGGGAAATTCTATGAAGTGTGATCAACTTCAAAAAAGAATATTAATTACTGAGGCTTATTCTGACCTACTCTTTAAGAATAATTTTAATTATCACAGATTTAGAGCACTGTTGCTTCATTTTTAATAACTGATATAATTAACACTTCTTCTACTTAATAATAACAAGAACTGAAGGTGTCAACAGGATAATTCCCAGAAGTCAAGAGCTAGCTTCCCAGGAGACCTTCATATTGACACTTGATGCCTTCACTAATACCTATTCTTTACTGAGGTAAACAACATGAACTCTCTGCTGAATTTCTGCTCTGTTAATTACATTAAAAACAGCATTTTCTTTTATTTATTTATTTATTTATTTATTTATTTATTTATTTATTTATTTA